>NC_073692.1:126279936-126646603 GCF_029784155.1 Uranotaenia lowii
ATCGAGGTCCGCATGAGTAACTAATTGACTACAATGCTCGCCTAAATCCGTTAGAACCAAATCAATTGTGGAAGGGTTTCTAATCAAAGAGAAACAAGTATGCCCATTAGGATATTCAACAGTGTAATAACCTGCAGAGCAGTCATTAAATAAAATATTCCCATTTGAATTTGATGAAATATTATTCCAAGATCGGTGTTTTGCATTAAAGTCACCAATAACAAAAAATTTAGATTTATTTCTTGTGAGTTTTTGTAAATCTCCCTTCAAAAAATTTTTCTGTTCACCGCTGCATTGATAAGGCAAATATGCGGCAATAATTATAATTTTCCCCATAGAAGTTTCTAATTCAATTCCAATTGTTTCTAAGACTTTTTTATTGAAAGAAGGAAGAAGTCTAAATTTGAGACGACTATTGATGAAAATAGCTACACCCCCACCTTGTCGATCAAGTCGATCATTTCGCAAAATTTTAAAGAAAGCATTGCTTTTCAAGTTATTGTCTGGCTTTAAAAAAGTTTCAGTGATGGCAGCAATATGTATGTTTTGAGTTTTCAAAAATAAAAAGAATTCATCTTGGTTAGCCAGCAAAGATCTAGCATTCCAATTCATAATATTTAAACATTTATTTGGATCCATGAGGGAATCGTAAAGTCATAATAATTTTGTTAGCATAATTAAAGAAGTTTGGAAAGCTTCAAACATTGAATTTGCTTTCAACATAAGTTGCATCATTTCCATTAAATTTTGATGCAAAAATTTTAATTTTTCCTCAGTAATCTCACCCAAATCAACAAAATTGTTAGGATCAGAAAATGAAGGAGAAGAACAAGTATTTGAATTTCGGGGATTTTCCCAAGCCTTCGCATGAACGTTGAGACTTGGTTTTTTTCCATTTTTATTAGTTAAACCTGAAGAAGGCAACCCATTTTCAACCACCTCTGAGAACGATAAACAACGAGTCTGTGGCGCAGAATCAGCCCAGGTAACATTAAAATCACTTCGGGTATTACCCAGCCGTGATTCCAATGTAGACCGAGGCTGAATGCGAACAGGCAGGTTGTTTGCCGGCCCGACGTGTCAGGACGAAAAAGAGGAAGGAGGAGAAGAAACTTTTCTGGAAACTTTGGGATTTTTCCTAGAAGCAATAATTTTTGCCCTGATGGGACAGTCTAGCGAATTCGAGGAATGATTACCTGCGCAATTTGCACACTTGAAAAATTCTGTTTTTGGTTTATCACCACCATAAAGGCATTTAGATTTTTCATGATCGAATGAGCCGTAAAGCATGCATCTGGCATTCATTCTACAATTTTTAGTGCCGTGACAAAAAGCTTGACAACGACGACATTGCGTAATATTTTGAAGGAAATTAGTTGAAGATTTTCGAAAAGGTTCGAATTTGACTCGACAATGAAACATAAGACGAGCCTTTTCAAGAATTTGCAAATTATTAACTTGATCCTTTTTAAAATGGATCAAATAAAGCTCAGGAGTAAAACCAACACTACTGATATTATTCGTGTTGGTTCTTTTCCTCATTTGAATTACTTGAATCGGAGAAAAACCTAACAAAGAATTTAATTCAGTTGTGATCTCATCCGGTGTCTGATCGCCGGTGAGACCACGAAGTACAACTTTAAAAGGACGATCACTTCTAGTATCGTACGTAAAAAATTGGTGTTTTTTATTATTCAAACAATTTAAAATTTTTTGAAAATCATTAAAAGATTCCGCCAAAATACGAGCAGTTCCCCTTCGACCGATCTGAAAATCCTTGACGGAAGTGACGATTTCTTTTCGAAAGGCATTGAAGTCAGAAATCGTGACCGTAATTGGTGGAACCTTTTCATTTTTAAGAGTATAAGAAGAAGAAGGTTTCTTAGTACTCTTATCAGAATTAAATATGAATATTTCCTCATCACCGATGTTATGAAGGACATCGAATGAATTGGAAATTTCAACTTTTTTGGGCGATGGACCTGAATTAGGTTCGGCAATCCGTTTTCTTCCGGCATTTGAACCGGCCGATGACTTCCCCATGCTGGAAAGAAAAGAGAAAAATATGAATAAAAGAAAATAGAAATAATTTTAGCACTGAAAAGTGCTGATTGAAAAACAGGTAAGGAAAAAATAAATAATGTAAAAATGTTCCTGCAGGTACACAGCAACGATACGATGCTCCGGCGTACGTGTTGACGGCTCAACGGTACAGATGGAAGTGGTTCTGCTGCGAGCTTGATGTCATCGAGCAATGGGTTAAGGCTGCTGGGAAAACCTCTTCTTCAATACCGGCATTGAGTACATTCTTCTATGGTTGAACAGGAAATTTGAATTGCGTAAGATTTCTAAGCGTTTCGCCAATTTTATGATCTTTGCTACACAAACTATTTTCACCAGATATTTGATAGATATTTCATGTTTTGGACCAACTGCAAAAAATGTCCAGAGAGCTAAATTTTTAACATCCTGTCACAAATGCGGATTGCTTCGATCCTCCTGATAAAGTTTATCGTTTTCATAATATTCAAAACTATTGGTTTTTAGGGTTGCTAAGAGCAAGTTCACTCGTGTTAAGAATTTTGGTAAATATTTGGTAGATTTCAGTAGAATTTTGACACTTGTAGCGCATTTTGAAAATTTTACCATGCAGAAATGTTTTCAGGACCTTTGGGAGTTGAGTTTTTTTACAACACTGATTTAATTTTAGTTGTACACGTGCTGTAAAAAAACTTGAAGGTTGCAGATCTTGAAAATGTTTTGCATGATAAAGTTTTCAAAATGTACTACAAGTGTCAAAATTTCTACCACTTTTTTCCAACACGAGTATACTTGCTCAAATGAAATTTCAAATAATATCCCCTAAAATACTATCAACGACAAACATTTTAAACAACAATATTTAGAAAGCTTGAATAAATTTATCCTTATATATTTTCTTCAAATATTAACGATATATTTTTTTTATCTTTTTTATGTGATTTTTTATAACTTGCAACATAATTTATTTCTTGTATAAATTTTGATGAAAATTGGAAGCTACAACAGAATGGTTTTTTTTAACATATTGTATCCAAATTTCAAGACGAAAAAATTTTAAACTGACAAAGTTACAGTTAGTTTTTTGGGGCAACCTCAAGTTTTTCAGCTTTAACCAGAATAGCCAAATCTCTCTTTTTAGAGCATGAATTATTTTTAAAAATTTTTAAATGCTAGTTGATACATTCAACTCGGTTGAAAGAAACTTTCATGGAAAATATTAGCTGAGTAAATTGGAAGCATATCAAAGTTGAAAAGGTTTTTGTTCCTCCTCTAAATTTCATTTTATTTTGTTACAGTTTCTCTTCAACTTAACTCAACTCTTCAAGTAATGAGGAAAAATCAATATTTATCTTGTAATTGAAGATGAGATCGGTTTAAAATCCGATTTTGTTTTCAATATTGCTTTGTAAATTAATCAGTTCGCATGTTGGCATTGCACCTAAAATGGAAGTTTGACAATAGATTCGATTTTAAAACGTTTACTTCTAGGGGATTTTTTAAAAATGTTAATCATATTATTCTTATTTTGATCGTCAGAGCCGGGGGTTTTTTAGATTTTCACCAAAATTTCAAAATAAGTTCATTTTTGTAGCTTTAAACCACATTTTATATTGCAGATTTTTTAATTTTTACCCCTCGTTAATTTGAAATAAGATTTTTCCGTGGAAAACATAAATATTATTTCGAATACACACAGCATTTTCTAACGACAATCTTAAAATATCTAATTAAAATGAAATTAAATGGTAAATGGAATTTTTCAAACCCCAGGTTTTGCCAGAGGCGGTTCTTCAGCTTGCTTTTGGGAAGGAGAAGGGGGTGGTGATTTTTCAAATTTTCAAAATCTTACAATTAATCTATCTATATATATAAAAATGAATGTTTGTCTGTCTGTCTGTTCCCTATACACTCGAAAACTACCGAACCGATCAATGTGAAATTTGGTATGCAAGTGTTTTTGGGGTCGGAAATGGTTTCTATAATACTTTCAGAGCGCTCCGACTTTAAGGAGGGGGGACTCCCATACAAAATTCATAAAAAATTACACAGTTCGAACCATTTTTGGAAACTACTGAACCGATCAACGTGAAATTTGGTGTGTAGCAGTTTTCAAGACCAAGAATGGTTTTTATACTACTTTCAAACCTCTTTAAATCCGAAAAGAGGGGGCTCCCATACAAAATTAATAAAAATTTGACAAATTTCAAACCGTTTTCGGAAACTACTGAACTGATAAACGTGAAATTTGGTGAGTAGCCGTTTTTAAGGCCGGCTATGGTTTTTATACTATTTTTAAACCTCTCCAAATCCGAAAAGAAGATGCTCCCATACATAATTAACAAATATTTGACAAATTTCAAGCAATTTTCGGAAACTACTGAACTGATCAACGTGAAATTTGGTGTGTAGCCGTTTTCAAAACCTGGAAGTTTTTCGAAAATACTTTCAAACTCTTAATAAAAATCAAAAGGCAAGGGGGGCTCCTATACAAAATTAACAAATTTTGGCAAATTAAACAAACTTCAAAAGATTTTTGTTAAAAAATGATAAAAGCTTTTTGACGTAATGATATGATTTAACGTGTTGACAAATGAGTATCCTATTTTCAGTAATGATGATTCTTATCTAATATATAAAGATGAGTTGGACTATATATGTTTGTTTGTTTGTATGCACCTTATACAAATCCACACCGCTTAACTGATCAGCCTGAAATTTGGTACAGTTATGTATTTGGACCATGGTAAGGTTTTAGAAATACTTTTGAGTCCCTCCTTCCTAGGATAAGAGACCCTCCCATACAACTTTCGATTTTATTCCCACAAATCAAAAGTCATGGCACCCATTTTTCAAAACCGAATTTTCCTTTTGGCGGGGTTGTTTTTACTATCACCATGGGCCGGGTATTTGAAACGACCATCCAAAGTTCACGTGTACTGGAAAGCAAATCAAAGCTTGCTGAGCATAAAAAATTTGAATGGAGAAATTTTGGCGGGTGTTTTTCCTTCTTCTGTTCAAAGCACGTGGTACCGGTGCGAGGCATTTGATTGCACTAATGAGCCTTCATTAAGGATAGAAAAAACTTCTCACCTGTTAGAAATCTATTGAGAAGGACAGTGGTTGAGAATCTACTAGAATATGCAGTGTGTAAAGTATGGATACATTAGTTCATTATGAATTGACTTCTTCAGTTGAATAACTATTTGGACTGAAAACTAATGTTCCAGCTTTTAGGAAGTAACCATTTTCATATTTTCGGAACTTCTGATAGGGAAAAAATTAATAAAACTGAAGGTTGTAAGTTCAAGGCTGTGACCTCTACACTTTAATTGCCGTGTAGGAATTTAGTTTACAATGACAATTAAACGTTCATTTAATGCAAAAAAAAAAATCTAATCAAATCCAACGCACGAGACTTTTAGTAATTAAATCTGAAGTTTTTAGTTTTATACCATTCAATTTCATTTGTAAATTTTTAAATTTTAAGTTATTATTGATCATCGATGTGCTCAATTCTACCATCTCATAATAAGAAAATAAAACAAAACTGAAATAGGTATTCCATTCTACGGGTAGATCTTGAAAAGAGGTCGTTTATATTTGTTTACAAGCTTAATACATTGGATTTTCACAAGATCCAACCATGGAAAAGATTAAAAAATTGTAATGATTTGATGAAAAAAGGGTATTTCAATTCAAGCTTCCTTAAAAAGGTGAGTGTAAAATAAGGTTGCCAGAATTGCCGTATCGGGACCGGACAAATCCAGCAAATTTTATCGAAAAACCTAGCCAAATCCAGCATTTGATTTAAAAATGTTCAATTCGATATCCTGGCAATATCCGGGCAAACTTGGTTAAAACCGCAGAATTATTCAGTAAAATTAACGAAAAATATACTTGCAATATTTTTATTCAACAAACCGCATCAGCAGATTTTAAATTGTATATCAAGCTTCCAAATATGAGTCATGATTATTTCTAAAACTTGCCATTTAAAACTTCTTTTGATCGTAAAAATGAAAAAATTATAAAAATTATAAAATCTCAGTTTATGTTACGTTTTAAAAATAATGTGAATAAATCCGGGCAAAATCCGGGCTTTTTGCAACAAAATCCGGGAAATCGGGCCAGACCGGACGTACCTCAAATTTTGATTCAAATGTTCTAGAAAATCCGCATAAATCCGGGCAACCTTAGATTGAAAAGTTTTTCGTTATAGAATGGATAAGCATTCAAGGGAAATTATTTCAAATTTCTATTAGCAAACCTAAAAACTATTAGTTATTCAATAATATGAAAACGATAAACTTTGCTAAAAATACCAATGAAATCTTTAATAAGACTAACAAAACTTACAAAGCTCACATGGCCAAACATGTTCCAATTTGTTATGATGATGAACAAGAAGCTTTTATAATTTCAAAAAGTCAAACGACTCATTTCGATTTATCAGTGTTCGGCATTAAAGCGCTAATCGCTAATTTGTCTATTCCGTTTTTGTTCAATAATTATCGTTTTAATTCAGTTTTTGACCAAACGTTTGCACTAACAGATAGACAAAATCCACCACAAGAAATCAGTCAAGGAATAATGCTGATATATGGTTTTTTCTTGTGTCTGGCGTTAAATCGCTAATCGCTAATTAGTCCGCTACTTTTTTGCTGGCAAATTTATTTTATTACGGGATTGCTGTAGAAATAACGGATAAACGAACTCCACTAGGTGCAATTTTTCAAGTCGGAATGCTTATAAATGTCATTTTCTGCAAGATGATGGAGTTTTTTCAGCCGTAATTTTGCTAAAAATAAAGTTATAAAATAAATACATAAACAAAAATGTAGCGGACTAACTAGCGAATAGCGTTCTAATGCCGACCTCTGCGATTTATATATGTGAACCCGAGCAAGGCCGGGTAAAATTAGCTAGTATTAAATAAATGTAACATACATATTATTAGCAAAACCAATGTCTTTGTGTTTTCATAAAGTTTGTCATACTTTTTGAATTAGTTTAAATTTTCCTGTATTTAAATACTCCTCCTACTACGATTAAACGTGCGTTTTATTTTATTCAAAGGGTTTATTCGTTTTTTGAATATCCCTAAATTTTTTTATCTTAAGGGTGAATCCTTCAATTTACAAAGCTTTAAGTTATGACTGAAGCCATATGAAGCTCATATGGCATGAAAAATAGTTCGCTTTTGAATAATGTTGAAATTTAATTTAAAAGGTTGTTTGTTTTGATTATAATAATTTTAATGATCTTAATTTTTTCCATGAAAGGGGTAGCAAAGCACACCGGGTTCAGCTAGTAGAACATAAATATCGAGTGAATCAAAGTTCTTTGTAAAACAGTGACGGTGGGGGGGGGGGGGGGGGGGGTGAAGAAGATACAGCACACTGCCTTTCACTTCATATTCAATCCTATTGATCTATATTTGAGAACTTTATAAAATCAATTATATTAAACTTTTTTTTCAATATTCTTTGCTACAACTTCCATCTGCGAATCTATAACTTTCCGTGTGAGAAAATGTTGAAAAAAGGTGATTTTTGTATTATGAATACCAGGAAGTTAAAAAACAATTATTAGCTCATTAAGCAATCTTTTATTATAAAAATCATTGTTGAATTGAAAAAAACCTTTATTGATGATTTTAAAATGATTTTATAAAACTTTTCAATTCTCATTTTTTTCTGATCTTCTTCATATCAGTGCAAGGTGATCATAACGAAAATTCAATGTTTACAATTCGAAGAACAAATAATTGACATAATATTTTGTTTATTTATAATTGCTATGAACTCTAAACTTTTTTAATATTTTTCAGAATGATGATTCGAATTTTCAAGTTTATTTCGTATTGTGTAATGTGGTTCAAAAATTTTATTTTCAAATCCTTAATTTGATCCTGAAATAAAATATTGAACTTTATTTATTTAAACTAAAACGAATGAAATAAAAATTAAATCGACTATTTAGAAAAGTTAGAAATTTGCATCAATAGGGAAAAGAATAAAATTAAAAATTAGTTTTAATTCCTTGAAAGGCACAATAACTACAACTTTTTTAAATTTAGTCCTAGAAATATTGTGATTTGATTCTCGCGCTAGACTTTTAGCACAAAAATTTCGTCAATCTTAAATTTCGCCACTCTTTTCTCTCACCAAAAGATGGGTTCACCTCTTGGATTTGAAAATAACCTTTTAAGCTCTTATATGGAACTGAGAAAAACTTTCCTTTTTTTTTAATTTACCATAAAAATCTTGTATGAAAAATTTCATAAAAAAGACTTTTTAAAGTTAAAAAGAAAGGTTTTGATAAAAAAATATTCTGCATAAAGAAAAATAATTCATAGTTACAGTTCGTTTCAATGATTCCAGGGAAACCCGAATGACAATCCATTGTGATGGATAAATCGATTTTTTTTTTGCCTGCCCAATTCCCAAAAACTCCGGAAAGAGGGTAGACATATCTTTCGTTTTTCGTCAATGGTAAATTTTCTCTGCCTGAATGAATTTAAAATTTCCCATCTCATTGATAAACCAGTTCTTTTTTATTCTTTATACGTTCATAAAATTGCTTGCTATTACGTGGACTGTTTCAAGATTACGATAAAAGCTATGTCTACACTAGGCGTCAGGATTAGAATCAACTAAATCCCTGTCACGTATACTTTTTCCTTGTGTTCTGAGCCTCGCATTGTTTGTACAAGTGTAAACAAATTAATCAAGAACGTACAACGTAAGGTGAAGAAGATGATTCATGAAAATTATTGACAGCTGGAATAATTTGCATGCTACTTTATTAATTCAAGAAAATCACAATAATTAAAAAAATAAATAAGTTCAAAAATTTGAGAGTGGATTATTACTGATTCATAAATATAGAATTTTTTTAAGCTGTAAATGTTACAAAACATTGAAAATAAGGGTTTTCATTTAATGATCAACCTTCTCGATGTCTGCGAGTTATTTAAACTGTTGAGAAAAAATTACACTAATTTTCATTTTGTTTTTTACTCAGTTCTATCGAAATACTGGGTTGACCAAATTTATATATTTTCAAATGAGTTTATATATTTTTTTAAAAACAATACCATTTGTGATTTTTTACAAAGGTACATTTAAGATAGATTAAAATCTTTAATTTAGAAAATTTAAACACTCGTTTTTGATTTTTGAAATGAACTGGAAAAATTATCGAGTTATATCATTTTCGATCGAATTTTCCTAAAACTGTCAAAACACAATTTGTTTTTACCAAAACATTGTACTTTTGAAAAAAGACAATCTAGGTAAATTATTTATCATTATTGAAATGAAGTAAAAGGATGATAGATAGATTTATAACCAAGTTTAAGTTTTTTTGGAGGTTTATTATTTCAATGATCTGCAATCAGCGAAATTTTAAAATAATTCTAACCATTGCACAAAAACTAGAAGTTACAGACAAAATTTGGCGGTATACTAGAAGTCATGATGCAGAGATCCTTCTTTAAAGTTAGTAAGACATAAAATTAGCTTTTATCGCGTGTAGTTTTTGATACAATTGTTTTACGGAGATTCTTAATAAATTGAAATAGTCAACTTTTTATCACATTTGAAACTAGATTATAACTTAAGATATAAATAATAATTGTTTGATTGATCGATAATAATATTAACGATATGATTGGTGTAGTTCTTGAATCTTAGCTGAGTTAACTGAATTCAAAATATATATTTTTAAATTACCGTAAACTGGAGGAACTTTGATCACTTTTTTCATTCATTTTTGAATATTTTGGAAGGTGTTGCTTTTTCGTAATACCTAAAAGCTTTAAAACCCTTACTGAGGTGAGGAGTATAAAACATGATCATTGATTGCAGTTCATTCAAACGACATTGGTGGTTATAATTAAATGTTTGTTACAAAACCAGATTTCGAGTTTCGGGGTAACTTTTATCACTATGGTTTTAACGTATCTTACCATCTTCAAATTTATTGATTTGATGCCATGAAGCACAGAAGGCTCAAAATATCGATAACAGTAATTTTTTGTTGGGACTCAATTGAATTTTTCAACTTTCTTTTAAAAACAAATATACTCGAAAGATGGACACTGTTGCTGCATACCTTTAGGGGCAAAAATTATAAACATTTCTCAATTTTTTTGGCCTCAAAAACAAATAAAATTTTACCTTCATGCAATTCCCTAAGTCCTCGTACTGTTTCTATGTTCTTTTTTTCTTCAAACTTAACCATTTGATAGGATTTTCAGCCATTTTTTCTATATGGGCTTTTTCATGGAAAATGACCGTTGTTTTTCAATATCCAAAAATTATCATCAAATGACCATAAAAATAACAATTAAACCAAACCTAAACCAAAAAAAAAGGTTAAACTTTCACATTAAATAACCCATTTGTTTTTAAATGCTTAAATTTGATCAGTAGAGAAGTTTGTTTGCGAGCCTTCAGAAAATCAGATATTTTAAGATTTTTAAATTATTTTTTAAGTAATATAAAAAATCTTCCAATAAAATCCAAATTAAGCTCATTTGTAACTCAATTTATAGGCTTTCAAACGTAGTAAACAGTTTTCAAATATTTTAATTTTATACTTAGTTAATGATGATTATCTGAAAAAATTTCACGTTGATCAAAGTTACCCCGCTGATCAAAGTTCCCCCAGTTTACGGTACATCATGATATTTGGATTTTAAACGAACACACAAATATAAATTTCATTATGTGATTTATTTTCGAGTTTCATAACTAAGTTTTCTATGATGGCTGATAATGAATTCAAAATCAAAATGTTTGATACCAAAATTAAAATTATATCCATTTTTTCAAAATCAATCAAATTATGAATGAAAGTTTTGTAACAACTCGAAAAAGTTCAACGTTCCTCGACGTATATGTAATCATTATTTGTTAGATCGGAGTTTATTTTTGAACGAGTGAATTTTTTGTATGATTGTTGTTTAATTTTTGGCATTACAGCGAATTATGTAATTCAAAGTAAAATCTATGCAGGATAGATCTTTTCAGCTCAGATTTCCGATTTTTGGATCGATAGTTTGGCATAAAAATAATCGATTCGATCCTTTCCGATTAGATTTATTGGACATTTTTTTCTCGCAAAGCAGAGTTATTAAGATCCCAACTCTAATTACCGATTGAATGTTTAAGAATGCCATTTGTACGGCATTTAGTCGAATTTGATACTGAACATTGGATTGGATTTTTCGGAATTTTTGTCAGAAGTATTCCATTATATTGAGTATCTGAATTGAAGCGATAAGCATCAATTTCTACCAAAGTTAGAAACTTAATGCATCTTTAATGCTTCCAGCTATTTAATGTCCTTTTTTAAAAAAAATCTTCCTTGTTCAAAATGGATAAGATAGAATTATCATAAATAAAACCTCAAGCTTCCATTTTTAGGTTGATAAACCCTACGACTTTCCATCTGAATCTATCTTCTAAATCAATCTTTTCCTGAAGCATTTCAGCAGTTCTTATTTTTCATTTTTTACATAATAAAATACACTGTTTTGAGCTTTGATAGGAGGACCAACATTTTTTATACAAAAAATCGCCAAAGATGTAATGAAAAGTCCAAAAAACATAACTTTAGAGGAAAAATGTTCCTCGATTCTTGCCGCACAATTCATGTGAACAAAGCACAAACCTAATTTGTACCCCAGAAAAGATGTTCGATGTTTAACAAATTCTTTTTCATAATAAGTATTTTTCAAATTTAAGCGTTTTTCAATGCTTACTTGAAAGCATTGCATAGGATGATGCCCAAAAATTTAAGAAAAAAAACTATTTTGCATAGCCAGACAGTTTGTTGTTTTATATAATCATTGCAAAAACATTTCAACCAAGAAAATGCGACAACAAATCGACAAAAACGTTAAATGGCTGGAACCGAAAAAGTATCGAAATAAAGATATTCTTAATTGCAATTTTGAAGAAAGATAAGAAAGTAAGACTGTCAGCAGAATTCCTACGCTTCTAAAGTGCCTATTTGAAAACTCTTTACCACAATGAAAATTTTGACTGCAATTTTGAAAAACGAACACAAACACAAACATGATCTCAATGAAACTTGATGTTTCCTCAAAGTATTTCCTTTTTCTTAATTCTAAGCGTACTTTGTATGCCGTGACCGGGATTCGATCTCATGACCGGTGGCTTAAAAGAATTGAAGGTTTTCCTCTAAGCCACGGGCTGCAGCGAAAATTTTTTTGGGAATCATTTCCACGGAGTGGAAAATGTTAAAAGTTCATGGGAATATCGACTGGAAAAAGTTCTTAGTTTTTAAGAAGTTCGATTTTTTTCATATATTTCTAACGGATTCTTTTTCCCGCTTTGGGGGCGAGGTGAAGACCACGCCTGGGTCTCAAGATGAGTATATCTTCTTGGTCTAGAATCCCTGAGAGAAAGGAAAAAAATAGCCTTTGGTATTAAGAAATTTAAAAAAAAACGACTCAATCTGTCTCTTTCTACTGCACAGTGCAGTGCATAACTCACTTAAGGTTTCGTATTAAATTTTTGTGTAACACAAGACACTGTTTCTTGACTTAAATATCATATTTGCTGAATACGATATTAACCATGTAAGTTAAAGGCAGCTCAATTGTGTAATACTCTTTTTTTTGCTCAAAAAAAATCTCTATGAATTCAACTTTGATTAATTAAAAAAAAATGCTTATCGCAGCACAGGAAACTTGATATCATCCATCAATATCAGTCATTGGAAAAGCTCTACGCAGATGATAAAGGGCCGTTCATGGAACAAAACCGAGGTCAGTCTAGCGAATCCGGTGCAACATCTGAAATCCCTTGTTTCAGTTTTGCATTTAAGCCCCAACTCGTTCTACACGCTGTCAAAGTTTCAATCCCGGGTCTAGGGCTGGTCCATTCATTGTTCCTCCAATGGGGATTCTTGTAGAACACAAAATTGACGTCACGGAAGCACTTTTCAGGACCAGCTACAACAAAAGGCATTGGGAACACAACTCCCACCGCCTTTCAGTCGACAATCCGCAGATAACAACGCAAATCCTGCAAAACAGTTCAACCAAAAGTCATCACAAATGAGGGTCTGCTGCCATGTTTGGGTTTGGGTTTGGTTTCGTTTGGCTTGGTTAGGGGTTGGTTGGGTTTCATTCGGTCCAACAACGAAAACGCAACGAAGTCAACGACGGTGACATGGAATGGAATCAGCCTAAAACTTCCAGCCCGGTATGCTCTACTCGCTCGTTAGTAGGATTCAGGAGACAGGGCTGACGTTCGTTGGTGACTTTTGAAGTTTTCTCAACCATATTTGCACCAGGAAGTCCAGAGAAGGACTTACCAACAACATATCAGCCCCGTAGTTTTTCCTTTTTTCCTCCTTTCAACCCACCCCCAATTGCACCCTGTCCCATTCAAATTCGGTCACGTGTGAAGGGCGTTAACTAGACAAGGAAGTGGGATGAGAAAAAAGGAAAAAAATAACACCGACAAAGTGGGAAATGTAGAAAGTGTATTGATAAATCTACTTATGGTTGTCAAGGGACTTGGGGGAACTTTTTGCTGAGCTCGGTAAACTTTTCCATGCCTTTGATCTTAGCCTGTAGTAGGTATGTGTGAAGGATGAGGGACTTTGGCAAAAAAGCTGACTTCTAGTTGCTGGTTCGCTTACAACATTGCTACTCCCACTTCCCTCCATTCATCTTCCGGAGGCGCTAAACCGGAACAGATCTTCGGAAATCTCTCTGGCCGTTCCCAGTCCTAGTCGAATGTCGTCGTCGTCGTCGTCGTTATCCTCAAAAGCCACTCTGGATTGGAAAGAAAAGGATAAAGTTGAAATGTAGTGGTTTGATGTTTCGCTCGAAGAAAGTCCATTCCATTTCCCTGAGTAACTGAATTAGTTTATTCAAAACCAATTTGGACCGACGGAGACTTGGGCTACGGGGAATACAGGGAGATGCTTGCTACCCACATAACATGGTTAATGGACCATAATGATAATCTTCCTGGATTTGGGATTTGAAAAATATCTTTGAATTATTTATCTTAGTTTCTAGTGTCTTGGGAATGTTTCTACGAAAAATAATTTTTAAAACATTCTACTTTTGAAGTTTTATACTTAATATTAGAAAAAAGCATTCGAGACTGGGTTGAATTATTTTTTAAAAAAGTGTTTTGCAGTCTTGGAAGCATTGTTCAATTTTCGTTCATTTTATTGCATTTTTGATGCCCTTGCCATCAACTGGAGACCACTTGAAAACATAGGAAATATTTTGAATATTTAACGTAATTGTATATACAACATATTTTTAGAAGACCCTATTTTATAAAATTTTCAAGAAAAACACCGGTTTGTAAGTTATTTTTGATTTGTTATGAAATGATTTTTTTTTTAATTTATTTATATTTTTAAAACGCCAAAAATATGCTACCATTTAACAACTATAAGCATATTTCTCTTTAATTTGGAAACTGGCTCAGCAAAAAGATGATTCCAATCTTGGTTTTGCATTTGAAACTAAAATAAGATTTTTTTTCGTTTTCGAAATTAATCATTTCCAGAAACTTCTGAAATTGCAAATCAATTTTAAAATTTGGATTTCAAATTATTATTTTCAATTTTTATTTATGAATCAAACGTTGAAAAGTTTCACAACAGTGATCCAGAATTGAAATATCAGAGATTCATCACTTTGAAAATTCATTACGAATAAATGATTGAAGAAATAGTTCATATAGAAAATCAAAGATTCAAAATTCTAATGAGAGATTTCTGGTTAAGGATTCAGTTCTTAAAATGTCATTTTTAATTCATAATTATTAGGAATATTTTTTTGTTTTAAATTCAAATATCGAATCAAAATTAGGAAATCGGAATTTTTATTTAGGTTCAAATTGCAGAATTTAGATTTGGAATTAAAATTCAAACTTGCCCAAGAAAAATCACAATACAGGTGAAAACCACTATAAGAAAATATGATCTGTATTCATTTTATAGATTGCGTTCTTTGAATAAGCTTTATTTTAATTTCAAGCTTTTTTACATGATTTTAGTTATGAAATAATTATTGTTTGACAAAATAACTTGTACCTAATCTTCAGATTTTTTAAAACTCAGTTGTAAATATATTTGATTGGTTTATTGTTTAACATTATTTATATTGTAGATACTTCAAAACCAAAGATCTGAACTAAAATCTGAATATATAGAGTTTACAAAAATTAAAAAAAAATCTGATTTCAACCTCAAATATACTTTTATCTCTATTCCTTAATATTTGATATTTTTTCATATAAGTTTTTCGAATGAAGCCATCAAGATCACTAATTTATTTTTTAAAGCACCATGTATACATTTGGGTAAGGTTGCCAGAATTTTTTCCACTCCCATCCGGGCCCAGCAATTCCGGGCATTTTTTCAAAAAAACCTGGCAAAATCCGGGCATGGATTTTTATTTATTTATTTATTTAATGTCTTCGAAGGATAATTTCGCACAGACTTATTGAGCTAAAAATGGTCTTAACCTATTTTTATACATTTGTTTTGAAATGCCAAAATCAAAAATGCTGGCACACTCACTGAAGTAACGGCTGCACGTGTCCATTGGGTTGAAATATCCATACGTTGTTCGGTGAGCGGGAATCCAAAGGAGCTGTTGAGTTCGAAGTGGGCGTGTAGGAGCGAATAGATGGACATTTTGTAACAACTCACTATTTTCCAAAAACCGGGCAATAACCGGGCAAAATTTAGGTGTTATTATATATAAAAGCAAAGAAAAAATGCAAAAAAAATGAAATTAATATTTTATTAATGTAATTGCAGACTTCCAAAAACTTTTGAACCACTTAAATATTTAGAGAATTATAAAAGTAAATCAGCGAAATTATTTGAAACAACCGTTGAAAATGTCCATAACGTTAATCGATTTTGCTGAAACTTACTCAAAAACTTTGATTTTTTTTTATTTCTTTGTGAAAATTGTGAAAAAATCCGGGCAATATCCGGACTTTTTTCACGATATCCGGGCAACCGGGCCAGACCGGACTTTCTCGAAATTTTGCATCAAATAACCGGGCAAACCCGGATAAAACCGGGCAATCTGGCAAGCTTACATTTGGGGCTTATTTACGAAAGTACATAATGATGTTTAAATAATAACTATAAATATAAAACAAAAAACTTCAACCCGAATAATGAGATACTCTTAGTATCACTATTTTTTACTTTTCTTCTTGTATGAATTTTTCTGTCGCCAAAATCTCCCTCATGAGGCAGTTCTTCCTTCTGCCTTGGGAGCCTCTCTTGCTAGTTCCATCTCTTTACTGAAAGAAAGGAGAGGTATTGAATAATTATTAAAACATTTCCCGTAGCCAGATATCCCACATGTCAAATTTGGTTACAATTAAACAAAAATAGTTTAAAAAAGGATGTAAGAGAGCACCTTCTCCCTATTCTATCTCGCCACTGAGATGCATTGGCTTTCATCCTTAACCTCTTTCCCATGCCAGATTTTTTTTATTTAGTAGTCAAATTTTGTAATTAGCTTAGCTTAGTTTAGCTTGATTGACTACTCACATCCACCTTTAATCATTGAACCCAAAATGCACCTTAAAAAGTCCTTCAATTTTAAAGTATTCTAGTATACTCTGAAATTGATTTTTAAACTTGGTTTAAATACGTTCAATACATTTTGGATTCCAAGATCACAGGAGTGGCTCAGTAGAACAAGTTCCACATCGCCAATGGTTGCTACTCCGTGATTGACCGAGGCCACCAATTTTGTTCAAAGGTCAAATGAACGGAACCTGGGATTGGCTACACATTCGCATCGCACAAAACTGATGCTCTCTCTTTAAACATCAATAACGGCGCCGGCTGGGAACCCGAAAAGCCGCTATTAAGCCTACCCCCCTTCTGAAGCCTAAATCTTCGACGAAACCACATTTCATAAGGAATTTTTTTAACCACAAGACCACGTGTTGGAGCCCGGTTCATTGCCCCACATAGCCTTCGGTTGCTTGATGTCATGGAGCACGCTTGCCTTTTCCATCGGAGTTCGGTTGGCTCGTTCGCTGACGCCGTTTTGCTGTGAACTGTATGGGACCGTGAATACTATCTGAACTCCTTTCTCTGTCGTCGAAATTCGTTGCTGATGTATTCACCCCCGTTGTCGCATCACAGTTTGCACAACTTCTGACCGAAGTGTGCTGTAGCCATCGCCCCGTACTGTTTAAACCGCTCGAAGACCTCTCTCTTGTACTTGAGTAGATACACGACCAAGAAGTGGGTATAGTCGTCGATGAATGTGACGAAATTAGGGAATCCGTCGAACGTCGGCACCTCCAAGTACCCACAAAGGTCGGCGTGCACATGCTCAAGTGTGGAACTTGTTGGCTGCCTGTTTTCCTGCCATGCAGCTTTTGCAGACAGCTTGGATTAAATTTTTTTTAGATAAGGTACACCGGGGTAAGTGTGGACGGTTTTTCGTATAGTTCAACTTTAAAAAATCATAAAAAAAATCAGCAGTGGAGCAATTTTCATAAATTGACGTTCAATGTGATGCAGAACATGTTTTTTACAAAAGCTGAAGAGATGAGCTCGATAGAAGCAAAGCAAAAAAAGTTATCACGCAAATCGTAATGGACGGCTGGTGTCTTCACTTACCCCGCTTTATGGGGTAAGTGTGGACGGTAGATTTTCCCTTTGATTTCTCAGGAAATTTTCAAAAAATGTGTGTTTTCTTGGTTGAATACGTTACTTTATTGCTCGAACCGTCCAAAATTTTGAAAAAAGTTCATGATACTATAATTATAGTGTGTGATTTATGTTACAACAGACGAGATCCGATTTCATCAAAAACACAGAACAAATAAGTACTTTACTCAAATTTTCATGATCCGAATGCTTAATATAGCTAAATAATACAACTCATAAAGGATGAAGGACAGAAAATTGAAAAAATGTGTAAACATCAAGTCTTTTTAAAGCCGTCCACACTTACCCCAGGTAGGGGTTGGAGACAAAATTTTAGTTTTTTGTAAACAAACTCTTTTTTCTTAATTTTTAACCGCCGTTTCTTTTCCTAACTGGTTGTTTGGAATGTAAGGATTGTTTCAATGTAGAGTTTTTCATCGAGAGCCAGCTAGTATAGGAGAAATTTGCAATTGAAAAAGATGCACATCAACTCGACATCGTAGTTTAAAATAGAAAATTCCGAAAAAGTCGCTGTAAACAACCGTTATTGTCTGAATCGTATCTTTTTCACAGTTATTGGATAGATTACAAGTAAACTGAACATTCTGCATCAAAAGTTTGAAAAAATAGTGCACAGTATTGTTTTTATAGCCATCGTCCACACTTACCCCGCGTCCACACTTACCCCGGTGTACCTTATGTGAATGATTAATACTCTCTGCCATTTTGTCGGGAACCAACTGCTATGCTGATCCAAGACCAAGGTGACCTAGCCTGAGGCTGGATCATTCGGCCGAAAGTCATGAGGCCGTATAGTTATTAGACCGAATGGTCACTAGGCCGAATGGTCGTAAGGCCGAATAATCGTAAGGCCAAATGGATGCTAGGCAGGAAGGGCGTTAGGCCGAATGGTTGTTAGACCGAATGGCTGTAAGGCCGAAAGTTCATAAGGCCGACTGGTCATTAGGCCGAATGGTCATTAGACCGAAAGGTCGTAAGGCAGAATGAACGATAGGCCGAATGGTCTCAAAGACGAATGGTTGAATCCGGCCTTGCATAGATTTGGCCTGATGACTATTCAGCGTAACGACCATTCGGCTTAACCTCCGTTCAGCCTAACATGCAAAAAAGCGATTCAGCCTTACGAACATTCGGCCTTACGAACATTCGGCCTTATGACCTTTCGACCTTACGACCATTCGGCCAAATGACCATTCGGCCTAATGACCATTCGGCCTTACGAATATTCGGCCAAATGACCATTCGTCCTAATGACCATTCTGCCTAAAATCCATTCGGTCAAATAAAAGTCGGCCGAATAACCTTCAGCTTAATTTCCCATTCGGCCTATTGTCCTATTCGGCCGAACATCCGTCGGCCTTTTAACCTAGCCTCATATGCCGATTTTGTTTGTCGTATGGCTTCCAAGTCGCGCTTTTCGACGAGGCTGACCAGACCACATAAAATCAAGGCAGTACAAACTATTAACGATTTTTCCTCCAGAAAAAAACCTCACCAGAATACTCGAACCGAACCTATATGCCCAGAAAAATACCCCTTTTTCCATTTTCGGAGCATTTTAGAACTGAGAGTTAATTCTTTTCCAATTCGGGAACAAAAAGAACGTTGTAGAGCATTACAGGTTTTATTGTTTTACCAACGATGTTCTTCTATCAATAGCACGCAGACTTTCGCCAGATTAAGCCGTTTCTATGACGACGGGCTTGGCAAGGTCCCTGGCGTCCTGGAGAAGTCATTCATCCTGGACCTGGGTGGCGTCGGACTCGACAACAAACCTAACCTGTGCTCTTTTCGTCCGCTGGTAACCCCAGTAGTTGAACGCCGAGCTTCAACAGCCAACATGATTTTTCCGCGTCGGCCTTTAAGTTGGGCTGGGCAAGGATTTTTATGGTGCCCGGTTCACCATGCATACCCGAAGCAAATTATCTTCTCTGCCTTTCAAGCCTTCATCACGAACATTCTTTTAAGCTCCGGTATTTTTTCGCGTAAAGGTCCGCAGTCGATAGAACGGTCAAAGCTCATTTTCCGTGGTGGTAGTTGGGAACCGCTGAGATCATCGCGTGGACGTTTTCATCCGCCGAGTTATTCGTACTTATGCGATCAAGCTGCCGAACGAGCAGATCGTATTCTTCAAATAATTGACTCAACGATCTGATGTTTTTCCAATGTTTGAGGTCGTGAAGCCTGTCGGGTGCCGATGCGCTTGTAGGTCTTCACCACCTTCGCACATCGTACCCCGATTATGCGGTTCAGGGTGATGTTGTTGACGGCCATCACGATCTCGTCCAGCACCTCGGAGTCGCATCGTGATGTGGATGAGGTTTTGAGCTACAAATCGGCGTATAATCCTCCACTTCCATGCTGCGAAGGTCTTCTCCCGGCCGTCGAAAAGAAAGTCACGCATGTTACCTGCAGCGTGTCTGGTGACGTCATCGAGAGTACCCCTCTCAACTGGCGGAGTCAAGAGTAACCCTCTCGAAAACCGACTCGTTTCTTAGCTGCTGGTTCCTTCGGATTCCTGGAGACCTGGGCTTGGGATATCTTGGCCGATCACCTCGGACCTCGGCTGATTCCTGTATGACCTCTGTATGAACCTTGGCTGACCTCTTCGGTCCTCTGGATGACCTCTTGGGATCTCCGACTTTCCTCTCCGGATCTCTGGCTAGCTGGAATGCTCTTGCTAACCGCGAGTGTACCGAAAAATCTCTAGAAAGTACTCCTCTCGCGTTATCTCTTATTCCTCATCAGACGTTTTTTGGCCCATAACCTGTTGACTTTGTCTATCTCGGTTCACTTGTGCCCGTAGACAATCACACCAGCCGTGAGATCCGGAGGCGAATTATCAGCGGAAGTCGTGCCTACTATGGACTCCACAAGCAAATGCGGTCGAGAAGACTTAGCCCTCGCACGAAGTGTAATCTGTATATGATGCTCATTAAACCGGTTGTTTTCTACGGGCACGAGACATGGATATTGCTCGAGGAGGACCTGTGTACATTCGGAGTATTCGAGCGACGAGTGTTAATAACCATCTTTGGAGGCCTGCAGGAGAACCGAGTGTGGAGGTGAAGGATGAACCATGAACTTGCGCGACTCTACGGTGAACCCAGTATCCAAAAGGTGGTGAAGGCTGGGCATGACATGTTGCGTGAATGCTGAACGACTATCCTGTAAAACAGGTGTTCGCAACGAATCTGGTAGCAATGAAACGATCAGGGGCGCAACGAGCGAGGTGTTAAGACCAAGTGGAGCGTGATCTGGCGAATGTGGGATGATCGAGAAATTGGAGAGCGGTTGCCATAGACCGAGTTAATTTTGGAAATTATTTTCGTCGTCATGAGATGGAATAAAATAAATAAATAAATAAATAAATAAATAAATAAATAAATAAATAAATAAATAAATAAATAAATAAATTAGTTAACTTAGAGCTTCAGCTAATACAATCTTGTCACTTATTTTAAGTGATTCTCAACTCATCCTTGAATACTATCAGTTTCTGGGTTAACCACCCAGAGTAATCTCCAGAGTAAACCCGGGAGTTCCTTAAACAAGATCCGGAAAAAAACATGAGTATCAACAGAAAATTTGACCGCTACGGCATAGCATCTTATATTGATAACTCCCCCTCCAACGAAGTTCATTATTGAAGAAGAGTCTGGTTTGTGGGTGTCATCATGAAACTAAATATCTGTGAATTTTAAGCGAAAAATATTTGGGTCCTAGAGGGTTAATTTTTATTTTAATCTAAATCCTACTCCGAGTACCAAATTTTCAGGTAGGGTAACTGGGTGTCAAATGCGTGGAGCAAGTAAGATGCGCCACCATCAGTATTTCATAGTACAAGCATTTTTCAACATTTCTGAAAATGCCAGTGTGTTCTATTAACATTTTTTTAGTGTTTGTTATCATTTTTGGAGATTCTAAGTTTTATATAGGGTAAATGTACCCAATCTTGGCGACTGAGGCAAGTTCGACTAGATTTTCCATGATTGTAGTCTTCCTGTAATGTGTACAAATATAATTGCTTACTAGCCTGAAATACAGTAAAAATATGTCCTTGCTTGAAAGCGGTTGATAATTTGAGATAAACCTGATCAAACTATTGATTGAAATGCTCCTTATTGTAGCCCCCGCGTCGAATTTTGGCCCTTTATGAGTTCCTCAAATTAGCCGTCTCTAGAAAAAAATTGCCTCACTAATACAACTTATTATGAGAATTTGATGAAAAACAAAAACATTTTTTTTCTCGTAAGGTAAAATGGCATGTAAAAGCAAAAGAAAACTTGTTATCTATTCTTATGACGCACATTGGTCTTAAAATGTCCAATTTAATTATTATTTCTGATATTTGAATAATTTTTAATAAACATGTCGTTACAGGCCGAAGTACGCCATGTTCGTTTATTTTTAAGCATGTTTCACATTTGTTTAAATTTATGTGCAATTTTCATCACAACTTTTATTAAAGAAATTTCTATGCTGATTTGGAAAACATATCTTGAAAATAAATAGAATATGAAATTCCTGAATTTTAAAAAGATTTTCACAAGAATGCCAGTATATCTGGCAGCACTGTGCGTAGCAATTCAATTTTATACCTGTAAAGTAAAATAAAGGGTGATACGGTCAAAATTTGGTCAAGGGAAAATGCGTGTAAATCGTTGAAATCGTTTATTTAAAAGATCAAATTAAATTTCTTTTTCAAGTTTAATTAGTATAAAATTCTGGACAAATATTCAGTTAGGCTTCCGCTTTTCCAAATCCGAATTGCCGGGCCTTACGCTTAATCCCAGCCAACAGATTTTGTACAGCCACCTTGTCCACCTTTTCGCCGCAGAAAGCCAGTTTGCTTTGAACTGCTGCTCGTCCTTAGCAGTTTTTTTGGTCTTCTTTAGGTTCCGCTTGAAAATAGCCCAGTATTTCTCAACTGGGCGGAGCTCTGGCGTGTTGGGAGAGTTTTTGTCCTTGGGAACCACCTGCACGTTGTTGGCGGCGTAGCACTTCATGGTCTTTTACCATAATGGCAAGATGCCAAATCCATCCAAAACAGTACGGAACAACCGTTTTCTTCAGGAAAGGCAGCAGACGTTTATTCAAACACTCTTTCACGTAAATTTCTTGGTTGACAGTCCCGGAAGCTATGAAAATGCTGCTTTACAAGCCACAGGTACAGATGGCTTGCCAAACCAAATATTTCTTCGCGAACTTTGACAGTTTCATGTGCTTGAAAATATCTGCTACCCTTCCCCTTCCTTTTGCCGTATAAAACTCCTGTCCCGGAAGCTGCTTGAAGTCGGCTTTGACGTAGGTTTCGTCGTCCATTACCACGCCGTCAAACCTCGTCAGCATCGTCGTGTACAGCCTCCGGGATCGCGCTTTGGCCGTCGTATTTTGTTTATCATCGCGATTTGGAGTCACTACCTTCTTGTAAGTCGATAGTCCGGCTCGTTTTTTGGCTCGATGCACGGTTGTAGACGATACACCCAGCTTATTTGCGGCATCTCGGAGAGAGAGGTTAGGATTTCGCTTGAAACTACCGGCAACTCTCTTTGTCGTCTCAGTGGCTTCCGGTTTACGATTTCCCCTCGATCCAGACTTCCTGGCTGTCGACAAACGTTCTTCAAACACTTTAATTACATTTGTAAAGGTTCATTTGGCAACTTTTAACGATTTTGCTAGCTTTGCTTGCGAGAAGCCCGGATTTTCGAGATGCGCGAGCAAAATTTTGATACGCTGCTCTTCTTTCTTGGACGGCATTCTGAACAACTGAAGAGTGAATTCCAAAATCAAAATAGGAGCAACATTCTACACAAACACTCACCTTCAAAATGTGGAGTGTTCAGGTTTTTTAAATGCAGAATTGAAAGAAATACGTCAAGTTGATATTGACAAAATTTTGACCGTATCACCCTTTAAGCCATTTCGTACCTGTTTTATGGGACTTTTAGTTGCTTGGGTTGTTTGCATATGGAATATGTTTTATATGGTTTCTTTCACACATGCGATTGCGCTGAGATGATATTGCCAGTTAATAGAAAGCTTGTTAATGTCGGTTCGGAATAGCATTTTATACCGATAATTCCACATCCAAGGAAGTTCATCATTGGAGTAGAATCTGATTTGTGGGTGTTATTATAAAACTAGTCTTCTGTTAATTTTATAGCGAAAAAAATGTGAGTTATAGATGGGTAATTTTTACAAAATCCTGGTCAAAGTACCAAATTTTCAGGTAGGAAGACAAAATGGGTAGTTTGAATTCGAGGATATAAACCAAAAAACTATTTTGGAACACAACAGTTTGGAAATAAAGACTAAAATGCAAAATGCTCAAAAACAGGGAGGAATTAATTTTTATTCGTATAGCTTATGTACAAACTTTAAATCGTTTTTTAAATCAAAACGTTATCGCAATTTTGCTAAATAATATTTGTCGCTTTCAAATTAAAAGCACAAAACTTTCATTGCCAATTCCAGAGACTATAAATCTTACGATTCAAAGTGCCCAGCTGAGTGCATTTGGCTATGCGGCTTGGCTAAAATTGGTCACTGATGGTGATTTACGCTTCAACTAGCGACTGTTTCTCCTAAACTTCCATTGGACTCTGGTAACCGAACTTTATTACTACTGGTTGAACTAGAAAAAACCTCTGAAGTAAAAATAAAATGAAACCTCAGCAAAATGCTACAGCTTAAAAGAAAATGATTGTCTTTGGCGACAGAAAAAGTTTCAACTGAATGGCTCGATTCATGCTACGATAGTAATCATTGGAATTCAATATTTTACGATAATAAAAATACATTCAAAGGTGATTTATTCATAAACGAACTTAAAATTCATTACATAAAAAAAATGCGAATCGTATTTATTTACAAAATTAATTCGGTTGACTTTTAATGATGTTCTTGGAAGCTGGATAAAAACTGGAAACTTCAATCTGCCCTTCCTGGAAACACAGGAAAACATTGTCAGACTATTGTCGCATGCCTTTGGAAGCACTTTTTCACAAATCCTTTCAAACTTGAGAATCCTCAGTGGTCCCGGTCGTTTAGGTTGACCTTTTTTTAACAGCAATACATATGGTGCAGTTTTCCTTCTGCCAAAGTCCTCAGAAGGTCCCATTCGTTATTCCGAAAATATGTCTCGCTTATATTTTTTATCCCTCCCCTAAACTGGACCCTTATCGGCGACCTTTTACTAAAAGTGGAAGGGAAATGAAAATTATAAGGTTGACCGAATCAGCTTACAAAAACAGTGGCAGATGTTTGGCGAGGACGTGTGAAAATGTGAAAAGGACATCCAATTTCGGGTACCCCATCCGGTCTTTGGTCAAACGTGTTTGAATTATTATAGCCTAGCGAGGTTAGGTTGTAAGGATTGGGGTTTAATTTTAAAAATCTGCCAACTTTCAGGGCCAGCTAAATTATTCAGATGAGCGTAAACGGCTGAAAAGTGGCCAGAGAAAAAGGGGCAGCATGCAAATGAAATGTTAAAATAATCTTTACACAATAATAAAAAGAAAAACCCGAGAAGCTGAGCGCTGGCCAAATATAGATAGCAAATTTATCCTACGAAAACTTTCGCTAGTATCTAGGTACGGGTAGAGTTGCAAACGACCCTTGAAGCGGGTGAACTTTTCGAAACTTTCCGACGACTAACTGGAGTGGCGAAACATTCACTTCAACTTGTGCTTCCGAAGATTGTTGCGCAGCAAAAATAAATCGGGAACGGGAAGTTTGTCTTATATCTTCTTTAACGAACGAACGGGAAAGAAGTTTTATTTTCGAGAGCAGCATAAACAATTCATGCTCGGAAGTTATACAAAATTTTCAAGTTGACCATTGAAATCTTTATTTCTGGTATTGTGAAGATATCGTTATACGTAAGGTATAGGTAATATTAAAAAAGTTATAATCATAAACTCACCGCAATTTTGTTAAATTTCTTAAAATGATAGATAATCCAGAAGCTTAGAAGCATAACGATCTTATTTAGATCGCAACTCGGTCAAAACTAATTTTTACTTAGGTGTTATATAATTCAAAGCAATTTTGCTAGACATGATCAAAATATTGATAGGTGGGAATGGTAAAGCTAGAGCACCCCCGTGCGGGGGGAATGCATTCTTACAGTTCTTTCTAATTTATAATAGCATCTTTTCTTAGGCAGGAACATAACATTACATGGCCGTAGGAACGGGGGGGGGGGGTTTGGGGGTCTAACCCCCTCCCCCCATGAAAGTCCATCAAGAGCAAGCGAGGTATTCTACTCTACATTCAAAATTTGTTATTCCTAATCAAATTTTGATGATGGGGTAACGTTATTCGATAGTAACAATCTTGACAAATTGCATCATTTTAATTTTTAATCCAAAAATGAAATTTTTCAAGCTAGATCTATTAAAATAATCATAAACGATTTTATGGGAGCCTGAAATACGTGTCAAAATCTGATTATATATTTCGATTTAAAATTTTTCTTCTTCATTTTTGTTAAATAGTTTGTGGATTTTAGTCCAATTTTTCCGGAGATTATCTGAGTTTTGATTTGAAAATTCGAAAATAGAACGCCCGAGTTTTGCTAGGTTTTTAATAAAATAACCCGGATTTGCCCGGCCCGGATACTTGCGGAAGATCTTTTGACAATCTAAAGCTAAGTTCACCAGATTTTTATGCAAGTTTTGAGATTTCATCCATCGATGAAAGTAAGTTTCCTACTTTGTTACTTAAGGATTCTTTATACAAATCCTATATCATCATTTAAAAGAGTTTAGGATGTATTTATTTTCAATTTCAATTTGACACGACAAACTATTTTTGTAAAAGAACTTAGAAATCAATATTTTTAACTTTTTTTTATTCATGCATTGTTTGCGCAAAAATGTCATATGAAAAAATAGGTCCCCCCCCCCCCCCCCCCCCCCCCCCCCCGAGGGCATTCTTCCTACGGCCCTGTAACATCATATAATATGTTGGGCAAAGGTGATAGAGCTCAATATGCATTTTTATTTATCACTTCATGAAAACAAAACGTATTTAGTAGAGAGGCGGGCTAAATGAGCATACTAAGAAGAATACTCATTTCAATAGATAGGAATCGGAATAATATATGCATTTGAGGGGACATCTGTTTTCTATATATGAAGCAATTTTTCTGGTAAAAGCTCCTTCAGTTTTGAGAAAATGATTTAAAAATAGAACTGACCGAAATAGCCGATTTCCGAAACCACGCGGACTCAATGCGCATAATTATGTTATCAGCTATATTTCTGTTACACTAGCATTTTTTTCGTTTAATTTATTTCAAAATGGTAGCAAGTGATGTTAAGCAAACGAAGCATAGGCGAAATTTAAGATATCACCAGTTATTTTCATTAAACAGAGTTAGGTATGCCATATGGCCATATTTCATGGTCACATTTTTTCATATTTTATTTTTATCAAATCAGTATTAAAGTTATCTATTTTACTGTAAGGTTAAATGTTTTTCATGGTTTATTATTTTGAAAGGTGAAATCTGTACTAATCCTCAAGTGGGGGGGGGGGGGGGGGGGGGGGGTTAGGATCTAACACTTTCAAAAAATCGCAAAAAATCGTTTTTTTAATTTTTTTTATTTTCCTATTGTAAAACATTTCAAGAATGTTGTGTCAAATTTTCAAGTCAATTGAAGCAAAACTGTAGAAATTATAGGCCTTTATCTCCTCCTATCTAATACTGCAAGAAAGCAAGAGCAGAAACTTCAAACGCGTTTTTCTCGAAAGCACATTTTTAAAGTCCGTGGACATCATCATTTGAAAACTACTTATCCGATTCTTTTCAAATTTGGTACATATTTTCTACATATAAAATACCATACCCCAACGTTTTTCTTTTTTGTTTTATTTTTTTACTTTGGGGAGATTTTACAGCCAAAAAAGTTTCATAATTTTTTTTTTAAGTTAAATAAAAACGTTGGGGTCTAGCAAAACATGTATTAAAAATATTTTGCTCTGATTTTTTTTGACTTCAGATGATTCTGTGCTGAGATACAGTGTCCACCGCAAATCCTGTTTTCTTAAAGGCATCCTCGAAAGTGCTCCGTCACCGGCTCATTTTTCAATATTTTTTTACGAATGCTTTGTATAATGCAAAAAATTTGAATACATTTGTTAGAACGATAGCTCTAGAAAAAATATCGTGAAAATGGTGTTTTTTATACCCGTTAGACCCTACCCCCCCCCCCCCCCCCTTTAACCAAATCCTTTAAATTTGTCTTCTGAGCGGACAAAATTTGTCCCAAAAAATAATTTAAAAAAATCTGCTTTTTTTAATAAATATGTTTTTCTATCTACCATGTCCACAGCTGTTTGCTGTTTTATATTTATTTCTTTGCAAACATAACTGTCAAAGGTGACGTTTGGAGCAGAGGTGTCAGGTGGTTTTGTCAAAAAAATCAGGACACCGCGAAGAAAAAAAAACAGGATTTTTCAAGACACTAGTTACGTGGGGTAAAAAGGCAGCTCTTTTTAGATTGCATTAATGAAGGCAGAAAAACAGTGCTCTCAGATTTCTCCTCTACACAGTGAACAATTGATTTATCCGGAGAAAGAAATTCTCTTCATCAATGGTTGTGAATGAGTGGTGAATGCTCTCGCTCACTCTCATGTGTTTAAAATCTCGCTCTTGTTATTGGTGCGATTTTTCCGCACAAATTGTATCCGCTTTCACTGAACAAACCGATCTGAGTAGTTTTGCCATCCATAAAAAGAATTCGTTTCAATTTTTTTATTTTTTGAAAATTTGTATAACAATAAACTTTTTTAAGCCACGTGTCAAAAGCGGATTACCCTCAAACTGAACTGATTTTTATTTCTGTCATATCCAAGTGATACTTTCAAACAATTTAAAAAGCTTTTAAACAATTTTCATTGACAAAGGTCTTTTTAATTCGTTTTTCAACATTTTATTTCAAAATCTAATGAAATTTTAATGCTTTTTTGTATGTAGTATGTAGTATGTAGGTAATCCACCATGGGTGCACGGATTCACCGCAGTTTTATCAAAGTATGAAACATCTGCATTCTTTAGATTATCAAATCGGCATATCTCCAATGCATAGTGTGTCATACCCGGCACCATGGCTTCGTGTTATTTGTTGTGTGTGAATGTTTTTCGTGTTGCTGTTTGAGTTTGTTCTGGAAGAATGTATCAATCACCTCCAAAACCAGTTAGAAATTTATAAAATCTACAATTTTATAAATTTTCACAGGTATTCCGGCATCCGTGTATATACCTGGCCAGTTTGCAGATGATTGATCATTCTGATATATGAACTGATAATTAAAAAGAAAATTAACACTTTGAAATCTTACCCCGTAACCACACGTACACACCACCACGTACCTTACCTGAAACCTATCTTTACCTTCCTAGAAAATTACCCAAACTTATTTTTTTATTACCACTTGATTTAATAGAAACTTTTTTTCCCTTTCCCGCGTAAACCACTAATCTCCCATATATTCACAAATTTCCTTAGAGCTTTCTACTCTGCAAAATCTAGAAGCACTGTTTCTCCTTTTTTTAATTTCACACTCTTCCAACTCTTCTTTCCCAACAATAAAATTTTCGATGAATTTTATGGGCTTCTTATGTCACTACCAATTGCTTCAAAAATTACGAACGGATATTTCATTTCAATTTTCAAACCATTTTTGTATCTTATCTATTCTCCACATTTTCTCAATGATACACTGTGTCAACTTCACCACCAATTTAACCTTTCATGATTGCTGCAAACAACTTTTCGTCCAGACCGTGTGTTGGTCATCTTAAACAGTATCACCAAAAATTAAATTGCTTGAATCCATGCATCATTAATAAAAAAAAAAATCAAGACGAAAATAGCCCTTAATCAATAAAATTGAAAACGAGAAACACAAAAGCAAAGTAGGTAGATGCAAACTTCTCTCCACGCAATTCCCAGCCCACCTCATCCAAATCATGACGCGCAACGCTTGCTTTGATTGAAAAAAAAAAAAAAAAAACAGTTCGCATTTGGGCACTACACTACCTTGTACTTGTACAACAAACGCGCTGTCTGCAGCAAATAGTGACGCCTCTTGTTTGCTTCGATTTTGAGACATGTTAGAACTTGTCTCGGCTGTATGCGTTCCAATAGAAGTGCACTTTTTTTGGGCAGATTTTCCAAATTCAACAAGAACATTCTCAAGGAAATGAGGGTTTAGAAATCGCAACACTGTTGATGTGACAACTATTTCTTTCACATTCAATCACACAAGTTGGCTGCCCTTCGATTCAAAATGATTCTTATTAACTCTTCGATTCAGTTTTTCGCCCAACCACACGACAAACACCGACGCGCAACAAGAAAAACGAAATCGAACCGAACACGATGACTGCTCGCTGCAGACTGATGAAATTTCAATGCTTTTTTATGCAATTAATAATTGATAAAGTTATGCGCATTTGATTTACCGATGGTTTATTTGGTTTAATTTACCGATGACAATATAACTCTATTTGAAATAAGTTTTTGATTAACATTGCTACCAATTTTAAACTAATTTTTAAACTTTGATTTTTTTGTATTATTCTGATATATTTTTCGGAATGGTGATCCGGAAAAGTTGTGTTGATTTTTTTCACCAACTTTGAAGTTTATGGTTTTCATCGTGAATTTTTATCAACAAGGTTTAGTTGAAAAGATCTACATTTTTGATGATTTCAAGTAATTTTGACTTCTGAGAAAATGTAACATAAGTTTTCGTTTTTCAATTTTTTTCCATTTCAACGAATATTATGGAATTAGATGAAATTGATATAATTTATCAATATTTTTACAAGCAAAACGTTTTTCATTGTTCAACAAAGTTGATAAATAAAATAAAATCATGGCAAAATCTATATCCTTTGTTGAATTAAGGTAATTTAAAAAGATTTAATATCAGTTTTTAGTTTTAATGTAAGTTCATTAGTTTGTTTGCTTTCAGCTATATACTTTTTATATTCACTTATTATATTTTTGGCATGTCGGCGAATTATGATGACAGGAATGAAAGTATTGATAACTGGAAAGATCAAAGAAATGGATGAAATGGAAGAATAATTGGTGAAAATGTGAGCTTTCGTGTTGTGGGTTGTGCGATTCTTAAATTTAATTGCTTCTTATCAATCGAAATCGTCTAGTTCAGTGGTTTTCTAAGTTGTCTCTACCTTCCCCCACGGTGTCTTTGGAAAAAACTTTATTTTTCGAAAATTAGCATCGCTTATTTTTGCACCATTCGAAAGCTGGGTATTTCCCCTTTCATTTGAACACAAATTTTAAATAATCCACCGGGGGGTCTAGAACTATTTATTCTTTGTGGAGATTTTTTAACCATTCTAATGTTTTTTTTTCAAAGACAAATTCATGCTAATCACTGTGAAAACGCTCGTCTTACCTTTAGCGTTAATCCAATTCCATATGTCAATAACATGATTTAATAGGAAATTTCCCTGGCTTCAGTTTTGAAGAAGACATCAAACAAATTTTTGGGACATGTAAACAAATAAGATTTACTTTTCATATTTAAGAATAAATTTTATCACAATTCACCTGGATTTCAAAACCAAACATCTTGGTTCAAAATCTTTCACGCTTTTTGATAATTTCTGATCTGAAGGTTTTCATACTTTTCACTTTCAATTGATTGAAAACTTTAGACATGGGTATCACATGGATGATAAAGTGTCATGTTTGAAATAAAAAAAATCAACCAATTGTTTATGTTTGATTGCATAAATAAGTACTTTTGGAGACACTCGTGTAAGTAAAAATGTGGTCGAATTTAAGTTTTCAAGTGAAAATTCAAGGTTATTCATTTTTGTCATAAGTACACGAACTGAACCTAATGTTTTTCATTGATTTTTTTTCGATAATCAGAACATTTTCGTAGGTGATGGAAAGAATAAGAGAAACATGAGCTATCAAAGAACGAAAGAACATAAGCCGTAAATATCATGAATTTTTCGAAAAAGATACATCGGCTCACCTAGGACTTGAACCTGCAATCTCCGCTTCAGTACAACGCCGCGTTAGTCAATTTCACCACGATGAACATGATGAAACCGGCCAACACGAGCAATCGAGCTCTGCCGATCAACTGCTGGACCTTCTATCGAAAACACCATGTATACAGGGATGTCAACCTTCCAGATTTTGTCTGGATCTTCCAGACTTTTTGGACTTTTGCCAGACATTTTTTCAGGTTTCAAGACTTCCAGACTTTTGACATTTCTTCCAGACAATTCCAGACTTTTGGCTTAGAACGTAAATTGTTTTAAGAAACTATGAAAATTCAAAATGGTCATGGTAAAATATGGCAGTAAATGATTAGAATTAATGAATTTTGAATGCAGAAGTAGTTGAAAGCTAGGAATAATGATAAATGCTTTGAGTTGTGCGTTAAATTGGCAGTCAAACAGAACACGTAAGTGGTAGTGTCAGAAACAAACGGTTAGTGGCTATCTGCAACATTGGGTTCTGGCGACCAAAAAAAAAAAAAGGTCACCACCTTCCCACAAGTACGCTATCCACACTTTTCCACATATTTCCAGACATTTTTTCACAATCTTCCAGACTTCTTCGAAAAACAGTTGGCAACCCTGCATGTATATCCCGCATGCCCGCATGTGATCTTTCCCGCTATTGATCTCTCTTGTTTCTCTAACCACACCCATCGACTGGGGATTTTAGCCGAGCGAGCACATGGTCGATTGCTTCGGGTTTGCCGCAACTTACGGTCAGATGAAGAAGCAATCAAGCCGCTCAAGGTTCCGAGCAGACCAGTTACACTAATTGGGAGCAGAATCTTGGCAAATCATTATAATTTTATTTAAAACAACCATAAAATACTTACAGACATCTGCAAGGAAAGTGGCCACGACAGCAATGTTATAGGATTGAACCACCAGATTTTGTCTGAAAAGGGGTTTTCATAAGTTTTGTCGTCCATCCGAAATCACCTGTCTCACTGCCTCGGCACCCGCTATAGAGCTTACGAGCTCTGAAACTAGCAAAAATTTGTTGATTGAGGTTAGGTTTTAAAGACTCATAGCTAGGCAACACTTTTAGCTTATCGGAGAAAAGTTCGCGTGTTGCTTCAAAGCTCTACACGTAGATTTTCACTAATTAAAAATTCTGGTGTGAGCCTTGACTTCCCTGATGAACGACTTTGTCAACGATCGTAGCTTCATTTCTAATTGGGCAAAACATGTATTTGCTTTTTAATAGGGGTCTTTTGGCATTGAAAACAAGAAACCAAAAGAAAGCATTGAAAATCAAAACATTCAATTGACATCATTACTAGTGCCTCGAGAAGTATTGCATGAAAAGTAGTCATGTAATAGAGGTATTTGCCACTGATAGTGTTCGAGATATTATGCTGGTTGTTTCACCAACACTTTTCCGTTTTGGGAATATCAACCTCGAAATCGACCATGTTTGTAGACCGGCAGCTTTTTTTGAGGTTAATTGTCCCGTCTCATCTGTACACGCTCAACAAGTGTGCGTAAGAAATGTCAAAAACAACTCGATACCTCGCTAGGCACCCAGCAGTGATGTCAATTGAAATTATTGTTTTTCAATGCCAAAAGACATGCCCGCAATAAACATTGTTGTTGTTTCAACAACTTATAACTTTTTTGTCTAATAAGATACAAAGTTACGATCTCCGACAAAGTTCAGCGGAAAATTTTCCAAAGAATTTATTGGCTTTATTGACACAATAACCATTAGCAGGCTCGGTTCCACAGAAGAATCAAAAATGAGTAGTTTTTAATAAAAAAAACATTCAATTGTCCCATAAACCTAAAAGATTAAATTTACTCATGTTTAAACTTTACTTAAAAATTCTGCAAAAAATCATGGATTATTTTTTAACCAAAACGAAGCTTTAAATACCCCAGGGTTTGAGAAATTCAAAAATGACCCCATATCGTAAGTTTGCCAGAATTTTTTCAGCACGAATCCGGGCCGGATAAACCGGGCAATTTTTTCATAAAAACCTGGCAAATCCGGGCATTTGATTTCAACAGCGACAACCATAAATCCGGGCAATATCCGGGCAAATTTTCTTAAAAGCTTGAAATTGCTCAGTAAAAAATCAAGAAAAAAAATTGAAAAATTTTTTTTTTATTAAAACTCATCGATGGATTTGGAATCGCATTTTAAGCTTCTAAAAAAAACCTTTCATGATCATTTTGAAAAACGTATCAAAAAAATTTCTTTTGGAGATGTTTGCTGTTTTTTGTGTATGATTTGCCAAATAAAGTGAATAAATCCGGGCAAAATCCGGGCATTTTTCAATGAAATCCGGCAATTGGGCTGGGCCGGACTAATCCCAAATTTCGTGCAAAATATTCGGGCAAACCCGGATAAAACCGGGCAATCTGGCAACCTTACCATATCGGCTCAGTCTATTGTCCATTTTTGACAGACACTTTGTTACGTAGTGGATATCTTACCTCTTTCAACCTTGATATTCGCGAATATTACTACCAGCATTTTTGCGCCATCTGCGAATGCAGATGTGCTAGCAGCCAAGATAGGGCTAGGTGGGGTAGTTATGAACAAAATTTCTTCATTTGGCACACTTACAGTCACCAAATGTTTATTTCTTATCGCAAACTCTGAAAAGCTGCCAACAATGAATGTTTCCGTGCTCTTCATCATTCTGTAGAACAACTTTTTGTTTTTGGCCGCAACCCACGTCCTTGAGACGTCTGTTCATAATTACCCCGTCTGTTCATATTTACCCCACTGTCTAGGGGGTAATTATGAACACGGATTACGAACTTGGTATAAAATTTTTGAAAAGTAATTGTAGTTATACGTTACATTTACCCATAGTAAGCAGTGTTTGGTGATTTTTTACTTAAAAAACTATGTTCATAATTACCCCAAAACCTGTTCATAATTACCCCGAACGCTGTTCATATTTACCCCGAGACTTGTCCAATATGATTTATATGGTGTCAGATAATCTTAATTCAACACCAAATAATGAAAATAATAAGCAGTAATAAGTAAATGGCTTGTTTTTTGAAAACTCAATTCAATTAATGTATAAAACTTGTCAAATAAACAAATGTTATCAAAATTTAGAGGTAAAGCAACACAAAAAATAGCTATTTAGTGTTCTTTTTTATTGATTTTTTCTATCTTTTGATTCAGTAGTTCAATTTTTTGATGCATCTTTTACGTTTTGGTCGGTTTCTTTTTCTTTCGTTCCTTTATGTCGTTGCAGATCATTTTTATTTGATAGGACCTCTCCATACGTATGAAATTTTAGGCGAGTTAGACAACTCGACAGTGTTTACATCCGTTTTAAATGTGAATGCCGAGTGTTGATGCTTCCCGGCTAAGATTTCTTCGCGGTCCTAAATTTATAAAGATCTTACTGAAGGGGGAAGGAAGGGGGTGTAGTTTTGTAAGAATTTTTTTTTACAAGGGGAGAAGGGGAAAGGGGTCTGGAAATGCTTGGGTAATTAGTATATGGCCCCCTAAGTTGTTGAATAAAACATTCGACCATCGAAAAGCGAAAGAAATGGCAATAAATGCATAAGAATATGTGTTCATAATTACCCCATAGGACGAAAACTATGGGGTAAATATGAACAGTCATCTGTGAATCAGTGCGAATAACATTTTTCAAAATTTCTTCAAAATCCAGACAAAGCATCATAAACTAGATGTAGAACAGGTGATAACAATATTCCAGCTGGATTTCCTATGATCAGATATTCAAAACATTGAACATTGTCGAAAACGATTTCCGTTTCACGGGGTAATGGTTTTTTAAAACATCTGAAATGATATCATAAGGATTTGAAAACAGATCAGAAACAGCTTATAGTTATCAATTGGATGTTAAACTACCACTTTTTGAACTTTTTGTGTCCATTCATCCCCCACAGCAGCGCGTTTAGCACTTGTTCGGAATTACCCCGTGTTCATAATTACCCCACTTGACCCTACTTTGCCCGGACTCTTACCCCAGGGGGGGACAATTTGATTTCGCGCTCTACTGAGGGAAGGAGCAAACTGGCAATATTGTTAAAAATATAGGTTGGCTCTTTGAAAATCAATGCAAGTGCAATTAAATCCCAAAGATCTCAAAGGAATCAAAAGTACAACTCCATACCAACGAATTGCCAACTATGTACGTCTTCTGGGTGTCCAAACATAGGCCGTCGGATTGCCTCTTCAGTCGGACAGGGGGTTAGTTTCCGTCGACTTCCGAGAGTCGAAACTTCCGTCGACTTCCGAGACTCTTTCCAAAGTTTCCGATTTTGGAATTCGCACGGTACTACAGTTATTCTTAAACCTCGACTACGTTTTCGACATCCGTCTTACAACCAGGTTCCAGGATTTGAGAGCTGGCTCATGTCTTGCCAGCTTTCAGCAAAACTTTTCTCACCGCCCTTCTTTTGAGGTTTTTTCTCAAACCCAATGCTCAGACAATGCAGAAAAGACGCGCGAGTAGTTTAAGCATTTTTTTGGTGGTCGTAGTCGACCATCTCTTAGTTAGCCATTTCGCTTTAAGGACGCCCTCTCGATCTTAGGTCAAGAAGCGTCGCTTACACTGAGTAAATCTATATCTTCAAAGAGTTTCGCTAAAATTACTAACCATATTGACAATAAGCTTCGGGAGCATTTGTTGCCACGCAACAACTTTTAAACTGTTTGACCGGTTGCACCGACCCTCCAGCCAAGCGCCAGTAGCTACTTATGTATCCACTTTAGACCAAGCCCACCGCAAGTTGCTATTTCGGTCGGTATTTTAGATGTTTTGATTGGTTGCGTTTTTATCTACTCCCTTATTTTCGCACCCATTGTTGCGATCCAGGTAGGTATTTGTGTTTGTTTATTTTCTGATAGCGACTACCGGCTGCGTTGCTACCGGGTTGCTACATAAACGAATCCTGTAACAACATACTGCTCGAATGCTATTTCTCGAATCAAGTTAGCGACTGTTGGTGCGATGATGGGTTGATAGATATGTTGCTGAATGTACTCGATTCGAGGTTTAGCAACCGTTGGTGGGCATGGTCTTAGGAACTTCTTGTCGGCCCTTCGGATCCGGCCTTGTTTCGATGCTCTGATTGTTAACCTAGAGTGCTAAGACGTTTAGGATGTCAAAGTTGAAGTATCCAGCACCCACCAAATGCCATATGTTGTCCGTTTTTGATGCGGCGGACTGTCGTTCTTTGAACGCGCAATTTTCAAAACAGAATAGCTGCACTGTTTTTTTCCCTAACAGAAAGAGTTTGGCAGATAGAGGTGTCAAATTTCTTAGGAACACTCATGGTTACCTTATTGTGATTGAAGCTACACCCATGAAAAATTGGAAATTTTTTTTTGATTTCGAAGAGAAATAACAAATGGTTTGAGTTTAATGCAATTGAAAAAGTGTATCTCTGTTACCTTGCCACCCTGTTTTGAATCCAACAAAGAGGTCAAAATCTAGTTCTTGATATTTTGCTGAATTAAACCCCATCCACAGAAAACTATCGAGGTGGGGGGTGGAGTTGTTTTGCACAGAATCAAGGGAAAACTTAAAACTAAGTAAAGGAAAGCATCCGAAAGCTTCTCGCTTGGACGATTTCGAAAGCGGTCCAATTTGCAAGTACAAATTTAGTTTCATGGACGGATGAAACCCAACAAAGCAGTACATTGTCCCTGATTGCATGCCGTCAAGTGGGGGTGGGCTGGCCATGTGTGGGAAATGCTTTGCTACCGTTTCTACTTATCAGACCGGCTCCAGAGTTCCTTGTCCCCAGAAAAAGTGATGATGACTAGGTTCATCATCTCCCAAATTGGTCGATCTATCGTTTTCTTTAATAAGATATTGCCAGCTGAAGTGTGCCGCAGTTTTCTTTCCACTCTTCTTCTTTCAGACAGTTTGACTGTCTTCTCCGATCCTGTCAGGAATTCAGGGACAAAAATAAGACTGGAGCCGGAGTCTATTGCTTGGTTGTGTTCTACTGGCGTTTATACCTAGTCTAAGTAGTAGGACTGGAGAGAGATGAAAACGATGCCAATGTTAATTAAGCTGCTAGATGACAACGTGAGATCCTTCTTCGCCGATATCGGTCTTTGGCCGTGAGTAAGGACACGCGGCAGCGTTGGTTGAACAAGAAATTATCAGGTCTGGTCCAGACGGGACGGCAAACAGACAAGGCTCTCTCTAACGAATTTGTTGTAGGAAGGAGTGATTCGGCGAAACAGTACGTAATTTCTACATACCGTGGTGTTTTGCTTCGAATGGCGTCCTACTGTTTGCCGCAAAGTGATATACTTAACCTTTTCCCCGAGAAGTGGGATTCTGACAAAATCGATTTCCCGAGACGAGACAAGCATTTTTGGACATGCAATTACTTGATCTGGCTTAGTTTGCGGGTTATACATATTTTTACATGCATTCGAGATAGGTCTCATTTATGCAATTCTTAGCGTGTATATTTTTCGTTTTGTTAATGCGTTAATTTCAATTTTTATATTTAAGCAAACCAATTGGTTTTCATTGTTCACTTCATTCAGTTTTCATAATAATTTTGAACTTTTCAATATCTGCTCTTCAATTGATAATGATGTCCATGTTTTTCTAGGAATCCATTAGGACAACAAAGGAGCATTTTGAACGATAATAAACCGTCCACACACAGCTCATGACAGAGTATTTTCCCCTGTTTTGTTCCACCCGACAACCTCAAATACCGAGAAAATAATAATGACTTTTAAACGTAGGTAAACGATTCATTGACGAATTGGCTAAATGGCATGTAGAACGAACAAGAGAGAATAACATTCCTGGAAACATTTTGCATCAAATCGATTGCCTACTCAAACCGGTGTGATTGAAGCCCGAAGGTAGAAAAAATTAGAATTTCCACTCATCTTAGTATTATTTTTTTTTGAATTTTTTTCGCCACCCACAGACATTTGTAACGAACAATCCATATTTCGGTTTTATCCATCTTCACCATTCGTACCTACATTTTCTTTGGAACTGATTATGCTTTTGAAACAAATTGGAGCTAGTAGCTACACATTATCGTTATAATGCACTAATAGCTTAATTGAAGTGGAAGATTACTGTTGCTGATTTTTTTTCGGTGAAGAATGGATAAAAGTTTTGGAGAGAATTTCTTTATCGTTATTTGGATTCTTAACATTTTTAATCTAAGTTTTTTTAAGATTTTTAATAATTTTACAGAATTATCTCTTAACTAAATAAGGAGCTGAATTGAGATTTCTGAAAAAATCTCAAGATGGCTTAGCTTTCTCTATACAGTAAGGTTTTTTTTTACACTGATATACGTACCGCGTAAAAAAAACCGTGTAAAAAAAACCGTGTTAATTCCCGAAAACCGTGTAAAAAAAGACCATTTGAATTCTGCAGCTTTGAAGTTCTGACACTTAAGACCTGAGACCTGAGACTTGAGACATAAGACCTGGACTTGAAAATGTAGACTAGAGACATGAGACCTGAGACTTTAGACATGACACCTGAGACCTAAGTCCAGGGACCTGAGATCTGAGACATGAAACCTGAGACTTGAAGAATGAGACCAAAGACATGGGACATTAGACCTGAGACCTGAGACTAGAAACCTAAGACATAAAACACGAGACCTGATACCTGAGACATGGGACATGAGACCTGAGACATGAGACTTGAGACTTAAGGCATGACACCTGAGACCTGAGACCTGAGACATGAGACATGAGACAAGAGGCATGAGACATGAGATATGAGACCTGAGACCTGAGACATGGGACATGAGACATAAGACATGAGACCTGAGGTATGAGACAAGAGCCATGAAAGATTAGACCTGAGACATGAGACTTTAGACCTGAGACAAGCTACTAGTGTTATTACCGCGAAAAATTATATAAGCTTCGATTACAACTTGCGACCCCTCTAGTGAAAGGGTTTGACTTGTAGATGACGAAAAACAGTGTCGCGACTTCGCTAGTACAAGCTACTAGTGTTAGTACCGCGAAAAATTAGTTTAGCTCCAATTTCAACTTTCGACCAGTCAAGTGAAAGGGTTTGACTTGTAGATGACGAAAAATAGTGTCGCGACTTCGCTAGTACAAGCTACTAGTGTTAGTACCGCGAGAAACTAGTTAAGCTCCGATTTAGACTTGCGACCCCTCTAGTGAAAGGGTTTGACTTGTAGATGACGAAAAATAGTGTCGCGACTTCGCTAGTACAAGCTACTAGGATTAGTTCCGCGAGAAATTAGTTAAGCTCCGATTAAGACTTGCGACCCCTCTAGTAAAAGGGTTTGACTTGTAGGTGACGAAAAACAGTGTCGCGACTTCGCTAGTACAAGCTACTAGTGTTAGTACCGCGAGAAATTAGTTAAGCTCCGATTTCAACTTTCGACCGGTCAAGTGAAAGGGTTTGACTTGTAGTTGAAGAAAAATAGTGTCGCGACTTCGCTAGTACAAGCTACTAGTGTTAGTACCGCGAGAAACTAGTTAAGCTCCGATTTATACTTGCGACCCCTCTAGTGAAAGGGTTTGACTTGTAGATGACGAAAAATAGTGTCGCGACTTCGCTAGTACAAGCTACTAGTGTTAGTACCGCGAGAAATTAGTTAAGCTCCGATTTAGACTTGCGACCCCTCTAGTGAAAGGGTTTGACTTGTAGATGATGAAAAATAGAGTTGCGATTTCGCTAGTACAAGCTACTAGTGTTAGTACCGCGAGAAATTAGTTAAGCTCCGATTTCAACTTTCGACCCGTCAAGTGAAAGGGATTGACTTCTTGGTGATATTGGTTACAGGGGGTAATCTTTAGAATCCGGGGAATTGAATAGTATTTAAAGTGTCTTTTTTATGTTTTGTATCACGATGGACGAGCCTTCCAAAATTGCCAATAAAATACACTAAATGCTTTCTATAGGGCTTCAGAAGCTTCTAAACCCATCATAATATATGAGACAATTGTAGATCGTGGCTTGTTACAACTTTGTTTCAAAGACAGCGAACCATTTTATTCAATCTACATCGTGTTAGGTTCAAAACACTGTTTTTTCAAGAGATTTTTTTTTTACTTTGACTGTAACTCCTGAGGGTGATGTGACAGGACTTTGACATATTCAACAAACTTATGTATTTTGATCAGATAAACAACTTTGTTGAAGACATCAAAGCCCTAATTTGAAAAACAAAAAAGTTAGCATTTTAATCTCGCTATCGGTGGACCCCTCGGCAAAAATTTTGATACTTGAATATGCTCCTTGTAAATTAAACAATGTTGCTGAAGACATCAAATGTCTATCTCTTCATCCCTGGGCGCTATTAATTTCGTACAGCTAGATTGATGTTCTGCACCACTGTGCATTGAAGTTGAAAACTGTTGCATGATGCACCAGATGCACCAGACGGTATCTCTGTTTAAAAGACATACGATGTCTATGCCGATTTAGGCTTTGTAGACTGAATTAATTACGTTGAAAATTTAAGATTAACATTTAACTCCAATACCGAGATGGGAATCGAACCCATGCCATCAGTGGACCAGCGATTACCGTCTTACCACTCTAACCACTCGACCAGCGAGACGTATCTCACAACTAACCTTGAGTTCTGTTTGCTTCAAACACTTTAACTTAATTGGTCGTAGATTGAAATCGGAAATGAAACTTCTTTCTACCGGTAATAACACTAGTAGCTTGTACTAGCGAACTCGCGACACTATTTTTCATCACCTAAAAGTCAAACCCATTCATTTGACCGGTCGAAAGTTGAAATCGGAGCTAGACTAATTTCTCGTGGTACTAACACTAGTAGCTTGTACTAGCGAAGTCGCGACACTATTTTTCGTCATCTACAAGTCAAACCCTTTTACTAGAGGGGTCGAAAGTTGAAATCGGAGCTTAACTAATTTTTCGCGGTACTAATTCTAGTAGCTTATACTAGCGAAGTCGTGACACTATTTTTCATCACCTACAAGTCAAACTCTTCTACTACAGGGGTCGCAAGTTGAAATCGGAGCTTAACTAATTTCTCGCGGTACTAACACTAGTAGCTTGTACTAGCGAAGTCGCGACATTGTTTTTCGTCATCTGCAAGTTAAACCCTTTCATTAGAGGGGTCGCAAGTATAAATCGGAGTTTAACTAATTTCTCGCGGTACTAACACTAGTAGCTTGTACTAGCGAAGTCGCGACACTATTTTTCCCTAGCTAAACTTGTTTCTCGCGGTACTAATTCTAGTAGCTTGTCTCCGGTCTCAGGTCCAAAGTCTCATGTCTCAGGTCTCATGTTTCATGGCTCTTGTCTCTTGCCTCAGGTTTCATGTCTTATGTCTCATGCCTCATGTCTCATGTCCCATGTCTCAGGTCTAAAGTCTCATGTTTCATGGCTCTTGTCTCATGTTTCATGGCTCTTGTCTCTTGCCTCAGGTCTCAGGTCTCAGGTCTCATGTCTCAAGTCTCATGTCTCAAGTCTAATATCCCTTGTCTCAGCTTCCAGGTCTCAGGTCTCATGTCTAATTTCTAATGTTTCATGTCTCAGGTCTCATGTCTCATGTCTCATGTCTCATGTCTCATGTCTCAGGTCTCAGGTCTCAGGTCTCAGGTCTCAGGTCTCAGGTCTCAAGTCTCAGGTCTCAGGTCCCAGGTCTTAGTTCTTATGTATCATGTTCTTAGTCTAAGAGATAAGATTTTCCCAACTTCAAAAAGATTCTAAGTGGTTTCCTTTGAAAAGGACTTAGAATATTTTCTCTTAAAAACCGTGTTAATTCGCGAAAACCGTGTAAAAAAAAACCGTGTTAATTCCCGAAAACCGTGTAAAAAAAGCCGTGTAAAAAAAAACCGCGTAAAAAAAACCGTGTAAAAAAAAACCTAGGTGTATTTGTGTTAGGAATAGGATTGGTCGATCTGGAATCGATCTTTGGAAGATCGATCTGTTTCACTCAATTTTTGTTTTGATCGTATATGAAAAGTTGAATAGATCTGTTCAGTCGGTTATAAATCTAATTTTGAGTATCGATTGATGCAGTCTCATTTCAAACGTCAAAGTGAACAGTCGATTTGGATCGCGAGCTCAGTGTCGTATTGTAGCTTGGCTACGACGACCTTGACTTGAACAATAGAAAGTGGTTTGATCGGAATCGTAAAAAGTTTGATAAAATGGAGGAAGCAAGAACAAATACCATGCGTATACTTTTTGGACTAGGAAAAAGAGAGCCTTCTGAGCTGGAAATGTTTCGGTTCATGCAGGTTAAACTGCGTTTGGAATCGGAGACATTGTTGGCTATGTACAAGGAGCCAAAAGAATTTTGCGTGTTCGTAAAATTCAAGTCCTCGGAACAATTGAAAGCTGTGCTTTTTCGATTGCCATCATCGATCGAGTTCGATTACAGCGACGGAGAGACAATAAAAGTTACATTATCAGCGGATACTACAGCGTTCAAATATGTTCGGATCTTCAATCTCCCGCCTGAGATTGAAGATAACGAGATATCGGAAGTTTTGAACAAGTATGGAACTATCCAGCATATGATAAGAGAGCGATATGCGGCAGAAACTGGATATCCCATCTGGACTACTGTGCGCGGAGTGTACATGGCGATCAAGAAGGAAATACCGTCATATATCATCGTCCGAAATTTTCAAGCTCGAATTTTCTATGATGGTTTGATCAATAAATGTTTTATTTGTGGCAGTAATGAGCATTTAAAAGTCAATTGTCCCAAGCGTGTCAGTGTAAATGGGCGGTTACAACAGCATGGCGGACCATCTTACAGCATGGTAACGGCAAATGTTCAAACCGAACCAATTCACCGTTGGTTGGCTCGTGATTTGAAAAACAGGAATAAAGGCGAAAGCAATAATAATCGAAGTACGTCTAAGAAACCGGCGAAAACGGAGGGGATGCAGACTCCAGTGGCATCGACAGGAGGTTCGAAAAGTACAACAATCGTGAAAGCTCCGAACTCATCTGAGCAGTCGGAGCTTCCAATAGGAGCTGAAGTTTTGGACGCCACGCTTGTTCAGAAAAATAGCAAAGCTGATTGTGCAAACGATTGTACAGTTGACGAGGAGGGATTTCAGACCGTTAAAGAACGGCTCAAACGCGGCCGGAAAGTTGCTGGCGACATGGAGACTTCAGATGGTTCTACCGCAGATTCTGACCAAGGCGTGAAACGTGATGCATTGAAGGGAAGTGCAGTATCTCAAACTGTTTTGACGAGAGCGAAAATAAAGCAAATTAAAGTTGATGAAATTAGGGTTAGGTCGAAGTCTTGTTCTAAATCAATATCGTCAATGTAACAAATGAGGTTACGGAAATAGTTTGTATCTAATGGTAGTTTTAAAACTGATTGAAAAATACAAACAATCAAGATCGTTTTAATGAAATGAGCAAATGTTGAATAAAAAGTACAAATATAATTTTTGAAATTGTAATGCAAGAGGAGAAAACAGCAGTAAAAAGTTAAAAAAAATGTAAAAAGCCAAAGTGTAAAATATTTGTAGTATAAACTTTTCTTAATTTTAATAAATAATATTAAAAAAAAAAAAAAAAAAAAAAAAAAAAAAAAAAAAAAAAAAAAAAAAAAAAAATTGAATGTCAAACAGAAACATCTCTTTGGTGTGTAGTCAAAACCGATACTTTGAATCGAAAGGTTCGAAGAAGATTTGCTTTGGCAAATAATAATAAGTAGATTTAGATAAATTGAGTATCTTAATTAAAGCGTTTGGAATCATTTTTCTAACCATGGGCGGCCTCAATTAACGAATTATCTTATAATGTTGAAGCTCTATCGCTGTGTCAATTTGTCAGAAGATTTGTTCTGAGTTCATTATATATAACACGGTTTTGGAGTATAAGAAAACATTTTTGTATTTCGGATTTCTTAAGATATACGAGTTTCTAGATTAGAAAACAGTTGTATCTGTTATCCCCAATAAAGAGTATTGTATTCCTGTTCACATCTTTCTTTCCATTTGAGTTTTCTATCAAACAGGTATCCATAAAAAGTACGTTTAAAGTTGATCGAACCCCAACTTTAAAATGCACAAGAACTACCTTCGCAGCAAAAATGTAACGAGATAAGTTCAACTCCGCAATCATAAAAGTTCCTCGATGTAAAAAAAACATGAAAACAGAAATTTCTCGCATGGAAGGATTCGAATCAGTTTGAGCTTCTGGTGAAAGTTTTTCGAACTGAGAGATTGCCAGCTGATGCATGTTTCTCAGTTGTTGTCCTTTTAACAAATTTTTTATTACAAAAAAAGTCCGATGAAAGCGTCCATCGTTCGAAATATTGAAATTCAATTCATTAATTCCACAAAAAAGCTCCTAATCTAACAATCCTTTTTATAGCCAATTAGCTAATCTTGAACACTTTTCCATTTTTCCTATTCCTTTTAGAACATGGACACCCGACACATCTAGAAACTATGAAGCACATCGTGGTTGTGATGGTTTTTCTAAACGTTAATTACGGTAAGTGATCCCATCATATGGTTTGATTGATGCGCTAAATTTTTTTTTCTGTATCACCCACTTCTGTAAGACGATTTGCTTAAAGAGACGCTGGCAAAATAGCTAGCAGCCTTGCGGAAGTTAAATGGATGCATTGAAATTGATCCTCCAGCAGCCAACCGTCTGCTGGTTAATCTCTCAATCGTTTTCCGATGATGGCAGATTAATGACTTTCCGTAATGGCTGCAAAAAAGCAGAGCCCCACAAACGATGATGGTGCTTTCATTGGGGAAGAGTGATCTGTTCTGGATCAAGACTGGTGCCTGGCTGCTGAAATATTGATTGCACTAACATTTAAGCGTTTGCTGAAACTTCGGCCTTCAAGATGAAGGACTCATGACAAAACCAAAAATATTTGAACAAAAATGGTATGATTGAGGTAGTTAACGGAAACAAAAATAACAAAAATGTCGAAATAACAAAAATTACAAAAATGACAAAAATGACAAAAATGACAAAAATGACAAAAATGACAAAAATGACAAAAATGACAAAAATTACAAAAATTACAAAAATTACAAAAATGACAAAAATGACAAAAATGACAAAAATGACAAAAATGACAAAAATGATAAAAATGACAAAAATGACAAAAATGACAAAAATGACAAAAATGACAAAAATGACAAAAATGACAAAAATGACAAAAATGACAAAAATGACAAAAATGACAAAAATGACAAAAATGACAAAAATGACAAAAATGACAAAAATGACAAAAATGACAAAAATGACAAAAATGACAAAAATGACAAAAATGACAAAAATGACAAAAATGACAAAAATGACAAAAATGACAAAAATGACAAAAATGACAAAAGTGACAAAAATGACAAAAATGACAAAAATGACAAAAATGACAAAAATGACAAAAAGACAAAAATGACAAAAATGACAAAAATGACAAAAATGACAAAAATGACAAAAATGACAAAAATGACAAAAATGACAAAAATGACAAAAATGACAAAAATGACAAAAATGACAAAAATGACAAAAATGACAAAAATGACAAAATGACAAAAATGACAAAAATGACAAAAATGACAAAAATGACAAAAATGACAAAAATGACAAAAATGACAAAAATGACAAAAATGACAAAAATGACAAAAATGACAAAAATGACAAAAATGACAAAAATGACAAAAATGACAAAAATGACAAAAATGACAAAAATGACAAAAATGACAAAAATGACAAAAATGACAAAAATGACAAAAATGACAAAAATGACAAAAATGACAAAAATGACAAAAATGACAAAAATGACAAAAATGACAAAAATGACAAAAATGACAAAAATGACAAAAATGACAAAAATGACAAAAATGACAAAAATGACAAAAGTGACAAAAGTGACAAAAATGACAAAAATGACAAAAATGACAAAAATGACAAAAATGACAAAAATGACAAAAATGACAAAAATGACAAAAATGACAAAAATGACAAAAATGACAAAAATGACAAAAATGACAAAAATGACAAAAATGACAAAAATGACAAAAATGACAAAAATGACAAAAATGACAAAAATGACAAAAATGACAAAAATGACAAAAATGACAAAAATGACAAAAATGACAAAAATGACAAAAATGACAAAAATGACAAAAATGACAAAAATGACAAAAATGATAAAAATGACAAAAATGAAAAAAATGAAAAAAATGACAAAAATGACAAAAATGACAAAAATGACAAAAATGACAAAAATGACAAAAATGACAAAAATGACAAAAATGACAAAAATGACAAAAATGACAAAAATGACAAAAATGACAAAAATGACAAAAATGACAAAAATGACAAAAATGACAAAAATGACAAAAATGACAAAAATGACAAAAATGACAAAAATGACAAAAATGACAAAAATGACAAAAATGACAAAAATGACAAAAATGACAAAAATGACAAAAATGACAAAAATGACAAAAATTACAAAAATGACAAAAATGACAAAAATGACAAAAATGACAAAAATGACAAAAATGACAAAAATGACAAAAATGACAAAAATGACAAAAATGACAAAAATGACCAAAATGACAAAAATGACAAAAATGACAAAAATGACAAAAATGACAAAAATGACAAAAAAGACAAAAAAGACAAAAAAGACAAAAAAGACAAAAAAGACAAAAAAGACAAAAAAGACAAAAAAGACAAAAAAGACAAAAAAGACAAAAAAGACAAAAAAGACAAAAAAGACAAAAAAGACAAAAAAGACAAAAAAGACAAAAAAGACAAAAAAGACAAAAAAGACAAAAAAGACAAAAAAGACAAAAAAGACAAAAAAGACAAAAAAGACAAAAAAGACAAAAAAGACAAAAAAGACAAAAAAGACAAAAAAGACAAAAAAGACAAAAAAGACAAAAAAGACAAAAAAGACAAAAAAGACAAAAAAGACAAAAAAGACAAAAAAGACAAAAAAGACAAAAAAGACAAAAAAGACAAAAAAGACAAAAAAGACAAAAAAGACAAAAAAGACAAAAAAGACAAAAAAGACAAAAAAGACAAAAAAGACAAAAACGACAAAAAAGACAAAAAAGACAAAAAAGACAAAAAAGACAAAAAAGACAAAAAAGACAAAAAAGACAAAAAAGACAAAAAAGACAAAAAAGACAAAAAAGACAAAAAAGACAAAAAAGACAAAAAAGACAAAAAAAACAAAAAAGACAAAAAAGACAAAAAAGACAAAAAAGACAAAAAAGACAAAAAAGACAAAAAAGACAAAAAAGACAAAAAAGACAAAAAAGACAAAAAAGACAAAAAAGACAAAAAAGACAAAAAGACAAAAATGACAAAAATGACAAAAATGACAAAAATGACAAAAATGACAAAAATGACAAAAATGACAAAAATGACAAAAATGACAAAAATGACAAAAATGACAAAAATGACAAAAATGACAAAAATGACAAAAATGACAAAAATGACAAAAATGACAAAAATGACAAAAATGACAAAAATGACAAAAATGACAAAAATGACAAAAATGACAAAAATGACAAAAATGACAAAAATGACAAAAATGACAAAAATGACAAAAATGACAAAAATGACAAAAATGACAAAAATGACAAAAATGACAAAAATGACAAAAATGACAAAAACGACAAAAATAAACAAAAATGACAAAAATAACTCAATAATGACACAAATATGACACAATGATAACACAAAAATGAAGAAAAAATGATAAAAAATATGACAAAAACTTGCAAAAAACTGACCCCAAAGTGACACAAAAATTACACAAATAAAACACAAATAACCACAGAAAAAAATTACAAAAACTCGCTTTAAACAGGCAAAAAAAACTTAAACATGACACAAAAATGACATGAAAAGGCACAAAATTAAAAAAAAATGACATAAAAATTTCAAAAAGAAAACAGAAAAAAAAACTTTAAAATAACAAAAAAGTGATAAAAATATAAATAAAAATTAACATTCAAATAACACAAAAAAGACACAAAAAAGACACAAAAAACAACATAAAAATAACACTAAAACGATTTAAATTACAAGAAAAAAAAAGCACAAATAATGACATGAAAATGACATTTAAAAACACCAAAATGACAAAAAAATTTAATGAAAAAAAAAAACAAAACATATCTTAAAATAAAAAAAATTAAACAAAAATAACATAAAATCGACTTGAAAATGACAAAAAAAAAAACAAAACAAAAATTACGCAAAATCGCACAAAAATAACACGAAAATAAAAAGAAAAATGACTAAAAAAATTATATACAAATAACCCAAAAATGTCACAAAACTGGCAAAAAAATAACACAAAAATCACATTAAAAAAACAAAAAATGGCGAAAAGTAGCGCGCAAATAACAAATAAAATAACAAAAAAAACAGAAACATGAAACAAAGAATGATATAAAAATGACACCAAAAATGATACAAAAAATGACTCAAAAATGTCACAAACAAAACACAAAATGATACAAATATTACATTTAAATTATATTAAAGGATATTAAAATTACGCAAAATAACATTAAAATATTATGATCATTACAATTAAATGTCATAAAAAATAACAAACAAATGTCACAAAGACGACAAAAAAATGAAAAAAAAAATAACAGAAATTTAAAATAATAACTGTAAAATGTAAAAAAATTACAAAAAATTCTATAAAATTGACAAAAAATTACACACAGTAACAAAATATAATGACAGAAAAATAACATTAAAAGAACGCAAAAACTACAAAAAAACATTTATAAAAACTTTACAAAAATGACACAAAAATAAAAAAATGGATTAAAATGGCACAAAATATTAAATTTAAAATTATACATATATGACACTTAAAATGACATGAAAATTACAAAAAAAAAAACAAAAATGACATTAAAAAAAGAAATTGGACAGAAAATTATTAAAAAATATTAAAAAATGGCACAAAATTGACACGAAATTTACATTTCATTGAAAAAATTACACCAAATTGAATCAAGAATGATAAGAAATTGATGCAAAAATTACCCAAAATGACAAAAAATAACACAAAATGACAAAAAATGACACAAAATGACAGAAAAATAACACAAAAATGACACAAAAAAAAGCCTTCAAAACAAAATTTTAATGTCTTAAGAATGACAAAAAAAACACAAAAATAACAATAATAGCCGCCAAATTGATACAAAAAATTACAGAATAACAAAAACAATTCAATGATTAAAAAATCATGAAAAATCATTCGAAAAACTTCACAAAAATAACAGAACTATTACACAAAAATTAAACAGTACAGACATGAAAACTGCATCTAAATGATATAATTATGACCCAAAAAATGTCTATAATGACACAAAAATAATTTAAAATTACACAAAAATACCGAGAAAAAAAAAGGTAGAAAATGGTAAAAAACGACATTAAAATCACACAAAAATAACAAAAATGACACAATAAATGCCACAAGACTGGCACAAAAAACACTTAGAATGACATAACAATAATAAAAAATTGACAAAAAATTTAAACAAATTTGACACAAAAATAATAAAAGTAATTACAAAAAAAAAAATCAAAAAAATGACTCTAAATTGCCAAGATTCCCACTAAAAATTATACAAAATTGACACAAAATGACAAAATAATGACACAAAAAAAATTACACTGAAAGAATGCAAAAACAAAAAAAAAAAACTCCAGAAACGATAGTAAAATGACTCGAAATTCAACAAAAAATGACATACAAATTACTCAAAAATGACAAAAAATCCCACAAAAAGACACAAAAAAATACATATAGACTAGACAAAAATGAAACTAAACTTAAATGAAAATTACCCTGAATGACAAATATAGCCCAAAACTGAACACAATGACACAAATATGACACAAAAATTTTGTAAAAAATACACAAAAATGACAATAAAATTACTGAAAATTCACACAAAAATAACAAAAAGATGACACAGAAATAACACAAAAATGACACAAAAAAAATCATAAAACTATACTTAAAAACCTAATAGCAACCCAAAAATGACGAAAATCACACAAAAATATTATAAAAATTCACAAAAATGAAAAAAAAATACGAAAAAATGACAAAAAAATGACACGAATATGACACAAAAATGACATAAATATTACACAAAAATAATTTAAATAATAACAAAAATATGACACAAAAATGACAGGAAATTAATAAAAAATGAAACTTGAAACGAAACAAAAATGACCCAAAAATGACACATTCTATGACAAAAAAACGACACAACAAAAATGCGAAAATGACTAAAAAGGCTTCAACAACTAGAATAAAATGACTTAAAAACTTAACAAAAAATCAAATACAAATGACATAAAAATGACACAAAATCCCAAAAAGATTACTCAAAATTCCCTCAAAAATTGCATAAAAATGACAAAAAAAAAACGCAAAAATGAAACATAAACGAAAATAACAAAAAAAAAAGACAAAAAGTGACAGGAATATGAAATAATTACTGAAATAATACAGAAACAACACAGTTACGCTCAAAATTTCATTAAAAATAACAAAAAAATTACACAAATATAATACAAATAAAAAACATAAAAATTATAGAAAAATGACACAAAACAGACATAAATGACATTAAAATGACCCACAAATGACATTGACAATGAAATAAAAATTATTTGAAAATGACATATAAATTACACAAAAATGACAAAAAAACTTAAAAATGACACAAATACTACAAAAACTGGCCTTGAAAAGACATAAATTCATAACAAAAATGACACAAAAATGACACCAAAATGGCATCAAAATATAACAAAATTGAAATAAAAAACGACATTTAATTGACACAAAAATGACAAAAAATTACACAATTAATGTATAAAAAATGACACAATGAGACAATACAAAATTTGTTTAAAAAAATGGCACGAAAAAGACATAAAAATGAGATTGAAAATTACAAAAAAAATAAACTTGCATGAAAAAATATGAATGGAATGATTCGATGAACGACTTAATTGAAATTTTTGGCATTTTGCATTTCTACAATCAGTCGTATTTTTGTAAATTATTTTTGACTTCATTGAAATTTTGTTGAATTTAAAATTGAACATAAAAATTTATCTACGAAAGTAAGATCATCGTACTGTTCAATGTTTCCAAGTAGCATAACTGATTTATGGATTTGTGCAAACGAAATTTTGTTTTTCGCACGCCTGCGATAAAGCTGTCAGAAAATAAACGGAATTCTCCAGTCTGGCCAACGGCCGTTCATGTTTTGACTCGTTTCGCGTTGATCAAACCTTTTCTGAAAGTCAACAAGACGAACGTAGGCCCTCCAAAAGGGGACGAGGAAAGTGAAAACTGTCATCGTAATGAAATACTTCTACCGGAAAATGCAATTAAGTTCGGATCAATCAATCCATCCATTTTTCCCACCATCATCGTTGATGGAGGCACGTTTTCGCCATGATGATGTTGACTTTGTTTGTTTATGTCGGTTTTTTTATGCCTTCTCTTACTTTTCTGCAGGCTTCTCATCCTACTCCCAGTCGGTGGACATCGATGAACCGCACACCTACACACCCCCTAAGCACTACTTCCAGACGTCTTCCTTCGACGAGGCCGACCTGGACGATGACACCGTCAAGAATCCGCTGGACCGGGGGCCGTACTTCGATATCTCGGCATCGCGCAACGTCACGGCCCTCGTGGGGAATACGGCCTATCTGAACTGCCGGGTGCGGAATCTCGGGAATCGAACGGTAAGTCTGCCATTCACTGTCTTTCAGCAGCCTTTTCCTTTTATCATCAATGGACGTCCTTCCAGATATTTGATAGCTTTAAAGTCAGACCAAGGGAAAGATTTCTGCTATGAAAAAAATTCATTTAGGTACGGCTAGAACTTTTAAAGCAAATATCCATTTTGGAAAATTAGGCAATTTTTTTTAAATCATTTGATCTAGGTAAGACATTCCAGTTTCGAGATATAGCTCAGTATCCCCAGGGATCAAGTATCCTCATTCTCCATACTTAAAAATTCTGGGAAAAATCATGGATGTACTTTAAACCAAAACAAAACTTTTTTGACCCCAGGGTTTGAGAAATTTAAAAATGACCCCAAATCGACTCAGTTACAGGGTTAGCACTGTATTCATTATTTATTACAAATATTAAAAAGTTTCAAATTTTGAAGAGACCTTCGAAAATGAACTTTTAACTTCAATAATATATCACAATTTGGAAACAGCCCTCGCAGTCACAAAGTCAAAAATACATCAAAAAACAAATGCATTTATTTTTAAGGTGATTTCCACCACGCTTGGAAAGGTGAAGAAAAATTTATAGAGGGAAGTTGAAGAGCTTGAAGCTTTACCTTCCGTTTCTATCTTCGAAAAACAAATTCTTCAAGGACCCTCAAGAATGATGAACTCAAAAATATCGAAACAAAAAATTAAAATTCTTCAAAAAATACTCTTATTTATGCCAGAAAATTCTATATGAACTGGCGCTTAAATCATTTGATTTCATTAAATTGTTTTATGACGCTAAGAAATTCTTTGGAGAGAATTTTTTGCTAATTATTTTATCTTGAAGATAAGTCGGGTTAGTTGCCCTACTTTGAACCCTTTAACCAATGTTTTTTTTTCTGAAACCATGTTTTTCTCATAAATGGGCGGGAGTTTTATACCTTCAGGAAATCCATTTGTAGTTAATGATTTTATCCGCAAGTTTCAATTTTAATTTTTTACATAGGTTTCGTCGTTTTTGAAAAATGTACTAAGGTACTAAGGATTGAAATTTACAACTTTGAACCTGCTGGTCCTATTTTTATAATAACAACAAATATACTTTAACCGATTTACTCCACTTAACGAGAAAACGGGAGACACGAATAACGCTCTCTGGCGACAGAAATGGTAGTATTACACTGTGATTTTCTTCGGAGCTTTGGTCAGAGATGCCAGATGTCCTGATTTTTAAAAATTTTCCCTGATTTTCGAAGACCGTTTTGAAAAATTCTCGAATTGTTGTGATTTTTTTAAAAAAAGGTCTTAAAAATGGTCTGAATTGTCCAGATTTTCAAAATCTGCAATAAAGTAGATGAACCGATTAAACCTATGGTAATCTTCGATTTAGATGATATTCAAATGGTTTTCTCGATATGAACAGTCCAGCAATGAAGATGCTCACTTTTGTTGCACGTTTTTCATGCTTTGTTTATGCAATTCCAGGGCTGAAAAACATAAAAAAAAATAAAAAAAATAAACGTCATTCATGAACCAGAATGTATGTAACAAATTTAAATTTCTCAAAAAAAAAAACTTTATTTGTGTTTTTAAATTTTTATGATTTTTTTTTTTCATTGATCCAGTTTGCAAACTTCATTAAACTGAGCATGCTTTATATATAAAACTATAGTTTCGTCTATTTTTCTTAGTTCCGGCCTTGTTATATTAAACGATAACAACTTTTTAAAAACTGCTCAGTTTTTTTATCAAAAAATAAAAAAAAATTGCAGAGATTTTCTTTTTGCCTCACCTGTAGATGCAATGTAGTGATGTCCTGAAAACTTAATCCAAATCTGTTTTTAAGCCATCTGGCATCTCTGTTGGACAATTGAGTTGTTTTTGACATTTCATAAGCACATTTGCGGAGTGTGTACAGATAAGACGGGACAATTAAGTTCAAAAACTCTCGTTACAAAAACGGGTAACGAGAGCAAACGGGTCGAAAAGCATGGTCACTTTTGAGGTTAATTTTCCCAAAACTGAAAAGTGTTGGTGAAACAACCAGCATAATATCACGCAAACTACCAGCGGCAAATAGGACTAAAGCAAAAAGTTTTGTTCATGGATGCCGTCCGAATAAATTGCAATCCTTTCTTTAGTTCACGTACAATGATTTCTTTTTTTTAAGAAATCTGAATAATTCCCAATTTTCATAAGCTAGCACGAAAACTTCCAAGTTGTTCGAAAGACTTATGCTCGAAATTTCTCAAGTCCATAAAAAATGTCATAAAAATCAATAAGAAGTTCGCGCTTGAAAACTTGCTTATGTCCCTAAAAAAATGATGCCTATTTGCGTCTGTAATGCATAATTTATTGGCCTGATGTTTTTTTTCTTCAGGATCCATTTGTAAGCATTGAATTTTTAAACTTGGTCCCAAAATTATAAATAAAAAAAATGGAAATTTGGATTTTTTTTCTTTAAATTAAATTTTTGCCATTGTTTTTCCATGTTGGATACAAACTGTGTATAATCTTCTTTTACGTATGATAGAGCTTTGATTAGTTTTCCAACAAACTTAATTTTTTCAATGCTGATTAGCCGAATGGATTTGGAATTTTCAGAGTTTAATATGGAAAACATAGCACAAGATAAAAACTACATCATATTTTGATCAAAAATCGTCGAAAAACCTATTAATGGCTTAATTTGAAAGCCAAATATTTTTTGTTCCATTAAATTGCATTAGTGCATTTTTTTCAGAATTTTATATCTTTCCAATTAGAAAATTCTTTTTCATAAATATTTTTTTTATCTCTAACCACCACATACCTTTTTAATTTTAATATACTATGAAACACAAAGGCCTTTTTTAAATCAAGTTTCACTAACTAGAGTTTATTAAAAATAAATCATCTGTCATCTAGTATAGAAAAAGTGGCAAAGCGTATTGGGTATAATATGGCTACAGAATGAATAAATATTATTCTTTAAACCGTTAGTTTTCAAATATTTTATGCAAAACTGAGCAGTGTTTCAAAATCATTTGAATCGAAAATGAAGCATTGTCGCAAGCAAAATCTTAAAATCAACAGGTCATATAGTGATCAACAATAAAACCTCATTAGAAATTAATCGAAAACAAATGCCCTGAAGCACATTTTGTGGACCAATATTTTCAAAACATTGGAAAATTTTCTTGAAAGATATTTATTTAAGTTTATAAAAATTTCATGGTGCAAAAATAGGAATTATAAGAATATTTATTATAACTGGTATCCCTCTGGGCAATCGTGTCTGGAATATACATAATCACGGGTTACACGAATTTCCTGAGTTAGTACTACCATTTTGTCTGTATTTTCGTTGTATGGAGAAAACTACTGTGGTAAATATTGGTTAAGCAAATTGATTGAGTGTATTTGCTGTATTTGGACCTATAAACAAAATACCTATAAACGTTTTTTCGAAAATAAATCAACAAACTGATCATAAATTTTTCTTTAAATTGAATATGATCAAAGGAATACAAAACAGCTTTTTCACGATAACTAAACATTTAAATTTCTGTAATGAATAATTTGAACAGTTTCACTCTCAACAGAGGCGAACCAGCCTGCGGCTGAAAACCTCTCAAATAAAGAAAAAAAAAAAAAAGTTTCACTCTCAGACAGCTCTATCAGCAGCACAATAAATAGTAATAAGTTTTCTGTGCTTACTTAGGCCTCATTGTAGATTATTCGCGCCAAGCTGACAAAAAAATTGAGGAATGTTCAAAATTGGTTCTGAATGATGTCTCAATTAATAATTTTCAGTTTTATTGATTGGTTGGTGATTTAACAAAGTTTTGCTTATGTTAGATTTAAAAATGGAACATATTAAACGAGCGTGTCTTATTTTTGGACCCCTTCAAAATTACTAGCTTTCTCATTGATTTTCTTTTATTTTAGTATAGATCATATTTAGCACAGTTATAGTTTTTCTCTTTAAGCTTTGGCTGAGATTGTTAAAATACGTAATATTTCCTTATTCACTTTAATTTTTCAAAATTCGTCCCACTGAGTGAGCTGTCTGTTTTACCGCTATTGAGAAGTTACATTTTTAAAACCGTTGAAAATTTTACTACTTTTATTAGAATGACTTTTTATGGCAAAAATCGGTATGAAAGGATTAAGGAAGGATAAGAGTTCTTCGTTTAAGTATAGGAGCATCTTAATCCTTTGCCAGCGATACTAATTATTTCCAATTTTTGGCATTTAAAGGCTAAAGTAGGCTCTAAGCCCAAAGTAGATCGCTATGTCTTTTTTTTCTGGTCAGTTTTAAGAAGTCTCATGTACGTCTCTGTACGAAAGAAAACATTTTCTTTACAATGACTTTACTTGTCTGAAAATTTGAGTGTTTGTGAGTATTTGATACTTTCGTTTTCATTGAGCTAGACTTGATCCTTACTAAATAATCCTTTTGATCTAAGTCGCGAATGACATAAAGATGTTAAAACGACTATAATCGAAACAAAAAAAATCCTTTTGAACTTTAATCTACTGAAGTCAATGACCTACTCAATTTGGCCAAATTTCAACTTTGCCTCATCTGTTCTGCGAGTCGAGTGACATGACTCGAAATTGAAGTGAGACCATGCTTCTAAAATATAAAAAAAAACAAATATTTCGAATAAAAAGTTGAAATGTTCGATAAGAAAAACTTGAATGTGAGGTTAATATAATAAGCAATACGGTATTACTTTTTCAAAAAAGTGTAAGCTGTTAGTTTTTATTTTAAGCCCTAATGATGTATTGTAGACTTCTTACTGGCGTCAGCACGCATGACTTTTCGGTCCAAAGTTTTGTCAACCAGACCCGGTTTCCGCCTAGGTTTGTTTTGTCTTCGAAGCTGCTTTCCTTCTCATACTTCCGAATAGCATTTCGGACCGCTTAAATCAATGGTTTCCTACCGTCCCTTTGGAAGCATTGAGAGCTTTCAGGGGGCGGTAGGCTCAGCTTTGAAATATGAGGGGCGTTGGAAGGGCTCAGGGGGCGGTTAATTCATTTTTTTTTTCAATTACGAAACAACGTAGATTTGAAATGATAACGAGTAAGTTCGATGCAACACATTGAAATTACGTCTCAAAACTAAACATCAGATTCAAGACCAAAATATCTTCAATTTAACATACAGTTGCGTTCAAAAAAGAATGAAATTGCGTGAAGCTGCGCACCCTCTTCCAACTTTGACAAGCTGCCATTTCTCTCCCGGTTGATATTTTTTTATGAAATTTTCACACAATATAGTTCAACTATTCGACTAACACTCTACGAAATTTGAAGTCTTTACAATGACGGGAAACAAAGATAGAGCTTTTTCCGTAAAAAAGGGAATTTTGGAGTTGCTTCACTAAACTTGCTGTATCTTCGACAATTTTCATTGAAAAGCCTTGAAATTTGGTCCAAAGATGTAAAAATATTGGATCTAATACCAGGCCAAGTTTCGTCGAAATCGATTAACGTGATCAAAAATGGTGCCGGGTAGAAAATCAGGTTCATTATCGTCCAGCAGACGATTTCATTCTTTTTTGGGCGGATGTTTGTATGGAAAACATCGTAATCCATGTATTCTTGGTTTTTTCTTTGACAAAATCAAAATTAATTACAAAGAAGGTTGTAAATTGATAAAAACTTCATTCCTGCTTTGTTCAAAAATAGAAATTGTTTCAACAGAGCTGGTATTGAAAAATAAGAACGGATTGAATACTCGCTTTAATTGTTTATCAAATTTGTTTATCGGAATAATTAGCAGGTCATTTCTGAATCTCTGTTCTTCTTATTTAAAACCCTGTTGAAACATTTTCTCTTCCGAAACAAAGCACGTATGAAGTTTTTATCAATTTACAACATTTTTTGTGATAAATTTTGGTTTTGTGAAAGAAAAAAACCAAGAATACATGGATTACGATGTTTTCCATACAAACATCCGTCCAAAAAAGAATGAAATCCTCTGCTGGGCGATAATGAACCTCATTTTCAATCCGGCACCATTTTTGATCAAGATCATCGATTTAAACAAAACTTGGCCTGATAATAGATCGAACATTTCTACAACTTTGGACCAAATTTCAAGATTTTTCAATGAAAATTGTCAAAGATACAGCAAATTTAGTGAAGCAATTCCAAATTTCCCTTTTTTACGGGAAATGCTGTATCTTTGATTTCCGTTATTGTAAAGACTTCAAATTTTGTAGAGTGTTAGTTGGATAGTAGAACTAGATTGTGTGAAATTTTCATGAAAAAATATAAAACGAGAGAGAAATGGCAGCTTGTCAAATTTGGAAGTGGGTGCGCAGCTTCAAGCGATTTCATTCTTTTTTGAACGCAACTGTAGCTTCAAGAAAATTATTGTTCTAGTATCTCAATTGTTGTTTTTTTTTAAATGTATCAAAAAGATTTTTTAAGGTTCACAGATTTTGAATATGCAAGATTATCAAGGGTTATACTGAAAAAGATTAATTTAAGATAACAATGCTTGATAATTTTAAAAATACCTTGTATCGTAGAATCTGTTAGATAAAAAAAAAACTTACGAAAAAATCTGTTTAAAAACGCGTCATCTGTAATTTAGTAATAGGTCTGTTGGCAAGAATATATGAAAGAATGTTTTCAGGTAGAAGAATTTCTATTTTAAGTTCTTATTGATTCATCTTTATTTCAATAGATTAAAAAAAATCAACTGTGCCATTTGCCTTGGATGAAATTTTAATCTATTCCGTCATCACTAACATTGCCGGTATTCAATTGTTCGAACAGGGCTGAAATTCAAATATCAAAAAAAAAATATTTTTTACGTTATTCCACCAGCTTGAGTTATAAATTTGTATTCAATAATGCAAATTAATGGTGAATATCGAATTTTGTTTCTCCGAAATTTAAGATACGTATATGATTTTACATTAAAACAAACTTATCAATCAGTTTGAATAATTGTCCAGTAAATTTAACATAGAATTGAGTGTCTACTGGAGGGATGAAGTAATACGAGGCCCTTGGATCCAAAAGGTTGTAAGTGCATAGAAGCGATTTTTTCTTTCGAACGAAAAATCTGAAATATCACGAAATAAAGCTCGAAATATGACGAATCGTTTGACATTACTGAATCAACCATTTTTACACTTATCATATCCCCTACTTCTTTGGCTCTGCGGGCCTCACTTAAATTTGAACGAACTTTGAGTTCAGTCTTACAATAACATGAAGCCAAAAGCTAATGGGTTTTCAACGATCCTGATTATAATTTTTTCAAAAGATTTTCTAAACATTTGCCCAGGTGGGCGTTGAGCTCAAAAAATTAAAAAAGGGGAGTGAAAAAAGTCTGAAAACCACTGACTTAAATGCTTCCATTTTCGGCAACTCATTCAGCGAAATGTTTGCGAAATTTTTGCACGAAAGTTTTGAGCTTTTCCAGGGAAATGCTTCTTATTTTCACAAACATTATGAAAACTGTAGATCATGACACATATAATTTTAAGTTTAACTGTACACAACAACACTGAGGGAAACCGGCTGTTGAAGAATAACCTGGAATGATCAGGGTTGTATCAACAAAACTATTCTTGGGAATAATAAAACACCCTTTAGACGCCACATTTAAGTGCACATAATTATTAACTTTGAGATTCTACCTGACATACTAAATTTGAAAAGTACGATTTCTGTTATTCATTATTTTTATTTACATAGTATTCCGTCTCACGACATAACTTGACGAACATAATTCCTAAAATTCACTCGGTTCATAGCAACCGTTCTCCAATTTCTCGGGCACCCCACGTTCGCCAGGTCACACTCCACTTGGTCTAACCACCTCGCTCGTTGCGCCCCCGCTCGTCTTGTTCCTACCGGATTCGTAGCGAACACCTGTTTTGCAGGACAGTCGTCCGGCAATCTCGCAACATGTTCCGCCCAGCGTATCCGGCCAGCCTTCACCACCTTCTGGATACTGGGTTCGCCGTAGAGGCGCGCGAGCTCGTGGTTCATCCTTCGCCTCCACACTCCGTTCTCCTGTACGCCGCCAAAGATGGTTCTTAACACTCGTCGCTCGAATACTCCGAGTGTACGCAGGTCCTCCTCGAGCAATATCCATGTCTCGTGCCCGTAGAGAACAACCGGTCTAATGAGCGTCATATACAGGTTACACTTCGTGCGAGGGCTAAGTCTTCTCGACCGCAGTTGCTTGTGGAGTCCATAGTAGGCACGACTTCCGCTGATAATTCGTCTGCGGTCACCAGTGAGCCGAGATAGACAAAGTCTTCGACTATCTCCAGCTCGTCGCCGTCGATCGTGACCTTGTTATTACTGGTCAAGCGGGTTCGGTCGGTCTCGGATCCGCAGGCCAGCATGTACTTCGTCTTGGACGTATTAATCATCAACCCAATCCTTCCTGCTTCGCGTTTCAGTTTGCGGTAGATCTCCTCCACCGCCGCAGATGATCTGCTGACTATATCAATGTCATCGGCAAAGCAGATAAGTTGACTGGATCTGTTGAAAATCGTACCCCGCATTTCGCCCACCGCTCGTCGAATAACACCTTCTAGCGCCACGTTGAACATCATGCAGGATAGACCATCACCTTGTCGAAGCCCCCTGCGCGATTCGAATGAACTCGACAATTCACCCGAAATCCGCACACAGCACTGCGTTCCATCCATCGTCGCCTTGATCAGTCTGATCAGCTTCCCGGAAAAGCCGTTCTCGTCCATGATTTTCCATAGCTCGTTACGGTCGATCGTGTCGTATGCGGCTTTGAAGTCGATGAATAGATGATGCGTAGGGACTTGGTGTTCACGGCATTTTTGGAGGATTTGCCGCAATGTGAATATCCGGTCCGTCGTAGACCGTCCCTCCATGAAGCCGGCCTGATGACTTCCCACGAATCTGTTTGCTTGTGGCGTTAGGCGGCGGAGTAGGATTCGGGACAACACTTTGTAGGCGGCATTGAGGACAGTGATCGCTCGGTATTTCTCACAGTCCAATTTGTCGCCCTTCTTGTAGATGGGGCATATTACCCCCTCCTTCCACTCCTCCGGTAGCTGTTCTATGTCCCAGATCCGGATTATCAACCGATGTAGGCAATCGGCCAACCTGTCCGGGCCCATTTTGATGAGTTCAGCTGCGATGCCATCCTTCCCAGCCGACTTGTTTCTATTCAGCTGGCGAATGGCTTCCTTAACTTCACTCATCGTTGGGAGTGGCTCCTCTTCGTCGTTGGCTACGCCGGCGATGTACCTTCCCCCACCGTCTTGATCTCCTGCATGTGCGCCGTTCAGGTGTTCATCGAAGTGCTGCTTCCACCTTTTGATCACCTCACGATTGTCCGTCAGGATACTCCCGTTCTTATCCCGGCACATTTCGGCTTGCGGCACGAAGCCTTTGCGGGATGCGTTGAGTTTCTGATAGAACTTTCGTGTTTCTTGGGAACGATGCAACTGCTCCAGCTCCTGGAGCTCCTCCTCCTCCAGGCGGCGCTTTTTCTCCTGGAAAAGTCGGACTCGCTGTCTCTTCCGCTGTCGGTGATTTTCCACATTTCGACGGGTGCCTCTTTGTACTACTGCCGCCCGCGCGGCATTTTCTTCGTCCATCACCCTCCTACACTCCTCGTCGAACCAGTCGTTCCGTCGAGATCGCTCCACATAACCGATGACGTTCTCCGCAGCACTGTTGATGGCTGTTTTGATGGTATCCCAACAGTCCTCGAGAAGGGCTTCGTCAAGCTCGCCCTCTGCCGGCAGCGCTGCTTCGACCGATTGCGCGTAGTCTGCCGCGACCTCAGGTTGCTTCAGTAGCGCGATGTTTAACCGAGGCGGGCGCCGGTTTCACTTGTTGTTCACTACGGAGAGTTTTGGGCGCATCTTCACCACTCGATGTTGGCGCCCCGACAGGATCTGACGTCGATGATGTCCGAAAAGTGCCGGCTGTCGATCAAAACGTGGTCGATCTGTGATTGCGTTTGGTACGGTGATCTCCAGGTGTACTTGTGTGGGAGGCGGTGCTGAAAAAAAGGTACTACGTACGGCCATTCGTTTGGAGGCGGCGAAATCAATAAGTCTGAGGCCGTTTTCGTTGGTCAGCTGGTGCGCGCTGAACCTTCCAATTGTCGGTTTAAATTTCTCCTCCTGGCCGACCTGAGCATTGAAATCCCCGATGACGATCTTGATATCATGTTTTGGGCAACGGTCGTATTCACGCTCCAGCTGCGCGTAAAATTCGTCTTTGTCGTCACCGGTACTTCCGAGATGAGGGCTGTGCACGTTGATGATGCTGATGTTGAAGAACCGGCCCTTGATTCTCAACCGGCACATTCGTGAGTTGATCGGCCACCACCCGATCACGCGCTTTTGCATCTTTCCCATCACTATAAAAGCTGTTCCAAGCTCGTGTGTGTTGCCGCAGCTCTGGTAGATGGCACGACCATCTGGATACGTTCGTACCGTGGAGCCCTTCCAGCATACCTCCTGCAGCGCTACGATGTCGAATTTGCGGCTCTTCAATTCGTTGGAGAGCACGTGGGTACTGCCCACAAAATTTAGAGATCGGCAGTTCCATGTTCCAAGTTTCCAATCGCTAGTCCCTTTTCGTCGCGTGGGTCTTTGCCGATTTCCATCCGAAATTTGTTGTTCGTTATTCGTTGCTTATGTTTTTTGTAGTCACAGGCTCGCAAGGCCCGCAGCTAACCCCACTATCTCGCAGGAGGACCGTCGTGATGTTATGTCTAACATGGAGAACAGACGCGTAAGAAGCCCCCTAACTCATTCTGCATGCGACCAAAGCATCCACCGGGGTTGGGTACCCGATCTCCGCTAAGGTTGCTCGCACCCCAGCTAGTACCACGGGGAGGTAGAGAATCGGAGTTGCAGACAAGAGGTGATATGACCACTACCCGAGGGTTGGGTGTATGGGGTCTCGAGTTGCACATTGTCTACTTCACTAGCCAAACTTCTGTTATTTATATGCTCAACTAAATGTATTAGTTAATTATTCTGCTTAAACATTTTTAGTCAAATCATTCTATCATCACTAAATGAGGTATTTGTTCTGTTTCCTTATTCAGCCTCTGATCCGCAGAGAACAATTTCATTATTCCCACGGCATTGAGCAAATGTTATTCATTCGCCAATTGTATAGCTGCCAGAGTAATTCAAATAAATGGTTTAGTTTGCAAAACAACAATAGCAATTTTTGTAATCCCAGGCATCGATAAAAGTACATCGCTTCCATTTTCCAAACATGTTAAATTCACAAGCGGCCGTCCACTCCGTTTTTAGCGGCCCAACATTGTCATGCAAATGGAATCCTGCGTTGGTCCTTTTGTATGTATGTTTGTATGTGTACACGTACATTCATATAGTAAGTAATCGGCTCGCTCGACCGTTCTGCTTTTTACTACGGTTGGTGTAATCATCACTGTATCCCAGCTGGAAAATAAACACGATGCATAACTAAAAACAAAATGTTTACATTCGGTGGTCAGCATCCGCGGCAGAGTTTTTGAACCGTTGGGGAATGTACTTACGAATTCGCCGTTTGCAATCATCGGCCACTAGAACGTGCCGATGAATAATCAATCCAATTTTCGGATGCGTTTTTCGAGAGCCTGTTTACTTTCACCCAAAAAAGCGATACACATGTACTCACCACGCAAAACATTCGCACGTGGAATATTCAATGGAAGGAAATCAGTGCGTTATCAACGGAGGAAGTTATGCTATAGAAGACTGAGAGCTAAAATCAACCAGAAAAAAAAACAAAAACAAAGAGAAATTTGATTTTATTGACTCACTAATCCTCCGAATCCGTTTTTATTTGCGCTCGTTTTCTGTTTTCCAGGTTTCATGGATCCGGCATCGGGATCTGCACCTGCTGACGGTGGGAAAAGCCACCTACACCTCGGACCAGAGGTATCAGAGCGTCCACAATCCGGCACTGGACGATTGGTCCCTGAAGGTAAGTCTCGGAACCATTACACTTAGTATCGGACATTATTATTGTGTTTCGGTACTTTGATGAGCCACCCACACGGACAAAAACACACGAAAAAAACAAACAAACAAAGAGTCTGCTGATGACGGTCAATGACAGAGTAATCCAAACAAAAAAAATGGGAAAAGGAATCGTAACATGTTCACTTTGTGGAAAGTGAGATTTTACTGATACATTCCGGAGTTTTCTGGAAACACTGTTTGATAGTTGTCATGAGTTTGCAAGCCTTAGAAAATTTTACGATTTTTACGTGATATACATCAATTCAAATTGTGAAATTATCATAGATCGATGAGCCTAGTACTAGTGCGACCGTGCATCATAAAATTTTCAAAGTGAAGTTACGAGAAAGTCGAAAATTTAGTTTTTTAATCATTTGATTTTCTGGTCTTCGGATGACCCATACAAGGGAGAGAGTGGAGTGAAGTGGAGGTGGTTTAGTGAAATAGTTAGCTTAACTGAAATGCAGAGTGCGGTAGTGTCTCAATAAAGCTCCGTATTCCGGTGCGTTACCATCCGTCGCCGCCGAGATGAACATACCCTTTTCCCGAAAGAGCGGATTACCTGAGCACCCAATCCAAGCTAAGTATAAATTTGATTAAGTTAAAATCTTTAATATGGGCAAATTTTCCTATTAATTATGTGGAATAATGTTTCTGTTTGGCAGATAGATTGGCTTACAACAATTTTTTCAGCTTGCATGCAACATTGTTAGAAATAATGAACGAAAGCTCGTTTCCAATTCACGAAGATGTAAGCTTTTAAAGTTATCCACGTCCAGTAAGCTTGAAGAATCCTTCGTTCAGTAAAAGCTAACAACTTTATTAGGTGGTTGCCAAATTCACAGTGAAAACTATGTTTAATACTGTTGTAGGAAAATTTAGTTTAATAACAATGTTCAATGATGTGCATGTCGACAAGTCAACTTTAAAACGTTATTCATGCACCTATATCCCAAGTGACCGAAATTTGTTGTAATATGTAAGTGACAGATTTTAATGAAAGGGTTAGCATGTTGTAAAGCATGATTATCGCCGACATGTAAAGATAGCAAGTGAACATGGAAATTAGTGCGTGTGTGTGTGTGTGTGTGTGTGTGTGTGTGTGTGTGTGTGTGTGTGCGTGTGTGTGTGTGTATGTATGTATGTGTGTATGTGTGTGTGCTGCTTTTTCTGAGACATTTTACAAACAGGAATGATTTATTTTTATTTATCTTAACCAATAGCTTTAATTTTTAGTTTGAAACGTATCACTACAAGTGATACTTAGTTATCTAAAATCCAGAAAAATTGTCGCTTCGCTTACGATCTCAGGTTCATTCAAATTCTCAAATTCAAGTTTAAAAACATTATGAAAAGAAAAGATAATTTGACGTGTTCTTTACTAATTGTTGATAGCAAACTCAAGCTTGTACCCAAGCTAATCAAAATCTCTTATATTAGAAATGGAGTGTTTTTAGTTATTATTAATAAAAAGTTTATAATATTTTAATTACCAAATAACTTAATTTCACGACATCTTCAACTTCTTGTCAGTAATTTATTTTTTTCTATTTTCAAATGTTTTTTTTATTCATATTTGAATGATAACTTTGCATTTTTATTTATTTTTGAATCGTCTATTTTATCATTTATTCAAATGTTTATTTGAAATTTCAGTCATATCGTTTGCAAAAAGGGTTATTCAAGTAAAAAAATAAGAATTATTTTAAATTATTATGATTTTTTATTATTATTATTATTATTTTTTCTTAGAATTCTTACATTACATTACTTTGAAGATAGTATTTCAAACGTATTCTAAAATAATTTAGAGAAAAAGGTCTGGTACATGCATGAAACCACATTTCTAACTTTGAGACAAATATTGATAGAGCATCGAAGAATTGAAGAATCGTTTGTACGTTTGGTACGTGAAAGTCAATCTTTTCTTTGAGAATATTTTGCCGATACGTAAAAAATATGCTTGGTAGTCAAAAATTCCCAATTGAGTTTTTCAAACGAATTTTTATTAATACAGGGTTATAGGGAACAATATTAAGCAAAATCATTAAAGAATATAAATTTTAAGTAAGGGATACAAGATATTTAATATATACGAAAAATGTTAACTAGATTATTATTTATTAATAACTTTCAACTCTCTTAAATTGTCACTAGTAATAATTATCGCCTTCAAGGTAGTAGGACATTAGGATACTAAAAAAAGATCACACTTGTCAAAAGTGTCTCCAGATCATATCCTATCATCCAAACCTCCAAACCAAAATTATTTGCTAGAATGCAGAGGTGACCTCGGTTCTAAAGCACAAAATTTATCTTTCATCCTTTTCTCTCTTTCAACCTATCTATTGACTACTAGGACGTGGCCGGCGCCGTTATTGATGTGAAAAGAGAGAGCATCAGTTTTGTTTACTGTGAATGTGCTGTCAATCCCAGACGCAATTCTTTTGACCTTTGGGCAAAATTGATGGCCTCGGTCAATCACGGAGTAGCAACCATTGGCGATGTGGAATTCGTTCTACTGAGCCACGCCTGCGATTATGGAATTCGAAATGCAATTAAATTAATTGCCATGAAAATAAAGAATGATTATTAAATACACTGAAAAAGTCGAACGGAATTCATTAATTTTGATTAATTACTTAAAACTATGAACAAAGCATTTCGGGTTCAATAATTAAAGGTGGATGTGAGTAGTCAATCAAGCTAAGCTAAGCTAAGCTAAGTGAGATTTTACTGATACATTCACTCCTACGCAACAGACGGGAAGTTATTGCCCTTTTTGAGAAAAAGTGTATATATCTGTACATTTCTTGCAACTTTTTTCAGAACATTCAGTTTATGTCCCAATAATAAAATTTTAATGATTTATTTCGTCTAATACATTTACCAAAACTATTTAAGAAACACAAATTTTAAGCGAACCGCAGGAAAGCTAAAGTAATTTAAATTTGATGAGGTAATTAATCATTCACACCTACAAAATTGCTGGTAAGTGTTTCCAATCTGTGCTTCATATACAGTGAGCGAAATGAGAATAGTATCACTATGTGTTTTGCATGTTAAAATATGAATTATTGAAAGTCATCAAAATTTTCTTCTACAATTTATTTTCAATTGTTTAACGGATAAATCAAGCATAAGTTTACTTTTTTTGGACTTTGCAAATGGCGTTGAGGACCAAAAATATGTATAAAAGGGTGCGAAATAAGAATAGTACCACTAGTGTTTTTCAACAAAACAAAGATGATTTTTGAAATTTACTGAGTTTAACTGAAAAGTAACATTTTAACGAATAATTCGAATAGATAACTGAATTTTAAGTAATTTTCTAGAATTTCAAAGTGTTTCAAAGGTTTTAAAAGGGGGTTTTATGAGATGCTCCTCTAGCGATTAGGAATTTGATAATTGAGCTATAAAACTTTTTCAAATTGATTTCTTCATTAACATTCATAAGTTTGATGCAAAAAGACGAAACATCGATTTGATGCTGAATTCGAATAAAAAAACAGGCTTCAAATTCAAACATTCAAATTCAAACATTCAAATTCAAACACTATTTCTCTAGTTTCAAGTGAAAGATGGCAGCACTATCTTGCAATTTAACCGAATTGATGCCCATTTTCGAATATCTGGGATTAATTTAGGTGTGCTGGATGATTTTATTCAATAAATAAGTAGGGGAGAGTGGGGATACTTGATCCCCTTTTCTTATTTTCACCCTATCTTTCTGGAAAAATTTAGCAACTCGCCGTCTTCGACATTTTCTGACAGCTTGTAACTTCAAGTTTCTATGCTCCAAAAATAAGATCGATACTTGAACCCGTTGATGAACTAGAATCATTTTCGTAGGAGTAAAAAAATTACGATTTTTCTGAAGTTAGGGGAGACTTGATCCCCTATTGAAGGAGACTTGATCTTTTATTCAGGAAGCCCTAATCCTTGTATAAAAATCAAACAAAACCCCAAGATAGAATGTTAATTGACTATTTTGGTCATGTTTGTTCTCATTTCACAATTTATAGCAGACATAAGAAGAAAATTTTATAACTTTGACTCAACGCTATAAACATTGCATACTTAAAGGCGCTATTTTTGATAATTAAGATAAAATTAATTATCTTTGCTCTTTTCTTCAGACAATTGTTTGATAAATATTAGTATTTGAACAAATATTAATAATTTCGTAATCAGCAATCATAACGATCAATTCAGAAGAAGAATATGCCGTTCGGAAGGGGAATCAATTGTGCCCAACTCTAGGGGATCAATTGTACCCATAATCAACATTTTAGAAAACTTTTTCTGAAAAAAGTTGAGAGTTTTCCATTGCTTTGAAAATATGTCATTATGAAGTTCATTTTACGCTCGAACGATTGATACATTGGAACAAATATTTTTTTCATAATTTTCCCATGTAAGGAACATTTTAAAGTGATAAAAAAAGATCTTCAAGTTACATTTTGTGAAATTTTTCAAACAATGGTCAATTACTCAAACAATTATTTTGTTAAAAAATTTTAAACTACAGGCACTGTTATTTTGCTCATTTTGGCACATTTTCCTTGAACATTTAATCTTTGTAAGACATTCCAGTTTCGAGATATAGCTAAGGAATCAAGTATCCCCAGGGATCAAGTATCCTCATTCTCCCCTACTTGGTACCGTGGGCCCGCCTTGGAAATTCTATGATCACAAAATCAAAAAATTAGAATTTCATCAATGTTTTTCATTAAATGTGAATTTTCTGGACCGATGAAATTAATCAGAATAATTTTGTACTTTCCGATGGAGCTTGATTGACCAGACGACTGGCAGTATTTTTGGTATGATTTGAAATTGAGTCGGGAGTTGAGATGAGCAGGAATTTTGGCAATTGTACATTGTTGTGCTGGTGATTTTTTGCAACTTTGGAAAAGCTTTCTGCAGTGTGAACTCCAACAAAACTGTGTTGGAGAACTACCTCGATATGATGATTATGGGCCTAAATAAACCTGGAAAATCAATATTGAGACTAAATTTAGTTTAAAATGCAAGATAGTGCTGCTATCTACGGCTTGGAATTGGAAGAAGTGTGGTTTACTGAAAAAAAAATCCAAGTTTATGAATTCCAACCTGCTTTTATCTCATTCAAAATAAACCCAAAATGTTTGTTTCATCATTTCACGACATTTTAATAAAGGAAGTAAAGAGTTTGGTAAAAAAATTCAGCTCAAATATCATCTTTCTTAGTTCTAGAAGAGCATCTCTTAAAATTCCCGTTTTAAACCTTTGAAATCCTTTGGAATTCAAGAATTCTCCTTAAAATACAGTTATCCATTCATATAATTCGTAGAAGCATTATTATTCATTTTAGCACAGTTTATTTTTAGATATAATCTTCTTTTTGTTGAAAACCACAAGTGGTACTAAATTCTTATTTCGCACCCTTTTTTTCATATATTTGGTCTTCAACGCCAGTTGCAACGACCAAAAAAAGAAAACTTATGCTCGATTTATCCGTTAAATAATTGAAAACAAATTGTAGAAAAATTTTTGGTGATTTTAAATCATTTTAACAAGCAAAACACATATTGGTACTATTTTTATATCGCTCACTGTAGAATTTGAACACTATTGAATTCAAGATCTTTTTATATTAAAGTAGCGTTTTATTCTTGAAAGAAATTATTCGTCACGGTTTCGAAGGAATTTTCGAATTTTTCATGTAACATGGCTCAAACCTTCTTCGTCCTTCGTTTTAGTTAAATTATTTCCCCAGGTCTTCATATGATTGATGTCTTTGACAAAATCTTTTCCTTAGCCTTGAATCTCCTCTTCACGATTTCCAAGTTTTTCTCAATAGGGCGAAACTGGGAGCAGTTGGGTGGGTTAAGGCTTTTCGGAACAATTTGAACCCCTTTCTCTGCACTGCATACTATTCTTGAACGACTTTGCTGTGATGAGAGCTAGCCAAATCTGGCCAAAATATTATTGGATGGTCGTGGAATCGATTGAACGGTAAAATTCGATTTAGGAGACACTCTTCTTGGTATATTTCCGAAGTCATTGTCTTATTTGTAACGAAAACTTTCGTTTTTGCCACAGTTGCAAATGCCCTGCCAAATTGGCTATAACATTCCCCCCAGCCGCAGAGTAAAATTTACGACCTGAGATTTGTCCGAAGTCAGCCTTGACATAGCTTTCATCGTCCATCAGAAAACACCCATTGGACTTGGTCACCACCTGGTCGTATAGCTTCAGAGTACGGATTTTGACCACACTATTCTGTTTTATGATCCGATTTGGCTGATAACTACCTCAATACGACTCGATTCCTTGCCGGAGTTGAATTCTCCTCAGGATACTATGGGCAGCACCGGATTTTTTGGCCAAATCACGGTTCGCCAGATAAATCTTACCACGCAGTTTCCAATCGATAGTTCCACTCCGACGGTTGGCTTGATGCTTCCGAATCGTCGTCAATGTTTCTTTATACCGTTTGATAACGCGCCATACGGTATTTCTGGGCAATTTCAGTTGTATAGCTACCGTAGATGCAGACCACAATGGATTTTACAAAAAACTGTGCACAATTTTATCCCTTCTTTCAGCTTTCATGTTGATTTGTTTACAAAGATCAATCGATTTGCGGAATTTCAAAAATACATACGAGAGGCTGAAAAAATTCACGACACGTGCGTGGGTGCCAAGAACTTTCAAATTCGTCCACCAGGAGCGCCACAAAAAAAAGGATTCAATTCTAAATGAAGCAAGTTTTAGGGTGATTTGCCAATTGTTGTCCTCTGACCCATCGTTGCACAGGATGACTTAAATTGTCAATATTTCGGCCGTCTTTCAAATTTTTCCGGAACAATATACTACATCAAGTTAATTGAAATGTTTACTTATAAAATACGATACTACCTGCTGTAAAATATGCATCTGACAACAGTTTCATTTTTTCTTGTTTATTTTTTGTGTGAATTTTGTGGTAATTGTTAACCAAAGCCTTCAGATTCCTTCAACGACAAATAAGGTTTTAAGTCAAAACAAAACAGTTTTCGTCACAGTTTTCTTTATGAATCGTTTGTTGGACAGTTTTAACATCATGATGTAGAAAAAAAAATTACTATCCATGCATAACCAGAGAAAATATCGGATCGTGCAACAATTGGTCCGCTCAGTTTCCTTGTATTTTCTACATAAGTCCGCTGCAAGCTTTGTAGGGAAATTTCTAATTTATAAATTCAACACTTCTCATGACTTTGTAAAAAAAAATTGTAAACGATTCATTGAGTCCTGAATAAGCGCAACGTGTTTTGATTTTGTAAGGAAATTGGTATGGAAAATCGAAATTTCTCAATGAAAAATCACCAACAATTATCAGAAAGTTGAACAAACTTAACTATGGATTTTTAAAATATCTATTGATTTTGCATTACATTTCATGTTAACAAAACCTATTCGGACCGATTTTAAAACCATTTTTGTTATAGCAGATTTTTATCATGCAGCTCAAAACTGAAAATTTTATCATTCATTATAAGGCACGTTAGTTTTGACAAACCAAACTTACATTAGTTGTTTCAGGGGAAATACGATCCTGAACGATTCACTTTATCTGCTCTTCACATTCAATTTTGATTTCACTTAAATTCTCTGTAAGTTATCTAATATTTTAACCGCTTCAGTATACACAAAATACTCCTAACATTTTCCAATTGCTCTTAACTTCAACTTCAAATATTCCTATTGGACTCTTTATTTACAATTATAGATGTAGTTTAATAAAATTGGTAATAGCGTTATATTATTTCCCGAATTTTTCTTTTTTTTGTAATTCTTTATTTGAAACGGCTCATACAATTAAGTTTTAAGGAGCCTTAGCTTTGCACTTTTTTAGAAGAAGAAAGAAGATAGAAAGGGAAATATGAAAATAAAATAGAGTTATAGACGAAGATCGTTACCTTTAAGCTTTTTTCTTGTTGTACTGGAGTCACTAGAGTATCTATTATATAAAATTCTCTTGTAACGGTGTTTGTAGTACTACTCCTCCGAAACGACCTAAACGATTCGAATGAAATTATTTTTAGAATATTCTGTAGCCATGCGAATCGGTTTATATCGAATAAAAACAACACAAAGTCGCATCAATTGTCCGTAATAATTTAATTTGTAGTTTTTTGAATGAAATAAAAGTCATGGCTTCCATTTTTTCGAGACTTTTTTTTCCTTTGGGCGGTTTGTTTTTCGTCTCCAAGGTCGAGGCGTCGCGAGCAGACGTCGTTAGAAGATAGTAACCATGGCATAGCATACTGATCAGTGAGAATATTTTGGCGCGTATTTCTCAACCAAGCATATTTTCAATGCAAGTGGTGGCGATATGAAGCCTTGATGTGATTTTTTTTTGTTCTTAATTCCTAGCTCATTTCTACAGCACATGGTTATGAATGACGCCTAGATGTGACTCAGGTTGACATTTTGCTGATCGAATAAAACATATAATATTTGTTTCGCCAAAATCTGAAATTGAAAAGTCAGGCATCCATTTTTTTTTCTTTTATTCGAGGGGTTTGTTTTTCGTCTCCATAGGCGAGGCGTCGCTAGCAAACGTCGTTGCAAGATAATAGTAACCAAAGCATACTGTTCATTGATCGCTGGAAAAATTTAAAAATTAGGCGCCTATTTCTCTACCAAGTACCTATATTTCTTATGCACGTGGGGGCGATATGCAACCTAGATGTGTTTTTTTTTCTTGCTTATTTGTACACAGCACATGGTAATAAATGACGCCTAGATGTGACACGGATTGATATTTCATCGATCGAATCAAAACCATATAAACGACTTCAAATATTGAAACCATTTTTAATTCGTGTTAATTTAAGTAGTAAATTGTTGTCCAAAAAATATGAATTTGGTAAAGATAAATATGAAATAATGTTAAGACACTTTGCGGACGTTTGAAAATAAGAAATTGGAAAGCTTTACATTCAATTTCGTATAATTCAATACGCCTAGAACGCTAGACACATTAACTGAACAAGAGTACATTCTATTCTTTTTTGTTTATTTATAGAGGATTTTAACCAACTTGGTCATTCGTTCTTTCAACAAGAGTCTGTTCTTTGAAATAGATAAGATAGGATTGAAGTTTTAAAAGACCGAATGAGCTATTTGATTTTTTGCAAATGTAAATTGAAGTAATCTACTTTTTAATAACAAAAAGTGAGGATATGCATTTTCCGGAAGAATTTTCAATTTGGAAAGTAGACTACAGCAAGTTTTTTTTCTTTAATATGGAGACACTAGAGCAAGTGCAAACTATCAACTTTTACAAAAAATTTATTCATCATTTCTTCATCTTAAAATTGTTGGGCCCAAAAAAAATTTGATTAAATAAACATAACTCTTTTTTAAAAATCACTCACCAAAAAACTGTTTACACGTTTAATGTTTGTTTACACACAATTCATGTACAAACTTAACATGAAAAGTGTGTCTTTGTTTTACATATTTTGGCTACGTAGAAGAGATTTTTGATTCACTTTTTGTTGAAAAGTTTTTTTGTGATTGATATTCCAGGGGCAGCAGATTTTTAAGATGAAATTTTAATATGACCTGAAAGTGTTAAAAATAATATTAATTCCTGTAGTTTTTTAGATGGAACAAGTCAAAAAGCGCCATTTAGCTATGAAACATCTACAATTTAAGAATTTTATCTCCAAAATGGCCAGAAAGGATATCCCGAGTGTTGAATCTGAAGCGGAGAAAAACTTAGGATATATCAATGAAAATTGATAAAACAGGCAAACAAGAACAAGTATTAAATTCATTTTAAAGTCTTTTCACTGACGCATCTGAAAAAGACCTATGTGTCTTCACTTGCCCAAATAAATGGGACAAATGTATACTTCGATATTTCTTTTTGTCGACATAACTAATTTCTAATATGAAAATTGAACTGTGGTGATATTCGTAAGGATTTGACCGGTGTTTCATTTTTGAAAATTAAGATTTACAGTAAAAAAGACACATAATTTGTATTAAGGTTTTGTTTATATGAGAATTTCCAGGAAACTAAATGAACTCATGAAACCATCGAAGCCTGAACGGATTATTTCTTTTCCATCTATTAAATTTCAAAAAAATCTACTTTTCAATTTAATGTTATTAGTTCTTAGAAATATAACGTAATCCTAAATGAAATCGCAGATCACCACCAACAATGTTCAGGAAATTTTGAAATCAAAACTGCTTCAAATAAAATCTTTAAAATAATGGGTGAATATATCTAAACATATGTTTTCCTCTTTTCAAAACCAATTTTATCTATGATTCATTGGGTTAAAGTTCAAAGGAATTAATTTGCATTTTTTGCTTGAAAAAAAAAAAGGAATTTGCAATACACAAAATCGCCAGATTTAATGCCATGACAAGTGCTGTTTGGGAACATTTTAAGTTGAAATGTGTGAAGTCTATAACTTAAGTATCACGCGAATCTTTTTGGAAATGATTTTGGTGAAAATATGGATTTTAATTCAAACTGCTTAGAAGGGTGAGGATGGTGAATAAAAAGCTGTTTGAAAATGGTTAGTAAAAAATCTTTTCTTATGTTTTTTTTTATATCTTCATCTCTAAAAAATACACCATCCAAAGCTAACTGGGAGCTGAAAGCGCTGCGTTAGGCAAAATATTCGGCAAATACTCCAAAAATTGTTCCAATATTAAAAACAATATAACAAAACGGAATAAATCTACTGAATGGAATACAGCAAATGAAACATACATATTATCAACATACAGTTATTTATTGAACAAGTTACAAAAATTTTAAAAGACCCGTTTAGTTTAAATTCTTTGGTTTAATTTTGATAGAATTGAGCGTACGATTCGAGTAAAGGGAAAGATAAGAAATGTAAAGAAAACTAGGAAAAATAGAAAATGGACGCCAAATTGAACATGGTAAGACGTAGTTTACCGGGTCTGCTAGTTATTCTATAACAACTCCTATTTCACACCTGCCGTTTGACACATTCCCCAAGGTTCGAAAGTTTGGTAAAAAAAAATATATATTAATTGTGCCCAGCTCTAGCAGTGGCGTCCACAAAACCCAACCCCTTTCTTGTACCTCAGAAATAGTATTTGAGGTTATACGAAAAATTCATAAAAAATATCCTATTTTTAACATTCTAGTGTTACTCACTGCTTATTTCACAGCTGTTTCACCGGAGGATGAAGATGAAAACTCGCAATAAACTGCTTTGCATAGCCCATAAGTTTGTTGATTTGTATAAGTTTTTACAAAAACATTTCATGAAATTATTTAAAGCTGTAGTATACAAAGCCTGCTGTTCTTCTTTTTCTCATGTTAGCAAAAAATGAAGCTAAAGAATAGACGAAATCAATAATTAAAGACAATTACAATTTAATTAGCAAATTTTTTCTTCCATACAAACTTCCATTCAAAATTGCAACGTGTTGCGCTTACTTGTTAAGTAATGAACCAAATTATCTCAAATTTTTACACTCATGCTTATTGACGGCATCGAAAAAACATATGGGAGCAAAAATTTAGTTTTTGCAGCGGTCTATTTTACTTCCATTTATTTATTTTTTTACCAGGCTGCATAACTAATCCATGCACAAATGCACTAAATTAATTATTACATGCAACTGTAAAAACACGAATTGTTTTTTTTTTGCTGAAGAAGTAGATAGTTACGTTTGACTAGTATTTTAAGTAATTTTTTCAAATCTTTAAATTGAAGTTTCAAGATTATTAAACTCGTTGAAAAACAATTGTAAGTATTGAAAGTCAAGAAACTTGCTATGTTTGAATAGTGATAAAGTCACTGAAACTACTTTGGCTCTGCGGGACAACTTTAAGATTTATTTTCATCCCATTAAATCCCATTAAATCAAAAGTAAATCCGAATCATCAATTTTTTTCTTGAAAAATTACTGTTTTGCATATTTCAAGACGACGAATCAAGACGAAGAATATTATTTCAAGTCAACAGCATACCCACACCACAGTGGGAAAATATCGATCCTTAATCCCAAAACAAATCGAAGCTGACGGATTGAAGACCTGAAATATTACTTGATATTTGAATCTGAAATTCAAAACTGCCATTCATCTGAGACATCTGAGTGGAGTCAGTTATAGCTGCCATAACCTCGTAAAACATTATCTGATCAAAACAGTTTTTCAACCAAAAAGTTGTTGGGAAACATTTCACTGTTGTGTTCATTGTGCACTGGACAGTTTCTATGGACGACTTCCCTCAAAAAGGGCAATCTCCAAATTGACTTGCATATGAACTGAAAGTTCAAGGCTTGCATAATAAATACCACCACCACACCGTGCTGAGCATTTACAAGGCTTTTAAAATGTACAACCACCGGAAAAAATAAGACAACATTTAACACGACATCAATTTTGCCTGTGCAACTATTGGGCACAGACAAGCAGTTTTTCTATGATTTTTCAAATTTTCATGTCACTTTTTTCGAACACTTGAACTTTTAGACCTTGTTGACCATTTCTGTATTAGTATAATCGACAAAAAAAATCATGTTAACTTGGTTGAAAAGACTAAAATATAGCATGAAAACTCAAATCATGCTTAGCTTTGCAATAGGGTGATTTGACAACTGTAAACAACATATTTGTTTCTTTTCTTGCAAATTTTTGCTGTATATTTTGGTGAAATTCAAATATTGCAATATTTATAAATTATTCAGTTGAATTAACACAATAAAAAAAATTTCAAGCGAACTGCAGGAAATTCCTTTAAAATAAATAAGTTTTACATTTCATGATGTGATCAATCATTCACACCTGCAAAATTGCTGATAGTTTTTTTTGTGTATTTTCCACTCCTGGTGGAAATGATATATTTAAAAAAACATGAAACTCTATTCAAATTCTAATACCCTTATTACTTGGGGTGTCCGAGAGAAAGATACAGTGAGGGGCAAAATAAAGTGTCCAAATATTTTTTTTTCAATTTCTTTTATTTTTCTGGTTAAAATTCAACGAAAACACATTGTAATCATTTTTTAAATATTGTTTATTATGTTCTTTTCAATTTTTGTTATTGTTGCGCTGGAAAAAAAAGAAAGTTTTTCTGATAGATAAATAACAGTTGATATTCCAAAAAAAAAAAACAGGGGCAAAATAAAGTGTCCAGATCAGTACAGCTTCAAATAATTCAAACTGAAGGCAAACAAGAACGATTTAATAATGGGTATTGCCTCCTTCAGCCTTCAACACCTCCTGCAAGCGCTTCGGCATACTTTCAACAAGGTTGAGCAAGTGTTGTGGGTCGAGTTCATTTTCCCGTTCTTGCCGCATAAAAGCCCTTGAACGGCCTCCACAAAGTCCTGAACTGAACCCCATCGAAAATCTGTGGGCCATCCTCGATGCTCTGATTGATAAGACTGGTGTGACAAATAAAAGTACTTGTTTTGATGCCCTGGAGCATGCGTGGGAAGAACTCGACCCACAACACTTACACAACCTTGTTGAAAGTGTGCCGAAGCGCTTGCAGGAGGTGTTGAAGGCTGAAGGAGGCAATACCCATTATTAAATCGTTCTTGTTTGCCTTCAGTTTGAATTATTTGAAGCTGTACTGATCTGGACACTTTATTTTGCCCCTGTTTTTTTTTGGAATATCAACTGTTATTTATCTATCAGAAAAACTTTCTTTTTTTTTTCCAGCGCAACAATAACAAAAATTGAAAAGAACATAATAAACAATATTTAAAAAATGATTACGATGTGTTTTCGTTGAATTTTAACCAGAAAAATAAAAGAAATTGAAAAAAAATAATTTGGACACTTTATTTTGCCCCTCACTGTAAATCCTAAAAATTGAAATAAGATTGACAATTTTTTTTTTCTTTCCGCCTTTCAGTATTGTGTAAAATTATTTAATGATCCAGCGTCAATTCTCCGACGCATATCATATCTTTGTAAAGTATCGCAGAAACCATGTAGTAACATCAATACAATAGGTATAAAATAGCCTTCTGGTAAATATGAATTTTTGCGGAAATTTTTCGTTGATTTACTTAAAAACCAGTGTAATTTGAAATTAAGTATTAAAAAATCTGAGAAACTGTAAATTGACAAAAGGTTCGATAAAACCTACTTTTGAGAGTTCGTCAAAAAATCTGCCTTTGGAATTTTAACAATCTAAAATTGGAAAAATGTGCAAAGTTACGTCAACTTTTCAATCCTCTTTTCAAATATTTGGTATGACTTAAACAATTTTGATAGTTGATTGATTTAAAAGTACGGTTTTTTACACAATTTTTTTACATGTTTTGTGGTCATGATCTAAAAAAATTGAAAAGAAATATACATATACACGTGTGCAACTTAGAGCTTCTAACTTCAGCTTTCTTGGACACAAAGTAATTTTATTTAGCATTCCGTAGATGATTCACAGACTTTTTTCCGAAGCATGTTTTTTCGGATTTTTTTTCTTAGACTATGGAAAAAGGAAAACTGAAATGTTGTAGCTAAATATTTTTTTAAATATATTTGAGTTACATCACGAGGTTTCATGAACAATTTTTTTAAATCAGCTGGAGAACAGAAGAGATATATTGGTTTTAGTCAGGAGCGTCAAATTGAAACTCCAGGGACAGTAACGGGTAAAAAATTCTAAGATGGATGGATTGAAGTTGATATTTCTTATGTGACAAATGATACAGGGACTTGAAAAAATGATAGTAGGTGCGTACTTTATTCTGTCTTGTACTGTACCACCAGATTTCGACCGGACGAAGAAGGTCATTTTTAAGTTATTTGGCATCAAATTTAAAATTTCTTTTTTTTTGATTTCCTTTGGTAATTTTTGAGGGTCACAAAACCGAAATATTGAACGCTTTGAGATACCCCTATATTGAGTTCGAATGAGCTGAAATTTCGTACCGGTAAGTGTTTTTGGACCAATTAACAATATGTTTTTCGTCGGTTTGCGATATTCAACATGACTATTGTTGCCACATTGCCCGAATATTTAATGAAAAATTTGGGAGCAGTCCAATCCACTTTTCACTTTTTTGACAAATCAAACCAAAAAAAAACACAAACTGTGTTGTCATTTTTTTTATTTATACCTCCAAGCCGAAAAATTTTGAGCAAGTTTTTAATAAGAATCATGGTTGTTTTTTGGTAGTAGAAATACGATTTTCGATCTATCTATGAGCTTTGATGTTTTTTTTCACTTTCGCTTCTTAGTTTTTGATGATTTATTTCTGGGTTTTGACAAAATGTGTGGATATTGTCATATTTTTATCGTCAATTTTGGAATCAAATGCCCGCATTTTGCCAGGTTTCATGTAAATCTAGCTGACCCGGCGTGCTTTGCTACACTTTCTAAAAATGCGTTCAATTTGGTAAAGAATTTAAATTTAGTTTTATTGACCATCAAACCAGATTTCAATATAATTAAGATGCGAACGCTTTAAAAAGAGAGCTGCAACTGGAGTTTCGAATTTCAGTACAAATAATTAAATTTTCTTAAAATTGATCTCTAAATTTGTTTTTCTGGATCTGAAATTTTTATTTTATATTTATAAACTTCATAGAGTGTATAGTAATGCCAAATGTCATTCTAATTAAATGGACTTCCAGCCCTTTTCCTTTACCAATGCAAGAAGTGCTCACGAACTACTATTAAATCATTTTTGTTATCTAAATGGCGTAACATTTCGTTTAATTTGTCTTACAAATTTTCAAATTGTGCCAAATAAAATATGAAGTTAAACTTGCCTACTTCTTTCCGACTTCACACAGAAATGCCAAACAGCAATCAAAGTATGAAATCTGATGACTTTTTTTATTATAAATTACTGTATTTTTGATTCTTTAAGCGTACAGTACAAATTAAATTTATATGGATAAGCTGTAGCCCAATAAATCAAGGATAAAAATGTTTTCAAAGGAGGATACAAATATGTTTAATTTTTGTTATACAACTGAATCACAACTATTTTCCCTATTTTTTTCTTTTCAAGATTTTTCGAGATTTAAACATACTTACCTTATCTGTCCATTAACAATCGATTGAGAAGCAAATTTTAAAAAATTGAATGGATCGAAAAAAAACTGTTTTTGCTATTTTCTAAAAAATTTCATGTTAATATTACACAAAACCTTTAAATAATGATTCTTCTACCGAGAACGGTAACAATTATCGACGTTCATTTTGGTCATATTTTTTGTTTCAATCATTATTTCAATTCAAACGGAATTTACCAAAATTGAACTTTTATAAATTTAAGAAAAACATGTAAACCTTCATTTAAAACAAATCATTTTTCGTAATTTGCAAAACTAAATCAGTTTTGACAAAATGATGTTTATAAGTTAATATTCGTCATGTTAGGAAAGTGAAAAAACATTGTTATTTCTGAACTGATCCATAGGTGCGTTACAAAGTGTAAAGGCTTTTTAATGAATTTAATGCGTTTTCCCTTTTTTTTCAAATTTTATTGATGTATCTGTAGTTTTTCTGCAGTATAAATTAAAAGACCTTCATTTACATTCAATAATTTTGAATATCCACTTCAGATTCAACACGCGGGATACCCCTTTCTGAATTTTCTCATATAATGCTGAATCATTTTGGAGAGGAAATTTTCAAAAAGAAGATTATTCATGGCTCAAAGGCGCCTTTGAACTTGTTCCACCATGTGGAATAACTGGAGCTGATATTATTTTCGGTCATATTCAAATTTATCAAAAAATATTCTACTTCCATATAAATCACAAATTAAAACTGTTAAACAAAAAAAAGTGGATCAAAAGTCCCTTCTGTAATGCCAAAATATGTAAAACAATACTACAATTTTTTTGTTAAAAATGTACTCCAATTGTGTGTTATCAATCAGTACTATGTTTTCCGAAAATGATTAAAATAAATATTTGAGCTTATTTCGTCAGATTGGTTTTTTGGGCAGAACAAATCATAGATGAAGAAATAGTTTATACATTTTTTGTAAATGTTGAACGTTTGAACTTGCTCTAGTAAAGTTTCTTAACTGAAAATTCTTCTAAAAATGGATACCCTCACTTTCTGTAATAAAAATGGTTAATTTAATTAATAACTGCTTGCAAAAAAATCAAAAAAATCTCTGCATTAGGCTTTTAAATACATCAATTCTATGTTATCTATTTTAAACGACAGGCTCTTGTCAAGTTCATATGTTTGCTAATTTTCAACGATGATTTTCATGAAAATTCAATACATCTTATTATTTTTTTCTGTTATCAACATATATCTAGCGGTATTGGATTTTTCAATTGTATGTAAATCTCTCCACTTTCTTTTTACAAACGTCCGCACGGAGTCATACCATTATTTCATATTCATCAGTATTCAATTCATATTTTTTAGACAAAAAGTGCTGCTTTAATTAACACGCAATCAAAATAGTTTTAATTTCTAAAATGTTAATTTAAAGTTTTAATGTCTAAATAATTTTTGAACAGTTTTAAGGTTGAAATGTGAGATTTGGTAAAATCACTACACTGATGTTCAAAACAAATCTTCAAATATTCAGCTTCTCCAGTCGATCACAATCCAATTTTGATCGGGCAAAAACGAGCGTATAAATATATGGACATTTGAGCCAGCAGCAGGGCAAATCGTTTTTTGGCGAGTATCCTTTGGCCTGATCCTAATGGCTTGCCACCACTTTAGGTGCAAACCAACCGTGCTCTCAATTGCTGCTGCTAATACCTACCGGTTTCTACTTCTGGTGGCCTGGTGTAGGTGGTAGGCCTCTTTTTTTTGCTACTCCACCCTACTCTCACCCCCAATTCGAAGAAATCGAACTGGTCCATGGTTGGCTGCAATGCTCAGCTCGAATCATGGCGATGATGGTACAGTTCGAACAAAGGCTCATTATCACCCCCTTTGAACCCTCGAGGGGTTGCAGCAGGGAATCAAAATTGCGGGGGAGGAGCAACCGGTGTGTGAAGAAGCTCAAGGTGCCGATAAAAATAAAACGTCCGGGCGTTGCCCGAAGAGAGCTATATCGGCGATGCTCTCAATAAATACGTTTCGGTAGGGACGACGACGAAGATTTCGGGGATACTTTCACACAGCACAGCTCTACTAAGCTTACATCCGCTCGTTGGATAATGTTGCAGAAATTTGGCCTCCGAGACGTCGTTCGTTCGTTCGTTCGAAGGTTTAATCGGCAGAAATACGGGAGGAGCTGGGACAGGAAAGGCAGTTTTCATTCAATTTTATGACTTCCGAGATCACAGAGCATTAATTAGCGTCTTAAATGCGGTCGACGTGGCATCAGATTGGGTATGGTGGCTGACAGTGTCACTCTTTATGGGCCGGCTCGGGTGCCATTCAGTGAACGAATTAAGTCAACAGCAGGGGGCATTCAGGAGCAGCAGCATCAGCAATTGGAAACAGGTTTAGGGAAGAAAAATGGCCGACGGTATTAAAGGAAATTCAATGACGGAGATAATGTGGATTGAAGGTGTTAATAAATTCATCCTAGTACGGTGGCCCCGGAAAATTGAAGCTGAGGAAATGAAGCCATTTTATCGTCTTAAAGTCGATGACAAAATTCAGCATTCTTTGTCTCAGAATTCATTGGAGCAAAATATACAAATTAAGTATCTTTGAGCCACCAAAGGTGTGGTGTTCAAGTTTTTGAATGTTTCATAATTAATTTTATATCATTTAACTTATGTCTCTATGAGGAGCTCATTCGCAGAAATGTAAGAACGAGAATTCTCATACTTAGTCAGCAATTTGTTAAAAAATAGCGTTTTCGATTATAAGAAGTGGCATCTAGATCTCTACGAGTTTTGCTTCAACTGCTGTTTATTTCATTGATTTTATTTGTTTATTTATTTATTAGGACTAGCTGATTCTATACGAACTCTGTTTCGCTTGCAACTTGGAATATGTCATAAACAGTTTGTATGAAATTCTATTGCCAAGCACTTTACAGATGCACTTCCGAATGCATTGTTGAATAATAATTGCAAAAATATTGGACGATCACTTTTTCTGTCGTCTGCTACTAAATTTGAAATCAGGAATCAAAAGATCGTGCCAAAAAAAAACCCGTTTATAAACTTCGACTCGATCGTTGCATAACAACGCAATTATTGCCAAATTGTTAAATCCCTATCGGTGGCCTCTTAAACAATCTTTGAATCCAATGTTTAATAACGATAATATCGCATTAACAGTGAATAGCTAATATGGACGACACCTTTGGCCGACCCCTGACTTTAATTTGAATAAGTGAAATCAATTGTTTGTCCCTAAAAACTCCAATTTTCATCTGAATACGATGTATAATAACAGTTGAAATGGGCGACCCCTTTTGCCAGCCCCTTTCACTGAATTCGTTACCTAAACTCGATTCCTCGTCCCTAAAAAATATCGTGTACCAATTTTCATCTCAATCCGATGCATAATAACGTCAATATCGCAAAAAGCGAATAGTTAATATGAACGACCCCTTTAGCTGACCCCTGACTCCGCATTTTAAACCTGAAAATTATTACTCGTCACACAAAACTCCTTTGAGCAAATTTTCATCTCAATCCGATGGATAATAACACCAATATCGCAAAAATATTAAACAGTTGATATGGACGTTTTCTTTTGCGACCCCTGACCCAGAATTGAATACCAGGAATCATTTTTCCTTTTCTCAAAACCCTCATGTGCAAATTTCCATCACAATCCGACGAAAAATAACGTCAATATCGCGGAAACAATATTTGTCTTGTATGGATGACCCCCATCAAAAGGGGTCATCCAAAAATCTGAAACATTTTTCATCATTCCTGGTACTTATAAGCATCCATGCTAAATTTCAGATCTCATGAGACGGCTCTTAAGACGGCTGAGTCTATAGAGGACAAACAAACAAACAATCAATTATAAGGCTATGATCATTTAGTATCCGGGCACTTACAAACGTGTGTATTTTAAAAACTGTTCATTTGATCGAAAAACTTTCTATAGGGGAAATGAAGCTGTTAATATAACATGTAATGTAAAAATATAAAAAAAAATATTTATCAATGATTTCAAGAAATACTCTAACTTTTTCATAAAATCTCTTTTTTTTCTTTGCACACTTTTTTCAGTCATGTATTGATTTATTTTTTTTACCACAGAAGCAAAACCTTTGAAAAATCATGATATTTTACACAAATTTAACTGAAAAAAGCAATTGGAATCTGGTTGGAACCTTTTCATGAGTGGGCGTCTCGACGAATTTGATCTCTTAAATCCGGTTTTAACATAAATTTTTTTGTCCATCAGAACACATCTGTCATATTGCGTAAAAACCGGATACACAGATTGCGATCTTTGGAACTGATCATTATTAGTTATTTACTTGGAGTCTACTAGTCAGTCAACACATTTTGCCTGCCGAAAATGGATTTTTTGCATTTTTTTTACGGAGTCTGCATTCAGTTATCCCCAATAACCATAGACTTTTTACCATATTTATGATCAAGGGTTGCACTCCGATGGCTGGTTTGAACTTCGTTTGGATCCTAGAGTTGCTCCTTATACTTCTTAACCATTTTGTCCGAAAAAAAAATCAGAAAAAAATAACAGTTCATGAGCTTTCAAGTCAACAATGAAGAATTTTCGAGGCGCAAAATGCGTAAAAGGAGCAAATTTGTGCAAAATTATTTTTACCATGTCATTTTGCATCGTAAATATCTCAAACACATGTTAACTTAAAAATCTATCAAAAATAGGCATGATAGTCCTTTTCATAACCAACACAACGCTACTAAAGTTTTGCATATCCGCTTTTGCTCTATCAACGTGGCTATCACCGAAATAAAGTGCCCGGATACTAAATGATCATAGCCTTATACACAGAAAAAGCTTTATATATCTATTACTAGCTGACCCGGTGTGCTTTGCTTCACCTTCCAAAAGTTATTGAAATTTGTTGTTCCTGGTTATTTATTTTTTTTCATTTCAACATTCTAAATTGAATTTCAAATAAAATGTTTTTTTTCAAAATAAAATTGCAACTTTTTTAAATTTGAAATATTAGTTTTTTATTTTCACAATGAGTGTTTTAATCCTTTTTATGACTCTGGATTTCTTTGCTTCATAAGTTCATAATTTATATCAACATATTTTTTTATATGTATGGAATCTTCGCTGGCCTCTCCTAGAAACATTTTTTGTAATAAAATAACGTTACGGGGATCCCCCCCCTACATATACTCTACCTGGTAGGAGGGAGTCAAGATCAAACATTTCGTGCTTTCAAACATCGTCATATTTGGTTCCATTTGTTCGATAAGTAAGTGCAAAACAATCGTTTGTGAGCTCTCGTCTTCTCAAACAGTATCCCCAATTGAAGGAGAAAGAAGTCTCAAATAAGCAAATAACCATTTTTACGCATCTAAATGCTTTCCCATGCAAAAGTTGTTTCCATTGTTGTTCACATGCTCGATTAGTTCTCGAGCCCAGAGATGAATAAACTTTCAAGTTTAAAGTCTCTCTAATCAAACAATCAATCATTAGTTTTCGAGTTATGCGAAAAATTGTAAAGAAGCCCCCCTCTCTCCTTCCTATCAACCAACTGGAAGGAGGCAGTAGTACCAAATATTCACAGAATTATTCCTTGTGCTCAAATACCCTCTCAAGCCTAATTTTGTTCCATTTGCTGGGTAAGTTCCCGAGTGATGTAAAAAATGGTATGTGACCACCCTCCTTCCTTACGATTTTCCGACTTGAAGAACGTAAGGTTCTCGAAATATCATAGAAACATTTCTCGTAATCAAATGCCTTCCCACGACAAATTTGCTTCCATTTGCTTGATTATTTCTCCAGTTATGTTGAAAATTGCAAAGGAGCTCCCTCCTCACTTTCTATCTCCTCACTGGAAGGAGGGAGGGGTACCAAATATTCAAAGAACTATTTATCGTACCCAAATACTCTTCCTGGCCAAATTTGGGTTCATTTGCTCGAATACGTTTCAAGTTATGCAAATAAAAGGGGTTAAAGGTCCCCCTTCTTTCTGCATCTCCAATGGAAGGAGGGAGGGGTCTGTGAAATAATCACAGAACCATTTCTCATATTCCACTACCCTCCCATGCTAAATTTTGTGCCATTAGCTTGATTAGTTCTCCAGTTATGTAAAAAATTGTAAGGTAGGCCCCCTCCCCCCTTAATATCTCCCCACTGGAAGAAGGGAGGGGCACCAAATATTCTTATAAACATTCCTCGTACCCAAGTACCCACCCGTGCCAAGTTTGGTGCGATTTGCTCAATCAGTTCTCGAGTTAAGAAGACTTATAACTTTTATATGAGAGACCCCCTCCCCCCTTCCTGTTACGGGAGGGGTCTCAAACTATAATAGGAACCTTCCCCGGCCTCCAATACTCCCACCTACCAAGTTTCACATAAATCGGTTCTGTAGTTTCCGAGTCTATATGGAACAGACAGACAGACAGAAATTCATTTATATATATACACTAGCTGACCCGGTGTGCTTTGCTTCACCTTCCAAAAGTTATTGAAATTTGTTGTTCCTGGTTATTTATTTTTTTTCATTTCAACATTCTAAATTGAATTTCAAATAAAATGTTTTTTTTCAAAATAAAATTGCAACTTTTTTAAATTTGAAATATTAGTTTTTTATTTTCACAATGAGTGTTTTAATCCTTTTTATGACTCTGGATTTCTTTGCTTCATAAGTTCATAATTTATATCAACATATTTTTTTATATGTATGGAATCTTCGCTGGCCTCTCCTAGAAACATTTTTTGTAATAAAATAACGTTACGGGGATCCCCCCCCTACATATACTCTACCTGGTAGGAGGGAGTCAAGATCAAACATTTCGTGCTTTCAAACATCGTCATATTTGGTTCCATTTGTTCGATAAGTAAGTGCAAAACAATCGTTTGTGAGCTCTCGTCTTCTCAAACAGTATCCCCAATTGAAGGAGAAAGAAGTCTCAAATAAGCAAATAACCATTTTTACGCATCTAAATGCTTTCCCATGCAAAAGTTGTTTCCATTGTTGTTCACATGCTCGATTAGTTCTCGAGCCCAGAGATGAATAAACTTTCAAGTTTAAAGTCTCTCTAATCAAACAATCAATCATTAGTTTTCGAGTTATGCGAAAAATTGTAAAGAAGCCCCCCTCTCTCCTTCCTATCAACCAACTGGAAGGAGGCAGTAGTACCAAATATTCACAGAATTATTCCTTGTGCTCAAATACCCTCTCAAGCCTAATTTTGTTCCATTTGCTGGGTAAGTTCCCGAGTGATGTAAAAAATGGTATGTGACCACCCTCCTTCCTTACGATTTTCCGACTTGAAGAACGTAAGGTTCTCGAAATATCATAGAAACATTTCTCGTAATCAAATGCCTTCCCACGACAAATTTGCTTCCATTTGCTTGATTATTTCTCCAGTTATGTTGAAAATTGCAAAGGAGCTCCCTCCTCACTTTCTATCTCCTCACTGGAAGGAGGGAGGGGTACCAAATATTCAAAGAACTATTTATCGTACCCAAATACTCTTCCTGGCCAAATTTGGGTTCATTTGCTCGAATACGTTTCAAGTTATGCAAATAAAAGGGGTTAAAGGTCCCCCTTCTTTCTGCATCTCCAATGGAAGGAGGGAGGGGTCTGTGAAATAATCACAGAACCATTTCTCATATTCCACTACCCTCCCATGCTAAATTTTGTGCCATTAGCTTGATTAGTTCTCCAGTTATGTAAAAAATTGTAAGGTAGGCCCCCTCCCCCCTTAATATCTCCCCACTGGAAGAAGGGAGGGGCACCAAATATTCTTATAAACATTCCTCGTACCCAAGTACCCACCCGTGCCAAGTTTGGTGCGATTTGCTCAATCAGTTCTCGAGTTAAGAAGACTTATAACTTTTATATGAGAGACCCCCTCCCCCCTTCCTGTTACGGGAGGGGTCTCAAACTATAATAGGAACCTTCCCCGGCCTCCAATACTCCCACCTACCAAGTTTCACATAAATCGGTTCTGTAGTTTCCGAGTCTATATGGAACAGACAGACAGACAGAAATTCATTTATATATATACACTAGCAGACCCGGTAAACTTCGTTCTACCATGTTAAACTTGGCGTCCTTTTTTCATTTTTTTCTTCGCTGTTTGACTTTAAAAAAGCATCAAATCTTGATTGTTAATCGTCTCGCTTTCGTGAACATGTCCTAGTTTTTTTTACATATCCTTCTTTTCCGTTTACTCGAATTGTCCCGCTTAATTCTATCGGAATCAAACCTAAGAGTTTTAACTCAATTCTACGGGTCTTTACATAAATTATCAAAACATTACCTTCAGTCAATCATACGTGCATCTTACATGAATACTTTTCATTTACTTTTCTTTGATTCGTATGCTTTGAATATGGTATCAGGTATCAGCTTTCCGTTGCAAATTTGATTTTTTCAGCACTCAACGTAACCATCAAACTTGGCAAGACTCATGCTAAAAAAATTCACTTTTTGTAACTTGCTCCATTAATAACTATATGTTGATAATATCTATGTTTCATTTATTGAATACCATTTAGTTGATTTACTCCGCTTTGCTCGAGTTCACCTTAAGGTTGAAATCGAAATCAAAAGTTTCTCAATAATTGAAATGTATTGCATATGATACTTTATGGAAAAAGAATTTTAAATATCGGGACCATTTTTGGAGTATTTGCCTAATATTCTACCTATCGCAGCACTTTCAGCTCCCGAGTAACTTTGGATGGTATATTTTTTAATACTGCAGAAATAAAAAAAACATTAGAGATGATTCTTTACTTCATTTTCAAGCAGCAGTGGAAATTAATATCCATATGTTCATCAAAACTATATCCAAAAAAAAATTCGCCGTTTATAATTTGTTCAAGCAAAAAAAATTCTTTAAACATTTACTCAATCAATCAAGAAAACGATCAGTTTTGAATGGGGGAAAAATGTGTTTAGATTTTTTACTTTAACCGAATTACAGCATTTTTATTTGGATTTTTATCCCAATGGACATATCTGCCAATTTAAACCATTTTTTTTAAAGATTCTTACTGAAGCATTGGGGTGTTCTGATTTTAAAATTTCCTGAACAGTGTTGGAGGTGATCTGCTATTTTATTTAAGATTATGTGATATTTTCAAGATTCAATAAAATTTGATTGAAATGCAGGTTTTTAAAAATTAAAAAGACCAAAAAGAGGTAACCTGTTAAGGCTACGATGGTTTCATGAGTTCACTCGTTTTCTCTGGAAGTTTTCATGTAAATATACCTCGAAATCTTTGAAAACATTAAAGTGTCTTTCGGCTATCATCACAGTTCAACTTTCATATTCCTTCAAAAAGAAATATCTTAGTATAGGTACATTTGTCCCATTTATTGATGCAAGTGGAAACACTTTATTCTTTTTCAGATGCGTCAGTGTAAAGACTTCAAAATGAATTGAATACTTGTTCCTGTTTGTCTTTTTTATCGACTTTCATTGATATATCTGCAGTTTTTCTCCAGAATGAAATAATGCTTGGTACTTCAATTTCACTGAATACTGTTTTACTTTATGACCTTCATTTACAAAGACATTTAAAAATTTTGAATATCCGCTTCAGATTCAACACTCGGGATACCCTTTCGGACCTTTTTGGAAAAAAATTCTTAAAAGGTATATGTTTAATGGCTTAAAGGCGCATTGCCACTTGCTTCACCGTGTGAAATGACAGGAGTTAATGTTATTTTCGGCACTTTCAGGTCATAATAAAAACTTATCAAAAAAATTCTGCTTCTGCTATAAAAAAATAATGTTTCTGGAATATCTATCACAAAAAGCGGATCTAAAGTCTCGTCTTTGTAGCCAAAATATAGTAAACAAAAACACACGTTTATGATAAGTACGTACTTGAATTCTGTGTAAACAAACAAAGAACCTGTAAACAGTTTTTCGGTGAATGATTTGACAAAAAAGTTGAGTTTTTTTAGTCCGATTTTTTATTTGGGCTCAACCATTTATAGATGAAGAAATAATGTATACATATTTTTTGTAAATGTTGAACGTTTGCACTTGTTCTAAATAAAAGCCTCTAATGTATGTTTTAACTGAAAATTCTTCTTATTTTATTGATAACTTTCACTAAAGCTTGCAAAAAATCAAAAAAAATCTTTGCATTAGACCTTAAAATAAACTTCAATCGTGTATAATCCCTTTTGAAGGACAGGCTCTTGTTCAGTTCAAGTGTGTGTTCATCTTCAACGGATTTTGTTGTTGTTCTGTAAATTTGGAAGCACTTCATATATCTTCAGTCGAGCACATTTGTACATGTTCGAAAAATGATTCTAGGGGTATTGGATTATAAAATTGTATGTTAATTTTCCCACTTTCATTTTTTTAAATGTCCGCAAAGAGTCATACCATTATTTTATATGCATCAGTACTAAATTCATATTTTTCAGACAACAATTTCTTCTGAACTTTAAATAGTTTCATTTTTTAAATCGTTTAAATGGTTTTGATTTGATCGGCAAAATATCAATCTGGACGTCATGCAAAACCATGTGCTGTACAAATGATGTAGGAATCGAGTAGATAAAAACACATCTAGGCTTCATATCGCCACCACATGCATTGAAATTATGCTGGGTTTAGAAATGCGCGCCCAAATATTTCAAATAATCAGTATGCTATGCCTTCGTTACTATCCTTTCTCGACGTTTGCTGGCGACGCCTCAACCATGGAGATGAAAAACAAACCGCCCGCCCGGCGCCCAATGGAAAGAAAATCTTGAAAATAATTGAAGGCCATGACTTTAATTTGATTCAAAAAACTACAAATTTAATTATAACGGACAATTGATGCCACTTTTTGTTAATTTTATTCAATATAAACCGATTCGCATGCCCACAGAATATTCTAAAAATAATTTCACTTGTATCGTTTGGGTAATTTCGGAGGAGTAGTACTACAAACACCGTTACAAGAGAATTTTATATAATAGATATAAAATTCTCTTGTAACGGTGTTTGTAGTACTACTCCTCCGAAATTACCCAAACGATACAAGTGAAATTATTTTTAGAATATTCTGTGGGCATGCGAATCGGTTTATATTGAATAAAATTAACAAAAAGTGGCATCAATTGTCCGTTATAATTAAATTTGTAGTTTTTTGAATCAAATTAAAGTCATGGCCTTCAATTATTTTCAAGATTTTCTTTCCATTGGGCGCCGGGCGGGCGGTTTGTTTTTCATCTCCATGGTTGAGGCGTCGCCAGCAAACGTCGAGAAAGGATAGTAACGAAGGCATAGCATACTGATTATTTGAAATATTTGGGCGCGCATTTCTAAACCCAGCATAATTTCAATGCATGTGGTGGCGATATGAAGCCTAGATGTGTTTTTATCTACTCGATTCCTACATCATTTGTACAGCACATGGTTTTGCATGACGTCCAGATTGATATTTTGCCGATCAAATCAAAACCATTTAAACGATTTAAAAAATGAAACTATTTAAAGTTCAGAAGAAATTGTTGTCTGAAAAATATGAATTTAGTACTGATGCATATAAAATAATGGTATGACTCTTTGCGGACATTTAAAAAAATGAAAGTGGGAAAATTAACATACAATTTTATAATCCAATACCCCTAGAATCATTTTTCGAACATGTACAAATGTGCTCGACTGAAGATATATGAAGTGCTTCCAAATTTACAGAACAACAACAAAATCCGTTGAAGATGAACACACACTTGAACTGAACAAGAGCCTGTCCTTCAAAAGGGATTATACACGATTGAAGTTTATTTTAAGGTCTAATGCAAAGATTTTTTTTGATTTTTTGCAAGCTTTAGTGAAAGTTATCAATAAAATAAGAAGAATGTTCAGTTAAAACATACATTAGAGGCTTTTATTTAGAACAAGTGCAAACGTTCAACATTTACAAAAAATATGTATACATTATTTCTTCATCTATAAATGGTTGAGCCCAAATAAAAAATCGGACTAAAAAAACTCAACTTTTTTGTCAAATCATTCACCGAAAAACTGTTTACAGGTTCTTTGTTTGTTTACACAGAATTCAAGTACGTACTTATCATAAACGTGTGTTTTTGTTTACTATATTTTGGCTACAAAGACGAGACTTTAGATCCGCTTTTTGTGATAGATATTCCAGAAACATTATTTTTTTATAGCAGAAGCAGAATTTTTTTGATAAGTTTTTATTATGACCTGAAAGTGCCGAAAATAACATTAACTCCTGTCATTTCACACGGTGAAGCAAGTGGCAATGCGCCTTTAAGCCATTAAACATATACCTTTTAAGAATTTTTTTCCAAAAAGGTCCGAAAGGGTATCCCGAGTGTTGAATCTGAAGCGGATATTCAAAATTTTTAAATGTCTTTGTAAATGAAGGTCATAAAGTAAAACAGTATTCAGTGAAATTGAAGTACCAAGCATTATTTCATTCTGGAGAAAAACTGCAGATATATCAATGAAAGTCGATAAAAAAGACAAACAGGAACAAGTATTCAATTCATTTTGAAGTCTTTACACTGACGCATCTGAAAAAGAATAAAGTGTTTCCACTTGCATCAATAAATGGGACAAATGTACCTATACTAAGATATTTCTTTTTGAAGGAATATGAAAGTTGAACTGTGATGATAGCCGAAAGACACTTTAATGTTTTCAAAGATTTCGAGGTATATTTACATGAAAACTTCCAGAGAAAACGAGTGAACTCATGAAACCATCGTAGCCTTAACAGGTTACCTCTTTTTGGTCTTTTTAATTTTTAAAAACCTGCATTTCAATCAAATTTTATTGAATCTTGAAAATATCACATAATCTTAAATAAAATAGCAGATCACCTCCAACACTGTTCAGGAAATTTTAAAATCAGAACACCCCAATGCTTCAGTAAGAATCTTTAAAAAAAATGGTTTAAATTGGCAGATATGTCCATTGGGATAAAAATCCAAATAAAAATGCTGTAATTCGGTTAAAGTAAAAAATCTAAACACATTTTTCCCCCATTCAAAACTGATCGTTTTCTTGATTGATTGAGTAAATGTTTAAAGAATTTTTTTTGCTTGAACAAATTATAAACGGCGAATTTTTTTTTGGATATAGTTTTGATGAACATATGGATATTAATTTCCACTGCTGCTTGAAAATGAAGTAAAGAATCATCTCTAATGTTTTTTTTATTTCTGCAGTATTAAAAAATATACCATCCAAAGTTACTCGGGAGCTGAAAGTGCTGCGATAGGTAGAATATTAGGCAAATACTCCAAAAATGGTCCCGATATTTAAAATTCTTTTTCCATAAAGTATCATATGCAATACATTTCAATTATTGAGAAACTTTTGATTTCGATTTCAACCTTAAGGTGAACTCGAGCAAAGCGGAGTAAATCAACTAAATGGTATTCAATAAATGAAACATAGATATTATCAACATATAGTTATTAATGGAGCAAGTTACAAAAAGTGAATTTTTTTAGCATGAGTCTTGCCAAGTTTGATGGTTACGTTGAGTGCTGAAAAAATCAAATTTGCAACGGAAAGCTGATACCTGATACCATATTCAAAGCATACGAATCAAAGAAAAGTAAATGAAAAGTATTCATGTAAGATGCACGTATGATTGACTGAAGGTAATGTTTTGATAATTTATGTAAAGACCCGTAGAATTGAGTTAAAACTCTTAGGTTTGATTCCGATAGAATTAAGCGGGACAATTCGAGTAAACGGAAAAGAAGGATATGTAAAAAAAACTAGGACATGTTCACGAAAGCGAGACGATTAACAATCAAGATTTGATGCTTTTTTAAAGTCAAACAGCGAAGAAAAAAATGAAAAAAGGACGCCAAGTTTAACATGGTAGAACGAAGTTTACCGGGTCTGCTAGTGTATATATATAAATGAATTTCTGTCTGTCTGTCTGTTCCATATAGACTCGGAAACTACAGAACCGATTTATGTGAAACTTGGTAGGTGGGAGTATTGGAGGCCGGGGAAGGTTCCTATTATAGTTTGAGACCCCTCCCGTAACAGGAAGGGGGGAGGGGGTCTCTCATATAAAAGTTATAAGTCTTCTTAACTCGAGAACTGATTGAGCAAATCGCACCAAACTTGGCACGGGTGGGTACTTGGGTACGAGGAATGTTTATAAGAATATTTGGTGCCCCTCCCTTCTTCCAGTGGGGAGATATTAAGGGGGGAGGGGGCCTACCTTACAATTTTTTACATAACTGGAGAACTAATCAAGCTAATGGCACAAAATTTAGCATGGGAGGGTAGTGGAATATGAGAAATGGTTCTGTGATTATTTCAGACCCCTCCCTCCTTCCATTGGAGATGCAGAAAGAAGGGGGACCTTTAACCCCTTTTATTTGCATAACTTGAAACGTATTCGAGCAAATGAACCCAAATTTGGCCAGGAAGAGTATTTGGGTACGATAAATAGTTCTTTGAATATTTGGTACCCCTCCCTCCTTCCAGTGAGGAGATAGAAAGTGAGGAGGGAGCTCCTTTGCAATTTTCAACATAACTGGAGAAATAATCAAGCAAATGGAAGCAAATTTGTCGTGGGAAGGCATTTGATTACGAGAAATGTTTCTATGATATTTCGAGAACCTTACGTTCTTCAAGTCGGAAAATCGTAAGGAAGGAGGGTGGTCACATACCATTTTTTACATCACTCGGGAACTTACCCAGCAAATGGAACAAAATTAGGCTTGAGAGGGTATTTGAGCACAAGGAATAATTCTGTGAATATTTGGTACTACTGCCTCCTTCCAGTTGGTTGATAGGAAGGAGAGAGGGGGGCTTCTTTACAATTTTTCGCATAACTCGAAAACTAATGATTGATTGTTTGATTAGAGAGACTTTAAACTTGAAAGTTTATTCATCTCTGGGCTCGAGAACTAATCGAGCATGTGAACAACAATGGAAACAACTTTTGCATGGGAAAGCATTTAGATGCGTAAAAATGGTTATTTGCTTATTTGAGACTTCTTTCTCCTTCAATTGGGGATACTGTTTGAGAAGACGAGAGCTCACAAACGATTGTTTTGCACTTACTTATCGAACAAATGGAACCAAATATGACGATGTTTGAAAGCACGAAATGTTTGATCTTGACTCCCTCCTACCAGGTAGAGTATATGTAGGGGGGGGATCCCCGTAACGTTATTTTATTACAAAAAATGTTTCTAGGAGAGGCCAGCGAAGATTCCATACATATAAAAAAATATGTTGATATAAATTATGAACTTATGAAGCAAAGAAATCCAGAGTCATAAAAAGGATTAAAACACTCATTGTGAAAATAAAAAACTAATATTTCAAATTTAAAAAAGTTGCAATTTTATTTTGAAAAAAAAACATTTTATTTGAAATTCAATTTAGAATGTTGAAATGAAAAAAAATAAATAACCAGGAACAACAAATTTCAATAACTTTTGGAAGGTGAAGCAAAGCACACCGGGTCAGCTAGTATATATATATATATATAGATATATAAAATTCTCTTGTAACGGTGTTTGTAGTACTACTCCTCCGAAATGACCCGTACGATTCAAATGAAATTATTTTTAGAATATTCTGTAGGCATGCGAATCGGTTTATATCGAATAAAATAAACAAAAAGTCTTCTCAATTGTCCGTAATCATTAAATTTGTAATAAATTGAATCAAATTTAAGTCATGGCCTTCATTTTTTTCGAGATTTTCTTTCTTTTGGGCGCCGGGCGGTTTGTTTTTCGTATCCATGGTCGAGGCGTCGCGAGCAAACGTCGTAGGAGGTTAGTAACTATGGCATAGCATACTGTTTAGTGGGAATATTTGGGCGCGCATTTCTCAACCAAGCATTATTTCAATACATGTGGTTGCCATATGAAGCCTAGATGTGTTTTTTCTTCCTGATTCCTAGATCATTTGTACAGCATATAGCAATGAATGACGCCTACATTTGATCCAGATTGATATTTTGGCGATCAAATCAAAGCCATTTAAACGATTTGAAAAAAAAAAAAAATTAAACTTTAATTCGTGTTATTTAAAGAAGCAATTGTTGTCTGAATAATATGAATTTAGTACTGATACATATGAAATAATGGTATGACTCTGAATGAAAAGTGGAAAGATTTGGTTTATAATCCAATACGCTAGAAATATTTTTCGAACATGTACAAATGTGCTTCACAGAAGTTGTTTCAAGCGCCTTTAAATTTATAGAACAACCACAAAATCCGTTGCAAATGAACAGACACATGAACTGAACAAGAGGCTGTCCTTTAAAATGGATTATATAGGATTGATGTTCATAAAAAGGCCGAATGCAAAAAAGTGCAAACGTTCAACATTTACAAAAAAATTATACATGATTTCTTAATTTAAAAATGGTTGGGCCCAAATAAACAATCTGACTAAATAAACTTAACTTTTTTTTAATCGTTCACCAAAAAACTGTTTACAGGTTCCCTGTTTGTTTACACAGAATTCAAGTACGTACTTAACATAAATGTGTGTTTTTGTTCAACATATAGTGGCTGCATAGAAGAGACTTTAGATCCGATTTTTTGTTGAAAATTTTTTTGTGATTGATATTCCAGAAGAATATTTTTTTATTATGACCTAAAAGTGTTGAAAATAATATTAACTCCTGTCATTTCGCACGGTAAACAAGTGGCAACGCGCCTTTTAGCCATTAAACATATAGCAATTTTTCTCTAAAATAGTTAGATAGGGTATCCCGAGTGTTAAATCTGAAGCGGATATGTAAAAATTTTAAATGTCGAGGTAAATTTCGAGGTAAATTTACATGAAAATTTCCAGAAAAAAGAATGAACTCTTGAAATCATCGTTGCCTTAAAAGATTAGTTATTTTTTATGTATTTTATTTGTTTAAACCTGAATTCCAATTAAATGTTATTGAATCTTGAAAATATCACATAATCTTGAATAGAATCGTAAATCACCTTCAACACTGTTTAGGAAAATTTTAAATCAGACAACAATGGTTTAATTTGGCAGGTATGTCTTTAAGGATAAAAAAGAAAATAAAAATGCTTTAATTCGCTTGAATAACAAAAAATTTAAACCTATATTTTCTCCTTTCAAAACCAAATTAAATTTCTTTGAACGTTAACCCAATAAATCAAGTCTTCTTGATTTAATTTGCATTTTTGGCTCGAACAAATAAAAAAAAGAACGAACTTTTTTTTGACATGATTTTGATGAAAATATAGATATAAATAACCACTGCTTCCAAAGGTGAGGAAAGTGAAGCTGCTTGAAAATGGTTTGTAAAAAATCTTCTCTAATGTTTTTTATTTCTTAAGTTTAAAAAAATATACCATCCAAAGCTACTCGGAAGCTAAAAGTGCTGCGCTCGGCAGAATATTGGGCAAACACTCCAAAAAATTTCCCGATATTCAAAATTCTTCTTCCATAAAGTTTCATATGCAATGAATTTACAAGAAATGAGAAAATTTTGATTTCGATTTAATCCTTAAAGTGAACTCGAGCAAAGCAGAGTAAATCAACTAAATAGTATCCAATAAATGAAATATAGATATAATCAACATATGTTATTTATGGAACAAATTATGAAGGTGGATTTTTTTAGCATGAGGCTTGCCAAGTTTGATGGTAACGTTGAGTGCTGAAAAAATCGAATTTGCAACGGGAAGCTGATACCTGATACCATTCGGCAATATTTAGAGCATCCGAATCAAAAAATTTTTAATGAAAAGGATGCATGTAAGATGCATGTAAAATTAATTGGAGAGAGTTTTTTAATAATTTATGAAAAGACTCGTAGGATTGAGTTAAAATTCCTAAAATTGATTCCGATATAATTAAGCGGGACAATTCGAGCAAACGGAAAAGATGGACATGTTAAATAAAAACTAGGACATGTTCAAGAAAGCGAGACGATTAACAACTCAAGATTTGATGCTTTTTTTAAGTCAAACAGCGAAAAAAAAATGGATAAAGACGCCAAGTTTAACATGGTAAGACGAAGTTTACCGGGTCTGCTAGTATATAGATATTTTTTTTCATTTGGTTAAAAATATCCTAAATTTTTCAAACTGCCTTAGGGGCCGTTCACTAATTACGTAAGCAAGATTTTCGAAATTTTCAACCCTCCCTCCCCCCCTGGTAAGAAAAAGTAAGATTTTTCGAAACCCCCCCTCCCCCCCTAGTAAGATCTTACGTTTTTTATTCTATAGGAAATTGACACGTTTTTTTTTTCAAAATCCCGCTTGAAAATATTAAAAATGTGTCATCCATGCTTCAAAGCAGAGCACTTTTTAAGTAAAACTTAATAACTGCATTTAAAAAGCCTAATTCATACAAGACAACAGATGAAATTTCATAAACAATTTTAAAAACCATCATTTTAGATATAGTCTGTTCGGGGCAACAATAAACTTCAATAAATTTCCACAATCGAATAAACAATATAAAATCTAAATTCCGATTAAAAATAAGAGTTAAAGATCAGGTTAACACAAGGTAACATAAAAATTGTAATGTTTTTTTTTAATGTGTCAACTAAACTTAAAGCTCAGACTCATTTCAGTAGTGAGCGATAAAGTTTTAGGATTTTTTTGGTGAATCGTTGGAAAATTTTGAGTTGGTAGTGTCTATTACTGAAAAACTGTCTAGAAATTAATTATCTTAAACGCCTCATATTGACTTTTTGAGATTTTTTGTTGATGAAGTCGTTTTCGAAATACGATGGATTCAAATAGTGGTGTCACAACGCGCCACTTTCCTTTTTGTTTCTTTAAAATTTTCAATTAAAAAGGTTGTTATGATGAAACGCAAAAAGTGACGATCTGTTTTATTAATGTGGTTTAGTGTTTTGGTGGCATAAGGGTTTGACTTGGATCTCTATTAGTTTTATAGAACCAGCAATTTTTTTTTTATAAATTAATAGACATTAAAAGATAAATAACATAACGTCACAAATAACCTATAAATAGGCAGTGAGAAAAAAACTGAGTAATATGAATTCGAATGGCTTTGACGAATTATCAATGTAACATTTCTTACGTAAGATTTTTGAAAACCCTCCCTACCCCCCTGGTAAGAGATCGTAAGCAAATGTGAAACCCCCCCACTCCCCCTATGTGCTTACGTAATTAGTGAACGGCCCCTTAGCAACTGATAAACTAGCATTTGTTAGTATTATGAAGGTGTTTGGTATTCTTTATGATCAAGAAAACTCTTTTAAATCGTCTAAACAGAGACTGATCAATGTTACCTCAAAGCATCAAATTTTAAACGGAGACGAAATCGATGTTTAAATCAAATTTAAAGAAGTCTAATAAAATTCTGCAACCATGTTTAACTTTCATAGAAATCCACTTCTGATTGGAAAAATATGAAACGTGCCACATTCCCCTTAACAGAAAAAAAATTGAAAAATATTAAAAAAAAAAGTGATCAATCTTACCCCTGATTACGATACCTATAAGTTTGAATATAGGAGACCAAAAACAAAAATTTTTACAATTTTAATCAAAACAATTCTGGACAACTTTATGGAAGCTTGAAATCTAATTGAATAGATATATGCTTATGTGTTTTGATAAGAATATAATTTTTTACGTGTTTTTCTTCTTGATTTTTATTGAATAATTCCTGGGTTTTTAAGCTATGATTGCAGTGATTGCTATGTTACTTCAGATTGGATATGCAAAACTTTAGCAGCGTTGTGTTGGTTATAAAAAGAATTATCTTTCCTTTATTATTTTAACAGATTTTTAAGTTAACGTGTGTTTTAGATATTTAAGATGCATTGCATAAGAAATTTTTCATTGTTGACTTGAAAACTCATGAACTGTAAATTTTTTTTCTGAATTTTGGAAGACAGACAGAACAATGTGACAGACATGTTCTGATGGACTAAGAAATTTATATTAAAACCGAATTTAAAAGGTCAAATTTTTAGAGATGCTAACTCGTGAAAAGGTTCCAACTAGATTCCTATTGGTTTTTTCACTTAAACTTGTGTAAAATATCATGATTTTGCAAAGGTTTTACTACTGTGGTAAAAATCATAGAGAAAAGAGATTTTATGATAAAGTAAGAGTATTTCTTGTGATCAACGATATTTTTTTTTATTTTTACATAAAACATCATATATCTAAACACCTTCGTTTCCTTCATTGATAGTTTTTCAATCAAATGAATAATTTTTTAAAACACGCACGTTTGTAACTGCCCGGATTCTAAATGATCATAGCTTCAGCTCAAATTTGCTTGCATATTGTCTGGTTTAAGGGTTAAAATTTTGAGTTTAAATAACTCGGATTTTCTTGGCCCAGATACATGCGTTACGCTCCCAGAAATTCTAACTGTTAATCGAAACCTTAAGATTCCTTCATCGGTTTGACTTCGGAACAAATCATTTTCCGTATCGGTTTTTAAGAATGTAATCTTACTTTACAAGTGAATTTACGTTTCCGCATCATTTCTGACAAAAATATGGAAAAGACTATAGCACCTTTGCAGTTGCAAAGAAATTTACATGAAAATGCGAGCAAAACACGTAGAAACTCAATGGGAATGCATGTTCTAAAGGACATTTACATGAAACTGCATGTGCTCCAAGCTGTCAACACACTTGTTGTTTTGCTCCAATTCCCGTAGGAATTGAATTCCGTTTGCTGCTCGCAGAATATTCTAGCAAGGTAAGTTCTGATCTAAAATCTATCCAAATGTTTGTGAAACGACGTTGTTGAATAGTTGTAACCAATCGTCAATAATCTTTTCACATCGATTGATCTTTTTTTTTCAGAAACCATAAGAGCCAAAAGTAGCGGCAAATGCAGCTAAGGTTTTAGTAAGAAGTAATTTGTTGTATTCTACAGTCTGCAGTCCGATTCCCGGGGGAACTTCAAACACTTATGAACAGGTGTAAATATCAAACATAAAATCTGCTAATAAAGTATGAATACCTGGTCAAACTTGTGTTAACAATCCAATAGGAATTTTGAATTGGTGTACAAAAAATGTAAACTTACAATAAACAAAGCAATGAATGCTATTGGGATTTTACATGAAGTATGCAGTATCATCACATGTAAAAGGCCGATTCCCTTCTACCCATGTACTTACATGTAATGCTACATGGATTTTTCTAACTGTGAACGTTTGTTGGAAAATTTTAATACCATTTTTTTCTGTTAAATAAATGGATAACTACGTTTAACTAACAATTTCATTAATTTCTGTGCTCTAGTTAACTGTTTTTTCATTCAGAATTTTTATATTATTGGCACTTTTGGTTGATTTTCAATAAATCAACTTTAGTTCAAAGATATTTTAAATGTAACTTTTGTTTGTTGATTTGGTGATAATTAGTTTATGATTGATGTCGAAAGATTTTGAAGCTGCAGATTGAAATTTTGTAAGAAATTTAAACATGCCGTCGAGTTAGACCGAGGTCATCTAAGAGAAGTGTTATTAAGCCCGTTTATTATTTTCAAGATTCATTTTTATAAAATCGATCAACTGCCATGTTCAATCCTAAGCGGCCGTTCACTTATTACGTAAGCAGTTTATTTTTAAATTTATCCTCCCACCCTTCCTGATAAGACAAAGTAAGATTTTTAGAATCGCCCACCCCTTATTTTATCATTCGAATTATAAAATTTTTTGAAAGTAGACTCGTTTCCAAAAAACAAGGCTCGATAAAAAAAAATTTGACATTCATGCTGCAAAGCGAAGTTGTTTTTTTAAATTGTACTTAGTAATTGCTAATAAAGAAAATATGTTTTAAGATGAAACATGTTGGGATATCAATCAACTTAACATTGCTTCCACAATCAAATCAACAATATTTAAAAGAAATTCAGATAAAAATGATAAAAGTCATGAAAATCTATCAGAAAATCATTCCATTCTATACTAGAATTGGTTAAATAATTTTTACGAAAATATAGAACGTTGTCAATCAATCCAAAAAACTTCGACCCATTTCAATGTGAAGTGATAAAATTTTGAGAAAGTTTTTTGGTAAATCGTTTGGAAAAATCAGAGTTGCTAGTATCTATCTCTGAAAAAATATCCAGAAAATTATAATCAAAAGCGCCTTCCTAAAGAATTTACCTTTATAAATTCGTTTTCTTCATATGATGGAGTGAAATCGGTGTCATAACACAACACGCCACTTTTCGAATTTGTATTTCTTAATTTTCTTAATCAAAACGACGATTATGCATTAGTGTTCTTGGTGGCAGGTTGGTTTTAATGGACTCTCAGAAAATTAAGAACGTGCAGCTAATTTTTATTAATTTCAAACCTATGAAAAATAATAACAAAATATATCATTGGAAATAACCTACAAATAGGTAGCTTGAAAAAAAAAATGCGCTTTTGTGTAGAATCAGAACGCATATCGATGATAGTTTTACGAAAAACATTCTTAATAGAATTTTTCGATAAAATTCGCATTTTTCATAGTATATTCTGCGGTGTTACATTCTTGCGTAGAAATGTCAATATAGCTACAACCACTTGATGAAAATTTCATATAAGTGCAGAACAAAGTATATACTTGTTTGTGTTTTTATCCGAAAGTTAACACTAAAAGGGATCGTTTCCAGCAAAAAAAAAAGTGAAAATGACCGAAAAATTACATGTGACAGTTTTGCTTGAAACGGCGGTTTACTTTAAAAAAAATGAATTCTACAATTTTTAAGATATTTCAATTGAAAACATTACCACTTTTTCTGACAGCGCCGAAGAAAGTTTTTTTGTATTTGATATTGAAAACTTAAAGTCATAATAATTGTGATGAAGTTCGCAAAACTATTAGATTTATAGTTTAAAACATATCTTACATTCAATTTGGGTAAAATTATTTTAAAATTTCGCAAAAATTAAAAAAAAACCTTTTTTTAATTTTTTGACATAAGTCAAAATTACTCACGATCATCGGGAAAGCTAATAATTGAATTTGAACCTTTGAGTATCAAACTTTTGTGATCTTCTACAGTTTTGCCAAAAAAGAGCACAAATTGCAGAAATGAATTTTACGCCATTTTCCAAAGTCATTTCGAAAACAAGACCTGCTGGAAAAAAATGATTTGCATATTTGAAATCAGCACCCCCAATCAGTTATCAGTTCTAAATTTCTTGCACTTCGGAAAAGATGCAAGTTTTTGTTCCTTATGTTAACAATTTAAAATTTCTAACGTAAGATTTTTAGACCTTGTAAAAGACCGGGACCAAATGTTTAACCCTTCGTGTCATAAAGTAATAAATTTGCAACAATGAATGTATGGAAAAAACGAAAAATCATATGTTATTTTAATTTTTCTTCTTGATGTACTCATCATTTCCAACTGTTAAAAATAATTTTTAAGGAAAAATAAAAAATCACGGAATGAACACACGCTCCCCCCTCCCCCATGTTTTACGGATATTAAATGTCTTAAAATTTTATTTCAATTCAAAATTCAATTCTGCTAGGACATATAAAGAAAATAAGCTCATTACTGGGTGAAAAATGTCAACTAACACAGCAAGCTGATAGCTTCGGTCGAATTCGGCGTTAGATTTTAGATTATGAGAAACTGGCAGCTTAAATTTTTTTTGAACTTAATGTTCTTATGATAAGTTTCCGTACCAAATATCAGCTCCTTGGACCATATAAAAAAAAAGACATACACCGTCTTAGCCGATTTAGGCTTTACAGACTGAATAAATGACGTGGACAACTTAAGATTAACATTTAACACCCAGTACCGAGATGGGAATCGAACCCATGCCATCAGTGGACCAGCGATTACCGTCTTACCACGCTAACCACTCGACCACCGAGACGTACTACTATACTATACTGGCTGAACCTTTATAAGGCTATTAAGATGCGCAAGCATTTCATAAAATTGGACAACATTAGGCACGACATCAAATTTCCGTGTGCAATTATCGGGAACAAGCAACACGATTTTGTGATTTTTTAATTTTTAAGGTTAATTTTTTTTTGAATCATTTGAGCTTTTTAATCTTGTAAAATGATGCTGTATGCGTACAATGAATAAAAAAAAACGAGAGAATTCACTTGAAATGACTAAAGTATTGCATGAAGACCAAAATCATGTGCTTTTTTTTTAAACACAAAAAACACAAATCAACAAGCATATAAATTAGTGATTCAAGATGATTGGCTAACATACAACGTGGAAGTAACTGTTATTAAATGTAGGTATGACTCCATCGACGATAACGCATGAATAGATTGTTTGTTTATGCTTATAGAATTATGACTACACGGAAAACAGGGCGGCTCCGGCATTTTACTTTTACGCTACTTAATTTAATCTTTTTTTTTACATCGATTGATATTGGCCTAACCTCAATTAATGAAACAGTCCAAATTCAGACTGACTACACGAAAAACTAACAAATTTACGGAAAGTTACTCAATCAATTTACATGAAAGGCGGTAACTGTTTCATAAAAAAGATTTTTTTCAAGTCAAGGTTAAAAACTGTTTAGCTCCATCCATTCTTCTAAATAAATTTCTTGGAAAAGGCACCACAATCGACTTCAATCCAATCAAATTCAGAACATTTATTGAGCACAAATTGCTGCACGGAAAAACATCAAACTAGATTAGTCTGGGAGAGCATAAAAAATCACATCAACGACACTCTGCCCTGAAGCATTAAAAAAGATTCAATAGGAGCCATGAAAGTGGCATCAAATCTTGATATTTCTGTCATTTTGGAATCATGCCTTCAGATGTTGTTTTTTTCGCTTGGCGTGCTAGCTTGATGCTTGTTTTTTATCCTCTCTCATCTTCCTAGAGCAATCGTTCCGGAAAGCTAGAATCGAACAACAACAAAAAATCATCGAAAAAGAAATCTGATTTTTGCCCGCTCTCGAGCTTATTGAAAGTAAGGAAAAATAACATTAGGAAAATAAACCGGCATTCGATCTGCGGGTTGGCTGGTTGAAGTATGATCTATGGCGGTTGGCAACCGAGAGAAGAAAAAAATCATTCAGATATAACAGTGGCCCCGCCAAGCTTTTCGCTGTCGTTGCTAGGTGCTGTTTTTTTTTTTGTTTCGACTCCTACGGTGAAGCTTTTTATTTCTGCTGATGCACTCGACCGGCAAAAACATCCGGATATGAGAAATTCCACCGATGAGCCCGGGAGATTTGGCCAGGGGTGTAGGTAGTTTGAAAACATCAAACGTTATGTTTAGATTAAACTAAGAACATTCAAAAAATTTAAAATAAAACATCAAAGGTAAGAATCAACAGATTTACTTAACACGTTATCCAAGTAACACAGATAAAGCCAAATAGTATTTAACAGATTGATAATGGTTTTATGATGACATTTTATTTGCAGCTAATTTTATAACTGTTTTGTTATGGTCATGAAAAATAATTAGATTCTTGATTCAACCATTTGTTTTCAGGTAGTTTTGAAAACGCTCATACAGCATTCCCAGCAAACATGAAGTCGCATTAAAAATGATAACTGAAGTCATTAAAAACGTTACTGCGAATCGTAATTCCAACTGACGAAAGTAAAAGCAGTAAAAGGTCGTAAAAATCGTTACTCGAAGTCGGATTAAATGGTTTAAATCGGATATGATAAAAAGTCCGATTTCGTTCCTTTTTTTTCTCCCGCGTGGGTCAAGTGAGAGAACAGCTTTGTTGCTCTCTCTGTGGCCATCAGTGCAACCAGATTGCTGAAAATCAGATGGTGTATTTGCAAGAATTGCCCAATGACAGAGGCAGCATATATTGTCGCTGGCAACGGTTCGCATGCGTTGATAGGGAAAATTTATGCTCTCTTGCATTCTTTCAGTATGTATGAATATGGTATCGAAATCGTATACTTTTATCGCTATAGCCAGAAATTGAAAATATGTATGTATATTGCCTCCACTTTGGTAGGTAAATGCTGTTTTTTCGAGTTTCATACGATCATTTTATAATGTATATGAAACGTATAACAAAGTTGTTGAGAAATATACCTACAACAATGTTTGCTGGGTTAACAAAATATACTGAATTGATGAAGGGCCGTACCGAGTTCGAAGAGAGGACCCACTACCGGAGATGGTTAAGGAGGTGAATAAAACGCTAAAGGACTGTGGACCGATCTTAGGGTTTGCGCCGGTCGCTCTGAAAGTGTCTGCCCCAATCGTCCCTTGAATCAAAGGTTTACCGAAGATTCACAAGCCAGGGAATGAGATGAGGGAGATAATATCGGGAGAGAACGCGCCCACTGAAAAAGTAGCTAAATGGTTACTGAACGAGTTTAAAAGGATACCAAAATCCTTTAAAATGAGATCGGTAACCAACACCCTAGAGTTCGTGAACAGACTGCAGGCGTCGGGAGACATAGAAGAGGATGAGGTCATGGTTTTTTTTTATGTTTCAGCTTTGTTTCCAAGTGTTCCCGTTAAAGAAGCTTCTAATCTCTTAGAAGATTGGTTGCTTCAACAATACGCTGGGAGCACATGCAAACTCAAAGTTAGAAACTACAAGAAATTGGTGGAACAAACCTTCTTCAAATTTAGAGATTTGTTCTATAGACAAACAAAGGGGGCACCAATGGAAATCCTCTGTCATCATTCTTGTGTGAACTGTTTATGGCTCATTCGGAGCAGATTCTTGATAGTCAAGATTTATTACCCGAAAAATGGTGGAGATACGTCGATGACATTTTTTGTGTAGTAAACAAAGATTTCCTTGAAGAACTTCTAACATCCATAAACGGTTTGCATAAGAATTTTAAATTCTCTTGCTAAATAGAAGAAGACAGGAAATTACCTTTCCTGGATGTCCTGGTAAGGAGAGATGATGACCTATTCCAATTCGAAATCTATAGAAAGCCGATAAATACCATTAGGGTAGGGTTGCCATCCGTCCCGCAAAAACGGGACATGTCCCGCTTTTTTGTGGAATGTCCCGCTGTCCCGGTTTTTTTCTCAAAATGTCCCGCTTTTTTTTACTTGCACAATTTTCAAGAAGTTCACTAACTTACATTAGAAAAATTCAACACAGAAAAGCTTTCAAAAACTTTTTTTTGTCAAAATAGGCAGCATTTTTTTAATTTCATATAAGACAATTCTGAACAACTCTAATGTTGTTGGCATTACAGAAAGATTCTGATTCAGTCAACCGTTCTCGGAGAACGTTCAACCAATGCGATCTTAATAGCTTTGGTTTGATGAAAATTTCGTTTAAGTTGCTTCCAAATGATTAAAGATCTTATTTTTCGTTGGAATCTTAATTAAACTGCCTTATATTGTACATCACTTTTTCAGACTTTATTGTCCAAAGTATATAATGATGGAAGTTTTTCATATTTGTTATTACAAAATAGTTTTATACGCGGTTTCAAATCCGCCGATTGCACGAAGGGCTTACTTTTTATGAATATTTTCTCTCAAATAACGTGTCAATTTGCGAGAGACGTGGAAATTAAACGTGTTTATGGCAAAAACCAACGAAAATAGAAGTCATGTAAGAAAAAACGGGACAAAAAACAATCCGCGTGGAAAAAAAAATCTGGTGCACTATGAACAACTTTGTATGATGAATGGCTATAGAATTAAGCTGTTTTTATTTTATTTAAGAAAAAAAGATGTTTCGAAGAGTTTCTCAAATCTCCCGCTTTTTTCGTAAAATGTCCCGCTTTTTCTGAAAGTATCTGGCAAGCCTACATAAGTGTAATACCGAGCACCACTCGTTCCAGCCGTACCCTCCGTACCGCATGAAGAACAACAGCGTGTTCCCATTAGAATACAGTTTTATCCCGGTTTGCACGAATATTTATTCTAAAAATTGGGAAAAAATCCGGTCTTACAGGTTTTCCGATTATTTGAAAAGCCAAGATTTTGTCCGGGTTTACTTTCATTCGCATTCTTAAATCAAACAAAAAAACAAATTGTGTTGTATAAGTTTTTTATTTATGAGTACCAAACGAAATTTATTGAGCAAGTTAAAAAAAATATCATGAAAGGTTTTTTGAAGGCCTAAATTACAAATGAAAATCTTCTGATAAATAAAGATGTTAAATTTTTTTTTAATGATTTTTTCTTGATTTTTTATGAGTTCTTCCAAGGTTGTAATCAAATTTTCCCGGATATTGTCCGAATTTTGGTCGACAATTTTTAAATCAAATGCTCAGATTTTGCCAAGTTTTTAGATAAAATGGACTGGATTTGTCTGGTCTGGATACGTACTGAAAAAATCTAGCAACCTTACCTTAGACCACAATTCAGTAAGCGCATACCATTCGATTCATTCGAGAGCCTTAACAAGCCTACAGTAAACAAATAGATCACGATCATGATTGGAATTTTTGATTTTCTGTCAGTGTCATCCAATCGAGCAAAACCAAGCAGTCTCAAAGGCAGCCCTAAAGCATGGTTGCAAGCTCATTTTTTGAAAGGGATCAGATGGCGCTTCTTTGTTTACTATAGTCTCTTAAGTTTACCTCAACTTTCATTTTGAATTTTTGTTTCTTTTCAAAATATTTTATTCTTCATCTTGTTTTTTAAGTTTTAATTTTATTTTATTTTGTTTTACCTTTTCTGTCCTGGAATTTTTGCTTTACCTAGATAAGTTCTGTTAATCTTGTTTGATCTTGCGTTGTATTATTTTATCTTCTGACGTTATTTTTACTTTGTTAGAACTAGTTTCGTCCTGTTTGAAATTGTTTAGTCAAATTTTATTAAATTCTATCTTGTTTTGTCTTGTTAAATCTTTTTTTTTTGTATTCTTTAACATCATGTTTTTATTGTTTTTGCTTGTTTTATCTTGTTTCATCTTTTTTTATTTAGTAAAATCCTGATTTATTTTAATTTATAATATTCGGTAATGCCTTTTCTTTTTGTTTTTTTTTTATTTTTCTATATTGTTCTAACTCTTATTTGTTAGGTGTATTTTTTTGATCTTTTTTGTATTTGTTTTAGTAAACTGTACCTTTTTTTTCTGATTAGTCTTCCAAAATCAAATATTATTCACTTTTGTTTATAGAACCTCCTTAACCTTTGTGGTCATAGTTTATCTGGTTTTGTCTTGTTTTGTTTTGTTTTTATATTTGATATCATGATAACTTTTTAATTTTGGTATGTTTAATTTCGTTATTTTTTATCTTTTCATTTACTATTGGATATTGACTTATCTGATTTTGATTTCATTCATTATGTTTGATCTTGTTTTATCCATTGTCACTGCTATACTCTTAATCTTACTAGTTTGTTTGATTTTTTTATAGTTTCACCTCGTATATTAATTTTTTATTATTATTTCTTCCTCGTTTTTCTCTATTTTATTCAGTTTTTAAGGGTTGCTAGCGAACCGAAACAACCAGGAATAGTGTCACCTGGAAACCCGAAGAAAACGGGAATTTCGGCACTCCACAGTCTCGCATATTTTCGTTTATTAGTAAACAAACGATGTTTGGATCGCTTTTTTTAACTAATTGCGGAGCAATATGAAATATCTTATTTTTTTCGCTCTCCTCAAGTGTGCTTACATTATTCAAATGTTATAAACTTAATGATAATCATTTCAACAAAACTACAAAATATAAAACGTATGATTACTCAATGATACCCAATTTGTAAAATTAGGTCTAGTGGTTTCTGATAGATACATATATGGCGTGTCGAATTTCGGTATATCTCAGCGTAGATTTCTTTGATGTAGGTCCTTGATGTGTTACCTTATAAAATTTTAAGTTATCTAGTATCGGACTAAAGCCGAACCTTGATAAGTGAGAGTCCAAAGGGCTGAACTTTTTCTCGCTTGAAAAAGTTTTCAACTTATCCAGGTTCTCTTTTATGAAGGGTTAACAACAAACATATATATACTTTAAAGTGATCTAGAAATGAACCTTTTCAGTGTGTATTTGATAAAAACTCACTGATTTATAAGACAGGAAACCAATCGATGCACCAGTTTGGTAACTCAATGTCATACCAACATTTCAATACAAAAGTTGTATTTTCTCTTATTTCCTTGGTACATTCAGGTAAACGACTCTCACTTATAGAGGTTTTACACTCTCACTTAAAGGAGGTTTTGAGTTTCAAAATCTTAGGACTTGGTATTTTCTCTAGCTTCTAAAGGTGTCTCGCTTATACCAGGGACTGTACCTGTTTAAGTTTTCGACGTCAAATGATTCAGTGTTCGGTAAACATATTTTTTTAAATTTTCAGTTCAGAAAAAAAACCGGGAAAAACTTTTGAATTTGAAATTGAAAAATCGCTAGCAACCCAGATTTTTTTCAGAGATTTTTGAATGGTTTTTTCTTGTTTTACTTTTCATCATTTTTCTAGTTCTTCTTCTGTTATCAATAGACAAATCAGGTTAGCATTCTGAAAAACAAAAAACATGTGCCCTTCATTTTTCTTTTCAACGTAATCTCTGTTGCATGAAAAAATGCATGGCAGAGATAACTACGGCCAGGCCAATCATGGAGTACAGAACGCAAAATATAATGAAACAAGGGAATGACTATAACGTGGAGCTCCCTGCCAAACGCTTCATATGTATAAGGATTGTTTTCGAAAAAATGCAACACTTTGTTGTGTGAATAACTTTTGAATGCCTGGATGGAAATTGATCAAATTTGCAATGAAGCTTTCTTGTCAAGAAATGTGTATGTGTATAAAGTTTGATGACAATACGTCAAGTGGTTTTTTGATAGCGTCCAATACTGTAGTTTATTGACAAAATTTTTTGGGAAGGATCGAGAGAAATCCAGAAAAGCTCCAGTGGAAGACCCTAAAGCAGCAGGAAATAAACTATTTAACTCATTAGAGGACCCTGTAATGAGCTGAAATTTTAATAAAAGTGAAGATTATTGATTCCATGTAGTAAGAGGGATGTGAGAGGTCTTTTCAAGCTCATTTTAAATATATGAATAGAGGAAGTGATAAATGACTTCATTTCAACACAGTAGACAAGATGACTTTCGGAAAAATAAACAAAATACGGAGGTAAAATCGTGCGCAAAATATTTGGGTTGCTTGTGGGGAGATATTAAATTTCGTAATCGACCGCGAAACGAACTCTATAGCGATCACCTGGCAGGTTTCCAACCAAAAACTTTTCGATGAAAAGTCTCGTTTGTATTTTCCGGAGGTAAACAAGGAGAAAAAAAATTGAAAAATGGAATGTGTAGTACTTGAGGAGGCTAACGATCTGTGGAAACTGCAAATCAGTAAGTATTTCATAACTATTGACAAGAATGGCTAAAAATACACCGAAGGCTGCCTCAGAATGCGACTGTTTTCCCTGCAAAGCACTTTAATAGGTCTCACAAAGTTTAAACTCAGTTTAAGTTGGATCTGGAATCGGGCCATTACGCAAAAACGGAGGCGGAGTGTTAAAAAGTCAAATATATTGCTTTTGTGCCGGCTAAATTTGTTATAACAAAATTAAAAATTTTGAGTTATTTTGGAAATCCAGCTTCAGGAAACAGCAAAAGTAATCAAAAATAGTGAGTTCATAGTGTGCATTACAGATGGCGCACGTGTTGCCCAAAAATTTAAGTCGAAAAATGTCTTCATTGGATGATGTCTCAAAAACAACGTGTCAGAATCTCACAAAAATTTGCAAATATAAACATTACATTACCAGGTAATTCCGCTGAAAGTTTCATAAATTTACATCCATGCATTCGTTAGTTATTCTCAAAAACAAGTGTTGCATTCGAATACACTCCTTATGTAGGATTTTATAAAAATAATTAAATGTAAGTCTCAAACTGTAAAAAAGGTTTGATTACACCAAATACGTTAAGACTGATTCGGATCTGTGCGTCTTTAGTTGACAGAAGCAGGGCTTATGCTATTTCAAGGCAGGGAACTATTGCAACCGGATTTTTTGATGCCGACTGTCCTCTTCTCACATCTTTCCAATGTAGGAAACATTCACATGACTTATCCATTTGCTACAGAGAACTTCACAACTATGTTCACCATCGCGGTTATAATCAGCTGGTTTCGATGTTCGATCAATATTTTGAATGCTGTTTTCTTATTTCTGAAAAAAATACGGAAAAATTGAAATCCTTGCAAGCAACGCCTCCAATTACTTTTTTTTACAGTTTCCCGAAGAGTTCAATTAAATTAAAATGAGATTTTATGCTATTTAAAATACTTTCAATACTGGCGAGAGTTTCTACCTTGAGTGGCGTCAGACAGTGAAATTTGACTTCTACTCGCTTAGCCTTTTCACCTAATACCGATATTTAGTCAATTTATGTTATTTTCAATCGTTTACCTTTATCATTTTGTCAAGTTAAGCGAAAGGGGTCATCTTGGATTCAAAGATTGCGTAACGAAACTTGTCTTCTTATCATTTTGCCCTTTCACCCAATACCCGCATTTTTAGGGGTTTCCCGTGATTTTTAGTGATTAACAGCAATTCAAAGTTTTCCGAAAACCACCATCTTGGATTTCAAGATGACTTCCAATAGTGAAATTTGACTTCTTTACGCTATGGTTCCATGCCATTGGTCAGCTTTAACTCTATAACCAATCCCAGATTTATTTCATTGAAAAAGACTGTCCTTATTTACTATATCAGCGATTGACAACTAAGAAATGAGGAACTCATCCTTCACCAGTAATTGGTTGGCTTTCGAGAGTAATGTCAAAATTATCTTTTTGTAAGACTGGTCTAAGACTAAATAACTGAAACATAATTAAAAATCAAAGATTTTAAAAATTTCCAAATAGCAATAAAAGATATTTTTTCTCTTAAAATTTTTATTCTAAGTCAGGCGATACAAAACATAGGAATTGTAACCAAGCCGTGAAGCCATTTCTTCTTTTGTTGGCTATCAGATAGAAGCAAGAAGTTTGTTTAGTTCAAATCTTGATGCTGAAGTTTTTTCAAAAACTCATTCAAAATAATCAAAGTAAAATGCAACTTTTATCCGCCTTCGCCTCTGGCATTAAAGCTACTATCATCATTCCAAACAAAGCTCCTTGAAGCAGAAAACATCGGAAATTCAACCGAATGGCAAAGCATTTGGACCAACCAGAGTCGAGTCGAGTCGGGAAATGGAGTTCCTTCTTGTATTGTATATCTGAGCTAGTTTCTGTTTTATCTTCCAGCGACCGCCCGGGTGCCATTAAAATCTTGATTGGAAAAGAAAACTATGTCCTGGGAAAACAATTTGTCACACCGAGCTTCTCTTCAACTGTTGTTGCAGGAGCTATTCGAATTCTCCCCGCCCACAGCATTCATTCACTGAGATTCCTTCCACTTTTCGGTTTCGCATGATGATTGGCTTTCGTCTTTTGGCTTGTTTTGCTTTTATGAAGCTGCTGCGCCTTAGCTTTTCCCAAAAATAATAAACCCAACCTAAACAACGAGATCATAAAAAGCGAAAAGGAAACTCATCGGTATTTGATGGAAAATCGAAAACAAAAAGTAAACACACTTCCACATTGCTTAACTTGGGATGTAGCTTTTTAGGGTAAATTTTTTCCGAAATTTAATTTTTCAACATATGTGGTGTGGCTCCAAACGTAGCAAGTGTGAGTTTTTCCATGGCAAAACAAAATCGTTGAGCTTTGGAATGTTTCTACAGCATTCAGCAGAAATAAGATAGAAAAAAAAACTATGATCGGAATTGGAATGCAGTTCAGTGGAATGTTCACTCTTTGGAAAGGAAATGTGTACAAATAATTTCAAGCTTCATTTGAACTGCATTTCGGTTCAGAAGCGATCCCAAGCGAAATAAATGCGAACGATGATTCAATTGAGCATGATACAAAATAAAACAAAACAAAACAAAACCTACAGCAACCCAAAAACTTGGAACAATTCCAAGAGAATGTTGAATGGGTTTGTGCATCCGGTTTTTCGGGTTTCATGTTTATCAAAACGGATTAAAAGGATCTAGAAATAATTGCTATTCGATAGGATTGAACTATTTCGTTGCAAAGCAATTCTGACATTATAATTATTTACTTTGTTTATTCGTGATGATTTGTGGATAAGACCACAAAACAATTTTTTGTTCGTGGTATCAAGAACTTTCAAATGTGCTATTCATTTTTCCTCTTTCAATTCTTGAGATCGAAGGGTTAGTCTTTGAATTTATTCCATTGAAAAACTTTGTGATTTTTGCCCCACTTAGAAAAAGGGGTAAATTGCAAGAAACTTGTTTTAAATGAAAAATCCAATGAAATCGTTCGTAAATTTAAACTTTTTAATGAAAAAATTGATTTTCGGCGATTTCAGTTAAGATTTAAATTGACATTTATATTTTTCAAACATTAACATTGACAATTTAACGTTTTGTCTGTCAAAAATCTTTTAAAAGAAAAAGCTTAAAGGTGTTGCATACATTTAGGGGTAAAAAATTCAACTATTGTAAATCATAAAAATTTATGTTTGGAAGGATGATATTTTGAAATAAACGAACACATGACGCATAATATTGATATTCAAGCATATGGAAACGAGATTCAATAGGTGAATCTTTGATTTGCATTTTGATGCATTTTAGCCCTGAATGGTAATTGAATTATAAAAATATTTTTAAAAAAAATTTGTGATTGTTCGAAAAACATGTTTGCACCAACAGTGTTGGTACAGGATGATAAAAGCATTATAAATTTGTGAATGATATCATTAAACCAGTTCGTCATACTGGGTGAAGTTTTTCAAGGGATCGAAAAATGTAAAAATTTGAACATCTATTGCTTGATTTCTATGAAAATTAGAAACTTGAAAAAATTGTCTTACGCTGTGAGAAACTATGTCATCATCATTTTGTTATCATTGAAGCATAACTTTATAACATTATTTTAATACAAAAGTGGTATAGAATGAGGTTTACAAATGTTGCATCTTACCCTGATGTTGCATAATGCTCCATTTGACAATATATGGAAAAAAAAATTTGTTCTGTGTGTTCTTGATTTGTAAATTAGACATCTTGACATAATGAGATATGCTGTTTGTGCAATTGTGTACAGTAGCAATATAAGTTGCTTTAACCCTCATCCGCATTAGATTTCATTAACCTAATCAGCACTAGGAGTGTCAATTTGACACTACAAGCTTAAATCGTTATAACTTTTGGCGTGTTCAACCAATTTGAACAAAACTTATAGCAATAGAAACTTTGTAATGTCAGTAAAATATGTTTAGAACATTATATTTAGCTAAAGTTAATAGTTTTCTCGTTATTCAGCATGAAAGAAAAAAAATCCAAAAAACATGCCTCAGGAAAACTGCTGTAGTTCATTTATTACACGTCCAAAAATATTTGCCTTATACATATGAAAGCTGAAGTTAATGCCTACATCATGAAGTCAAGAAATAATTTTTTAAATTTTTTTTAATGAAATGGTCACAAAAAGATCAAAAATGTGGTCCAAAAAACCTACTTTTCATTCGATTGCTAGTAAATACTGTTTGAGCGATGGTAGAGTTTTCAAAAAAAATATGACTACAAAATCTATTGAAATTCCAACATTTTGCTGTTTTTAGATTTTTAATGCAACAAAAATTAAAATAACTGGAATTTTTCAAAGTTCACTATTTTGCGCGGTTTTTTTACAAACTGAAATTTCATCTGTTTTTGTGGTCCCCCGTCAGGTTGTACCCGGATTTTCAGTGCTTTTACTTTGTTTGGACCAATCAAAAGTATATTCATTGGAAAGCAAATTTAATCTACATTCTAGTGAGGTGCAACAAATTACGCTGTGAGATTTCACAAAAATATGAAAATTATAAACGTAAAATTATTCCTGAATTTCTAGAACTACAAGCAGCGGTCCAGCAAAACGTGTTTGTTTGCTCTCCGAGTAGGTACGGTGGGTGGTGATTCGAGCAGAGAGCAAAGCCGACAGACCAAGAAATGCACGACACGCATCGTTATTTCGTCAACAGTGTCATTGATTTCAATTTCAGTTTATCTATAATCAAAAATCTTTACATTTTATTATTAAGAAGACAACTGTATGTAAGATAATTTTAAGATGTATATCCGCCAATAAATCAATGAATAAATAAATCAATTGCAAAAATATTGGGTGGATCTGGATATACTCAAAATCCAGAGCAAAGTTGAATTCTAGTCTTAGAAAATTTAGAAAATTGCAAATTTACAAAAAAAAAATCGAAATACAGCTTCCTTTGAAAATTCGTCAAAAATATTGTCTTTCGAATTTTGACAATTTAAAAAACAAAAATGTGCCAAATTACGACAAATTTCCAATCCTCTTTTCAAAAATTATCTGATGTGCCCTTAACAATTTTGACGGTTCATTGGTTGAAAGTACGGTTTTCACACTCCTTTTTTACATTTTTTGAGGCCATGATCATAAAAAATTCAAATTTTTTTTTATCCTCATGGACAAGACCATGAGAACAGATGGGGAGGGGGGGGGGAGGTTTAAAAGTTAACCTTCCCTCCCTGGAGATTTTTCCAAGTTAAATTTTCAGATCAAGAAATGAACTTCCCATAGTAACCAGAAATTTGATGATTCCAAAAGTTGTTCAAAAACCCTGATTGTTCACAAACATGTCAGAAAAATGGTTTATCTCCGTCCAAAGACATTTCCTTTTATGACACTACGTATATGACCCTCACGAATTAAAGTTTATTTTTTTTTTGAAAGTTAATAATTTTGACTGATAAACCATTTGTACTGAAACTCAAAACTAGACACTCAAAACGCCTACCTTAAAAATAGGTTTTTGTTAACAAGTGTCACTTTTTTTAGGGGAAACTCCCCGAAAAAAACATATTTTCAGTCGGATTTTCTACCACAATAACAAGTGTAACTAAATATTTAATATGAATGTTAAAAACTAAAATCAAAATTCATGCATCGAATACTAGTTTTATAACTCAGTTTTATAACTTTTTTTTCAAACATGCTTCAATAATGTCAATAAATCTAGTAATGATGTGTATTCAAATATTGAAAAACTGTAGAATTGAATTTATTAAGATAATTTTTCATAATCTTCATCAATATATTATTCCATGATTGAATGAAATAAAAAGAAAGAAATAATTCAGAAACAAACTCAGGATCATTTTATTTATTCCCTTTCTGATAATTTACAGAACCGATTAACTAGTTGACTAAATTTCAATTTCAACGATTTCACTAATAGCTCACCTCATCTTCATTTCAAAACTCTTAAGCATCACATCACCAAAACTAGATGTAACAAACAAAATCTGACAAAAGATTAGAGTTCACCATTGGAGCCAAAAAGGAATAAGTGCATAAAAGCTTATTTCGAGAAAACACGCTTTTAAATTGTTGTGTTTTGCCATTTCTCATATATTTTTTGAGAATTTGAACTTTTCTTTCACATGTTAAAGTATGTAAAAAAAAATTAAAAAAATACGAAAAATTTACCAAATATAGTTTAAAATATGAAAAATCGTTAAGCATCCTTAACTCAAAATCGACCATTGTGTCACTTACATATATCCCTTTGGCTCTGAGGGTCTCATATCATAGTCTTCAAAATGCTGTTTTTATGTAAAAACACCTTTTTCATCTTCATATCTTGTTTTAATCTTCAAAAAAAATTTACCGAATTGCGAAGAAACAATTTTTTTTAGTTTAACCGAATTTTGAGGCAAACTTTTAATGTTTTTGGAATATTTTTTGTTTGCCTTTGATTTTCAATCCTCTTGGAAGTTTTGAATTTTTGATAAGAGAAACAAAATTTCTACATTTTGTCCTATCAAGGATCCAATTTTCTGAAAGACGACGAAAAAATATTCCGAGCTTTAAATTGTAAATAGCAAACCTGCGTTTGGAAATAAAAAATGTGCCACTCTTTTTTTTTAATTTTTGATCATATTTTTTGAATCGACCATAATTTATTTTAAATTATTTCATGAAAAGTTCGAAAATTTATTGAAGGTAGCAGCTGTAAAGCTTAATTTTAACGGGTAATTTTCACAAAAATAAGTATATGCTTCGTGCTTATTTACAACAAACCTGGGAATTTCTCATTCTAATTTCTACCAGTTCCTTAGCGATTATTCAAGTATAAGTTTTTAATGATGAATTGAGCATGTTTTTTTTTTATAAACCCATCAATTGAAAAAAAATTTCAATTAAGATGCTCAATATTCACAATTATTTTGCTGAACAATCTGTAATCATGACTAATTTCTAACCTGGTATGAAATTTATTCAACAATTTGTTTTTGATTACATTTTTAATCTGGTGAAATATTTAAAATTTTCTATTACTGTGCACTTTTTTCAATGTTCGATGATTTTAATTCTGTTTTTTTCCGAAATTTCAAATCGCATTATATTTCTGGTGTTTTTGAAATATTAATTTGAATTTGTATACTAGACTGAACAACATTTTAAATAATTTATTAATGAAATTCCAAAAAATTTCAATAATTTAAAAACATTGATCTTGACTGATTTTGAATGGCATAAGTAAAACTTGGTCATACACGAGTAAGAATTTAATTTTTAGAAATACACTTTCTTATTTGTTGTGCAGTTTGGTATTTTTATTCTTCTAACGGAATTTGAATTTGAACTTGGTTTTGAATATAAAGGAACTTTGAATTTATTCAAATAAAAAATCCTTTCAATGTCCCAAAACAGCCATATTTTTAAACAGGAATTCATTATATGCTGCCTGCTAGCTTCTAGATTAGACCTTTTCTGAGAAATTTTGGCAAACAAGGCAATACTAATATTCTTAAATTACCCGGTTTAACCAGAATTTACTACAAAATTTGTCGAATTTCCGAATTTTGTTGAAAAAATATCCGAATTTCTCCCGGTTTTTTTTAATTTTATTAGCAAAATCGATCAATAATTTCAAATCGAGTTGCTATAAATTTTTATGTTTGCAACCAAACAAAATTATTTGGGCAATTTTCATCAAAATAAACTTGAACGATTTTAAGGAAGCTTATGATTCAGTTTGAAATCTGCTGATGGGTTTTGATAAAAAAAAAATATGAAAATTCTAGCCTCTTCGGCTTGATTTCTATTAAAAAATTCCTGGGTTTTGCCAAAATTCAGCCGTATATTGCCCGATTTTTGAGTTTATTTTGAAATCAACCGTCCGGATTTTGCCACTTCTTTAGATCACGTTCATAAAAAGTCTTAGCAACTTTATTTTAAACCTTATATCTCGTATTGAGCTAAGTGAAATTTTTGCTCTGATAAAAACTCATTAAAATATAATATTTCTTTTCAATCAGCTCTTTGAGTAAAGATAAATTTTGAAATAAGGTAAAAAATCATCTAAGGAACTTCGCATCTTTTGTGCAAAACTGAAGAATATCACGAAGAATCCACTTTTTCGAATATTGCGAGGAATTTTAGCATCTTAGGAAAAAGTTAAATGCAGGGTTAAGCATGGTGTACGTCAATATATTTTCAGTAGATTTTCAGTGCTACATTTGAAAAAATGTGTAACAAAATATTTTTTTTAAATTTCTTCTAATTCTTAAATGCCAAATAATCGTTTATTACCACTATGTACCTAACCAAATATTTGTTAAGTTGAAACTCTTTCTGACTCTGGTAGAAAGAAAGTTCATTAATTATTTCACATCAGAGTAAAACTCCTACGATTTTTTGTATATCAATTTTTAAATCTATGATGTTCGAAAAACGGAATCTTATTCAAATTTATTATTTCACTTAGATCAACTCAAAAATTAGATAATTTATCGGAAATAACCAAATTACATGCTGTAACTTGTTTCAAAATTGATAACATATTCAAACAAAAAGAATGTTCATCCCTTTCCATTTGTCATTACCAAACATTTAAAACTGTTTTTCATATTTCTTCAGGCTGTCAACTGTTAAAGCTCTAGTTAAATTTATAATTCCATTTTTTTATTCAATTAAAAATAATCTAATTTTTGACTTTACCAAATTTAACATCATTTGATTTGATCATTAGAAATCACATCTTCAAAAATCCTCCTGGTAGTTCAGATGCTAATGATGAATTCCTTCACTCTTTGTTGCGACTTTGCTTCGCCTTAAATGTGATTTGCCATTTTGTCCACTCATCGAAGGACCATAAAAGTAGCAAATCCTGTTAGCGCACCAGCTCCTCCTTCGGCTGAGGAGGAATCTTGATTTACTGCCACTTTCGGCAAATTCCTTCGCAGATGATGGAACACAGCAGAATCTGGGTTCTTATTTGCTGGCATTCCTTTCCTTCCGGTTCGCCTTGGATCGTTTCGAATGGTTGAAGGAAGGCGAAACGTTTGAGCCATTTTGTTCGACTGTGTTTCTCTGAATTCAAAGGAAAATGATTGAATAACATGTATGAACTAATGTTCAAAGCGATTACTGCCTGCACTGTTAATACAAGTTTCATTATCTGGATTTGAAAAAAAAAAATACTTAGAAAATGCACGACTTCCTGAGATTTAGGTAATTGGCCTGCTTTTGAAATATTTTGTCCAATTTTCAAAGCTGTTTTTCCACTGTTCAAACCAACCAAGGTCGAAGAAACTCTGTTACTGTAATCCTGTTTAGGTTGCTTACTCTCAGTACAGATTAGAGCAGTATCATCTGCCCATTGAGGAAAGTAATAAAAACTAGACCGGAAGTAATACCCGATCTGACGTGCTTGCGATTGCCCGGCGACGACTTTCTCCCAAAAAAGTGGGATTCAGTGGGAAGTTCAGGTGGGTGGAGAGAAGCCAAACTTTCTCATGAACTCTTCCTCATCCTTTTCTCTGTGGGTGGCACTTTTGAACTCGGGCCAAGAGATTTTTCCCCTTCTCCACCCAGGTCAATTCAAGGCTTTCTTATTCATGGATCGTTAAAGGCAGAAAAAGACACTTCATCAGATGGGGTTTGAGTCAATCGGTTGAATATCGAGGGTTTACAGAAACACGTGCAGCACAGGAGCTCAATTATCGATTCGTGCCCCATCTATCAGCCTTGGTTTGAACAATTTGTTTGTTTGTTTTTGAAGAAACGAAGAAGCTTTCGGCTTAGGTAAATGAGTCGAGCTAATTGGTGTTCATCCGGATTAGGAAGAGTGTTTAAAACTCATTCAAGGATTGAGCCTTTGAAAATATGCCTTCCTACTCTTAATGTACCTTGCTGATGACTTGACACAAACGAATGGTGAAATTCCTTCAATGAACTTACATCCCTTGACTTAAAAGAAAAATAAACTCATTGTGCATTTTCCATCAACCTTTTTTTTTTGCAAAAATCGTAGTGTCAGTCATGAAAAAGATTGCTTAAAGAAAATCGAGGGAATAGCATTTTTGGTTTCGAAGTTTTAATAAGGCCAGAAAAATTTCAAATCCTTCTTTTGTCACTTGGAGTTGGAGCATCGCGAGGGAAGGGATAATAAAAAATAATGCGAAAAGCAAACAAACTAGAATAAATCGCACGAAAGATTTAATGCAACAAAATGCATACTATATTATTATACAAATCCTATAAATCATGTAATTTTTCAATCGAAAAATTCATAAAATCAAAAAAAAAATGATTATTTTGGCGTCCTGTTTCCAAAATTCTTTAGATCACTTCTTATTCTCAGAAGTTCTATAGTTATTATATTTTGAGTAATTTATTAAGATTACATTATAAATTATTCAGATAATACCAAAGAGCTAAGTCTTTGAGTATTGAATATTAAAATTTTCAACTCATTTAATTTCTTTGTAGAAACTGCAAATTTTTTTTTGCTTATGCTTTAGAAGATTATTAAATTTTTCTTCTATTGAAATCATTTTAATAGCCCAAATGTTTTTGAGTCGTTTATTTTCAACCAGATGATATTACCAGTTGATGAATCACAAGGTCTTTTCCAAATAGTTGTCTCTCTCTTTAATGTAACCAAAAACCGGAAGGACATCAGATGACTTGTCGGTTCAAAGGCGTTTATCATCAAAGAGATTGGGTTCCTGTGAAATTTGGGACAAAACATGTTTAAAGCTGTCAAGCAGCTTGAAATTGCTTATTTGATATTGAATTAGATGAGGATCGAATTTGAGCAAGATATCTTCAAAAAACTTGTTCATAAGAACGATGATCTTTAACCAGAAGCATACCATACTTTTCTACCACATGGTCGGGCAATTCAAGATGATTTTGGTAAACTTTTTTTTAAAAAAATGGCAAATCTGACAAAAACAAACAGGCAGGCTGGAAAAAAGAAAAAAAATAGTGTTTTCATTGATTGAGGATTAAACAAAAACTTATATTAATTTTTAATTTTTTTTGAATCGTTTTCAGACGCAAAATCTAAAAAAAATTCAAAAATAAATTTAAGTTTTTGAACCAAGAAGATTCAAACAATATCTGAGCATCCCGGCCAGATTTGATTTATATCGAATTCTTTATTGGATCTATGGGCAAGTCTGAGTATATCACGAAAATCTGAAACAAACGATAATCAAATACACCTAAGAAGTTGTATTGGAACCATAAATTGTTGATGATTGTTTAGCTTTTTCAACATTTCTATTAGATATTTAATAAATTATCAATAATCATTTGAAAATTTTGACGAATCTGTTATTGCTATCTGTTGACAAATAATAACACTACCAAAATGCTTATTTAATAAAGAAGAATTTTGAAAACCATTTTTAACTTATGACCATAACACAAACTAGAAACTTTACTGCTACGATTAAAAATAAATCAAAATCAAAGTTTTAAATCTATATGCTCTTTCCAGTAAGCCATCAGTAAATTATTCAGAATGATGTTCCTCGTCCTGAACTCGAAACTAGCGTGAAAATAAATTTGATATAAATATTTTCAAAACACGAGAAAACGAATGATAAAGCCAGAATTTAAAACTTGGGGTACAGGAATCAAAACAAAGAAATAGAATATCTACATAAAATAAAACACCAGATTTAAAAGAAATAAAACTCAAATTCAACAATATCAGATCAAGGCATAAATAAGCCATGATTAAAGATGGTTAAGCCCCTCCCCCCCTTACCGGGGGGAGGTAACGGGTAAAAAACACCATTTTCACGATTTTTTTTCTAGAGCTATCGTTTAAACAAATGAATTAAAATTTTTTGCATTATACAAAGCATTGTTGAAAGAACATATAGTATTTTTTTCGTAAAAAAATATTGAAAAATTAGCCGTTGACGGAGCACTTTCGAGGATGCCTTTTAGAAAACAGGATTTGCGGTGGACACTGTATCTTAGCACAGAATCATCTGAAGTCAAAAAATCAGACCAATATATTTTTAATAGATGTTTTTCTGGACCCCAACGTTTCTATTTAACTTTAAAAAATTTATGTAATTTTTAAGGCTGTTTGAAGTCAAAACTACGATTTTTCACGAAAAAATCCGCCATTTTTTATCTGTAAAATCTCCCCAAAGTAAAAAAAAGAAAAACATTGGGGTCTGGTATTTTATATGTAGAAAATATGTTCCAAATTTGAAAAGAATCGGATAAGTAGTTTTCAAATGACGATGTCCACGGACTTTAAAAATGTGCTTTCGAGAAAAATCGCGTTTGAAGTTTCTGCTCTTGCTTTCTTGCAGTATTAGATAGGAGGAGATAAAGGCTTATAATTTCTACAGTTTTGCTTAAATTGACTTGAAAATTTGAAACAACATTCTTGAAATGTTTTACAATAAGAAAAACTCTAACCACCCCCCCCCCCCCCACAGTGGTTCAAAATAAAAAAAAGTGGGAAAAAAATATTAAAAAGCTCTGCTGAAACGGGGTTTGAGCTTTATACTAGGAAATTGAATATTTTTCAATTAGTTATGAATATTTATGTTAAAAGTAAGTATGGGCTCCTAAATTCCTGTATATTAGTTGGATGAATATTAGAACTGATGTTTTAAGGTGAATTTGCATATGTATTGAAGCAAACAATGCTTGGTTTACTCTGTATAAATATTTTAAAATATGCATTTTTGAACCAAACAGCGTTCCATTTAATGAATTCGTATTCAAAATATAGCAAAAACTAGCAGCTGATTTTAAGATATGTTTTTGATGAAGCTTTCACCTATCCACCGGTGTATAATTTACCACGGCGATCGACAGCGCAAGCTTTATTTTTGCTTCCGAAAAATAAATAGAGTAAATAGAAATTTTTTTATCATCTAATTTTGGGTTTTCAATCAAGCGAAACTTTATTAGTTCATGATATTAAGAACGTTTTTTATCTTCAAACTGTGAATAATGTTATAGTACATCACTTCGATATAAACATTTATAAATTTTTAAAGATTTATATGCTTTTTTAAGTTGTTTTGGCATGCGAATAAAAAGTCCAATTTTTAATTCTTGTGTTAACACGTTCGTCGCCACGCTCATTTTGGTAGTTTTGCTAGCCGGGCCCAAAGAAATTTTCAGAGAGAGAAAGCAAAGAGGGAGAACTCCCATATTTGAAACGTGTGGCAAAGCTGAGCGCTAAACTCAAGTAAGAGAGCGTCACCTGCTTTTTGATGTGACGGGGCCCCCCAGGAAATACACCCGTCTGCCGAATATGGGTGACGTGGCGACGAACGTGTTAAAGTTGTCGTTCATGTTTGTTTCATAGAAGGTGTATAAAAGGTCCTAGAAAATATTTAAATACATCATAACGTTCCTAGAATATTGAAGATTCGATTCCAACATAAAAAATTTGGTTGTCGCTGACTTGAAAAATTGACTTTTTTCCGGCTTTTTGGGGATTTGAACCACTGTGCCCCCCCCCCCCCCTCTTAAGGAAAACGATATTTTTTTTAATATGTCAATCATCGTAATTTACATTTCTTTCTTCATTTTCATTAAAATGGATGATTAACCCTTCGTTTCATAAAATAACAAATTTGCAACAATTGATTAAAGCTGTTGTAAATTATGCAGAAATTCAAATAGGCAACTTTTTTCTTCATTGCAATCATATTTCTAACTTCAAGATACGGTTCAATTAAAAAAAAATTACTTTCCGAGTTTATATGTACAAACTAGACCAACTTCAATCGAGCGCCGATGTGGTCTAGTGGATAGGCTGGCGCGAGTCTGGTATTGGTACGCCAGGCGTACTGGGTTCGATTCCCGGTATCGGCAAGAAAAACTTTTGGGTTCGAATCCCATAAGCGGGCCGACAGGTAAGATGTGTTTCATTATATAACTGACTATATAAATGGAATGTTCAATCAGTTGCCAGCTGACCAGGTATATACACGGATGCCGGAATATCTGTAAGTAAACTAGCCCACCTGATTGATTCTTTCTTCCAAAATATACCTACATCAACACACGCAATACATTCACCACATAACAGTTCATACGAAGCCATGGGGTCCGGGTATGCTGTACGCGTTGCATTCAGATGGCTGCAACGTTACACGATTTGTCTATGTATCGTGTGACCAACATCTTTTAAATAAGTGGTCGTGAATCTCGTTTTTAAGCTTTTTTTCCTCAGATTTAAGCTTTTTTTGCCTTGAGAGCATAGGAGACGAAAGCTCAAATCTGAGGAAAAAAGCTTAAATCTGTCAAAACGAGGGGAAACAAAGGGGAAATCTGAGAGATGTGCTCCATACGGTTTGAATAGCGTTGCCGCCGTCTGGTTGCATTGGAGATTTGTCGAACCTAATAATCTAAGGAATGTATGTGAACCCATACTTTGGCAGAAACTGCGGTGAATCCGTGCACCCATGGTGGATTACCAACATACATACATACAAACTAGACCAACTTCAATCTGAAAAATATGAAATGTTAAAAAGGCTTATTTTTCAGAACTTTGACCTAGTTCAATTCGCACCGAGCAAAAAAAACTTCACTGGAAAAAATATTTTCGCATTTTCAGTAATGCAATTAACACAATTGAATAGAATTTGAAGATTTTTTTAATTTTTGTCTGATATAATGACCTTTTATTAATTGTTGCAAATTTGCAACATCATCCAACGGTAGCACCTTTAGTTACGTATATGGGCTACAAAAAGTGTTTTCGAAAGTTTCATCGTTTAAACAGTGTATATGTTTTCCGATAAAAGTATTATTATTTTAATTTTATATTATCATGTTAGCGAGACACTTTTAAAAATAATGCAGATCCATTATCCTCTAACTGAACAAAATGGCTACCAACTGTAGAAATGAAATATGGGAAAAAACAGTAAAAAATCTTTTTGACTAGATCATCAATCATTCGTATCATAAATTTGAAAAAAAAATGGCATTAGTTACGAAACCTCGTTAGAAATATTGTATAAAAGTTGAAAAATTGTATTTCTAAAGGGTCACATATGTATGTATGTTGTATGTTGCTTATTCACCATGGGTGCACGGATTCATCGCAGTTTCTGCCTAAGTATGTTTTCAAATGTATTCTCAGATTATTAAGTTCGATAATATATTTCCAAAGGGTCACATTTAGTACAAATTTTTGACTTTTGAGTAGTTGAAGTATTTGTAGTAATAGTTTGAATCTATAATTTTTCAAATACAACGAGCGCTGTGTTTTTATGATTTTAAATATTATATTGTGATCCCCGGGAAAGATTTTCTGGGTTCAAAATAAATATTTTCGCATTTTTAGTAAATTAATTACTAACATACTTTTTTCCATACTAGTTCATTGAATTTTTTAAAGCAAATGAATTATATGTTCTCAACATTATACAATGTAGTACCCTAGTTTGTAACATGAGTTCCATAATGTGCTTCAATTACTTTTTATCATTTAAACAGTATAAATGTTTACAGTATTAATGTTTTCAGAACGAATGTGATAATGAAACGGTGCATGATGGTGAAATAGCAGTTTCAGTTTTGTCCTACTTAAAATTCCGTTAACTCTTCTGAATGTGTACTACTGAATCAGAAAATCGTTTTCGATATTGAACCCTAAACGTTCCCCTTCCTTCTTTCTTCCAAATTAGAATCAAAGCTAACATTTGAGTCACCGCAACTATTACGGCTCCTTCCTCTACTAACAAGGATTAAACAGTGATCCATTCGGCAAAATGAAACTTCTAAGTAAATTGCCTTAATAGATAAACCTATGGTTAAAAAAAATCAACAAAAGTTATATGAGTGCATTTTGCAGGTATTTTATCCATCGGTTTTCTTTATTAAGGAATATTGAAAATGTTGTTTTTTTTATCATTGGTGTTAAAATAAACAATGCAAATTGTTTCTTCAACAATTTGTTTTCCGTGATTTTCAAGTTACTTGGTTCTTTGCTGAATAAATAAAAAAGTGATGATACAGTCCACATTTCTTACAGTGCACTTTGTGCTATAAATTTGCTATAACATCCACATCATCTACACACATACTTTTGTTACCAAGTCAGTTGAAATAGAACTCTCGTTAAGATCACACGCGCGTCTTTTTACTCGTCACCAAACCATCCGAAAATCCATTATCCAAACCAGTGCATTTATCCTAAATCTACATTATTTTGGTCCGTTCGATTCCGGATTTGGATAAATCGTGTTTAAAGAAGATTTCCGAGCGAATTTCTTGATGGTTTTCGGTGATTTTAGTCGCAAAAGTTCTTGAACCGCGTGTGAATTTGTGCTCCGCCATTTCTTGCATCATTCGGTGACCGTTGCGCAAAGCAGCGAACAAAGTGTAGTAGTGTTAGTGAGTCGCCGTTTGGCCGAAGAAAACTGGATCGGTAGCTCGATGCTATCCGATCACACACACAAACGTCTGTGAATTGTGTCTTGTCGCCGATTGGCCAAGAACAAAGAAGAACGAAAAAAGCCGGTTGCTACTGAATGATGCAAGTGAATGAGTGTGTGTGAACATTGTCGTCGTTTGACCATGGACAATTGAATCGTCGCCGATTGGCCGAAGAAGCAAAGCACAAAGGAAGAACAGAAAAACCTATCCGACAAGTGTTGGATGCATGTGTGCATAAGTGGGGGAAATATCCTTTGTGAAACTCTTCCAAGTGAACCTCAATGAGTGGAAAGAGGAAAACAAAAAGTGCGAGAAAGCAAGATAGTGATACTCCCAAGCGAGTTATTGAAAACATACAACCACGACAGCTGGTTGAGCATAGCGAAGAAAATTTTGGAGAAGAAGTGGAATTTGGTTCAAATAGCAGTGAGTTAGTGCCAGCGCAAGCCGCAGAAAAACGAAGCATGAAGAAGCAACTGCTGCTATTAATGGATCGCCGTGATCGCATAGTTCGGAAATTGCTGCGCGTGCAGGATTCAATCGAAAATGAGGCAGAAGCAAACATCCATCGTCTCAATCTGCATCTCGAAACAGTTCGTCGTTGCTACGATGATTTCGAATCCACACATGAAGCCATTTTTGGCCAAGTGTCGGCAGAAGAAAAAGATGAAGTGGAATCGGAATATGCTAATTTTGAGAACTTGCACGACGGACTGTATGTACGATTGCAGACGATGATAGCCGACATGAAGAATGCTCCCTTTTTGAATCCTGCCGCCCTTGAATTTCAGCCCAAGCCACAGCCAATTAATCCGATTGCTCACCTCCAGGTTCCGCTCCCTACATTCGATGGTAAGCTAGAAAATTGGGTTTCTTTTAAATGTATGTTCCAAACAGTCATGAATCGCTACCCGAATGAATCCCCTGCAATCAAATTGTATCACCTCAAAAATTCCTTGATCGGTGGTGCAGCTGGGAAGATTGATCAAGATGTGATCAATAATAACGATTACGAATCGGCATGGCGTCTGCTGGAAGACGCATATGAGGACGAACGACTCATCATCGACACCCTCATTGATGCATTATTAGAATTGCCAAAGTTATCCAAAGAAAACGGTGATGAGTTGCGCAAGTTAGTAGAAGCACTAACGAAGAATGTCGATGCATTGAAGAATCGGAATCTTCCTGTGGAGGGACTATCGGAAATGATGCTGATTAATGTTGTTGGCAAATGTATGGATCAAGAAACGAGGAAACTTTGGGAATCTTGGATGAAAAGTGGAACATTGCCGAGCTACCAGCAATTAGTCGAATTCCTGAAGGAACGAAGCCGAGTTTTGCAGAAACTTCAAGGTCAAGCTCAACAGCCAACCAACACATCAGCATCAAGGAGCAAGCAAGCAAAAGTGTTTGTGCAATCGACGAGCGAAGCATGTCCTTGCTGTAAAGGTGAGTCATCCATTTATAAATGTCTCTCGTTTAAGAAACTCTCAGCAAAGGAACGATTCGAGAGAGTAAAGAAGGCGGGTCTTTGCTTTAATTGTCTGCGTAAAGGCCACCGCACAGCTCAATGCAAAACTGATCAATGTTGCAAAAGTTGTGGCAAGCCACATCACACTCTCTTGCATTTGAGCGAAACTACGACAACGCAATTTGAAAACTCTCCGAATCCAAGCACATCCACTCACCAACACAACAAGAAACAAGATGAAACAGCTGACACGCAAATTGTTAACTGCTGCACGCAAACTCAAGCAACTGCTGAACAGATTTTTCTCTCGACTGCTGTAGTATTGGTTGCCGGTGCTGGCAACAGGAAAATCAAATGCAGAGCTTTGCTTGATTGCTGCTCCGAGGCAAATTTGATAACCGAGAATTTAGCTGCAAAATTGAATATCACACCCACCGATTTGAATCCATCGGTTACAATCTGCGGATTGAATGGCATGAAGACGATGTCATGCAAGACTGTTCGGACGAATGTTTCGTCGCGAAATCGAGCCTATTCTGCCAGTCTGGATTTTTTAATCACCCCTTCGATCACCGAGCTGCCTACAGGTAAAGTAGACATTAATTCTTGGAATTTTCCTCGAGATTTTGAACTCGCCGATCCTTCTTTTAACGTTCCACGCGAGGTGGACATGATTATCGGCGCAGAAGTTTTCTATGACGTTCTGAAGAAAGGACGAATGAAAATCGGTAACAACCTTCCTACTCTCGCTGAAACTGTGTTCGGCTGGGTTGTTAGCGGTTCAGCAAAGACAACAAATAAGCGATCCTCCCAGCGTGTTTGCCAAGTGAACACCACCCATGATGATGTTAATCGGACGCTTATGAAGTTTTGGGAGCTCGAAAATTGTTGTAACTCTTCTACTATGACTGCGGTGGAACGCGCCGTAGAAAAGCATTTCGAAGAAACGCACCGTCGTTCATCTGATGGCCGTTTTATCGTGCGCATGCCTTTCAATGATCTCAGGAGTCAACTAGGCGATTCCTTTGAAACTGCCAAGCAAAGATTCAACAAGCTAATAATGAGTCTTTCCAGAAATCCTGCCAAGCGGGAACAATATGAGAATTTCATGAACGAATATCTGGCCCTCGGCCACATGAAGGAAGTTAATGACAGTCCCAAGGAATGTTACTTCCTACCGCACCATGCGGTCTTTAAGGAATCAAGTTCCACCACGAAGATTCGAGTCGTGTTCGACGCTTCGGCGGCGTCGTCAACAGGCATTTTGCTGAATGACACCCAATTGGTCGGCCCAACGGTGCAAAGTGATTTAGTCACTATCATTTTAAGATTCTGTATTCATCAGGTAGTTCTAACAGCTGATATTCCCAAGATGTACCGTCAAGTTCAGATCCATGAAGACGAGAGACGATTTCAGCGTATCTTATGGCTCAACAAGAAGGGTGAAATGTCTACTTTCGAATTATCGACGGTCACATATGGTTGCTCAAGTGCGCCCTATTTGGCAACACGGTCGCTAATCCAGTTGGCATCTGATGAATCTGAAACATTCCCGCTCGCGGCGGAAGTAATTCGAAAAGACAGCTACATAGATGATTTCATTACGGGTGGCAAAACAATAGCTGACGTAATTGAAATGTACAAGCAGCTCAACGAAATTCTCGAGAAAGGTGGTTTTGGTGTCCACAAGTTCTGCTCCAACAGCGAGGAAGTTTTGAAAATGATTCCCGCAGAACTTCAAGAAAAGCAGATGGATTTTGAAGGATCGGACATCAACAATACAATCAAGACACTTGGACTGATATGGAATCCGAGTGAAGACTACTTCGTGTTCAACGTACCACCGCTAGACAGCAGCATCAAACCGACGAAGCGCATAGTTTTGGCTGAAATTGGACGTCTCTTCGACCCACTGGGATTTTTGGGTCCAGTGGTGACTTTGGCGAAACTTACTATGCAAGAACTATGGCGATTGAAAATGGATTGGGAAGATGAACTTCCACTAGAGCAACTGGAAATCTGGAAATCGTTCCGGCAACAATTGTGTTCAGTGAAAAATATTCGGAAGCAACGATGTGTTATTCCTGGAAAAGTGAAAAGTGTTGAACTACACGGGTATTGTGACGCCTCTAAGCTCGCTTACGGTGCCTGCCTGTATGTTCGAAGTGTAACTGAAAATGAAGAAATCGAAGTACGTTTGATCTGCAGTAAATCCCGTGTCGCACCACTCAAGCCTATGACCATCCCTCGACTGGAACTCTGCGGAGCCCTCTTGTTGGCTCAACTTACTAAGAAGGTAAAAGAAGCTCTCAACATTAAATTCGACAGTGTTACGCTTTGGTCAGACTCACAAATCGTTCTGAGTTGGCTGAAGAAGAGTCCATTAACGTTAAATGAATTTGTATGCAACCGAGTGGCTACTATCGTAGAGCTTACTCATGACTATGAATGGAGATATGTACGATCCCAATGCAATCCAGCAGATTCTTTGTCCCGTGGAGAGCTTCCAGAGCAACTTTTGGAAAACGAGCAGTGGTGGACAGGCCCAGTCGCACTACACAAATTGGAATCGATTGAAGAACCCACATTTGAGATTCTTGCAATCGAAAGTCTTCCCGAAATACGGAAAGTGAAACACACGCTGATAATGGCTCAAAAGCAACAACCATTTGATTTGTCACGTCTAAGCAACTTTAACCGATTAAACCGAGCATGGGGATACGTGTTAAGGTTCATTGCCAACAAATGCACCAAGATGGAGAATTATGAGCCACTAACAGCAGAAGAGCTTACCAGAGCATCCCGCATAATTTGCAGATTAGTTCAGAACCAAGCATTCGGCGATCTTCAAAAAGAATTGTCATCAGGTTCTATGAAACGAAACAACTATTCAAGTTTGGCACCATTTATCGACGAAGACGGATTGATTCGAGTTGGAGGTAGATTGAAATATTCTGATATTCCTTATGACGGTAAGCATCAAATTCTTATGCCAGAAAAGCATCCTATAACGGAAATGATAGTTCGTCATCTGCACGAGAAGCACTTCCATGTCGGGCACAATGGCCTGCTGTCGTTCGTGCGCCAGTCTTTCTGGCCAATCAAAGCTAAGTCAGTCATCAAAAAAGTCATTGGAAGATGCTATCGCTGTTTTAAATGTAAACCTCCACAACTGCAGCAATACATGGGCAATTTACCAAGCTATCGTGTCACGCCAGCCCCACCTTTCAGCCGTACAGGTGTCGATTTTGCTGGTCCGTTTGTTCTCAGGGAAGGAGGACGGAAGCCGAAGTACTACAACTCCTACGTCGCAGTATTCGTATGTATGACAACCAAGGCACTGCACTTCGAGCTCGTGACAGATATGCGGACGGAAACTTTTATCGCTGCGCTTCAACGTTTTAATGGTCGTCGTGGTTTTCCGTGTGATATGTACTCGGATAACGGAACAACGTTTGTGGGAGCGAACCACGAACTTGCAGCCTTGCGAAAATTATTTGAAGATCAACTTCACCAAAGAAAATTGAAGGACTACTGTAGTTCTGAAGGCGTAACATGGCATTTTATTCCGCCAAGAAGTCCTCACTTTGGAGGCATCTGGGAGGCTGGAGTAAAATCGATGAAATATCTGATGAAACGTGTTGTTGGCGAAACGCGTTTAACCTACGAAGAAATGTATACATTTCTGGTCCAAGCAGAGGCAATCCTCAACTCACGTCCGTTATCGCCGTATTCGGATAATCCTAACGATTTTTGCGCTTTGACTCCATCACATTTTTTGACTGGAAGATCCTCAAAGGCATTACCGGAACCAAGTTACAACGATCTCAAGGTTGGAGGACTATCAAGGTGGCAACACATTCAAATGATGCGTGACCATTTTTGGAAAAAGTGGTCAGCCGACTACTTGCATACACTCCAGACACGTCAGAAATGGAAGGGCCGTGTGTTGGAAATCCATGATGGCGCATTGGTTCTTCTACGAGACGAGAATATCCCATCACAACAATGGAAATTAGGTCGAATCATCTCAACGCATCCTGGCAAGGACGGCATCGTCAGGGTGGTAACAGTTCGTACAGCTAAAGGTGAATACCAGCGTGCTGTAACCAAGGTTTGCCTGCTTCCTAATGTTGACTCTGACGACTCAACGGGGGGAGTATGAATAAATAAAAAAGTGATGATACAGTCCACATTTCTTACAGTGCACTTTGTGCTATAAATTTGCTATAACATCCACATCATCTACACACATACTTTTGTTACCAAGTCAGTTGAAATAGAACTCTCGTTAAGATCACACGCGCGTCTTTTTACTCGTCACCAAACCATCCGAAAATCCATTATCCAAACCAGTGCATTTATCCTAAATCTACATTTGCAAATAAGTATACCATGTACAACAATCACTTTTTCTGTTATAATGGTTTAATAATTCGTTGTTGTCAGCCGAGAATAAACTTTTTTTTAGATTGTTATATATTGCGCTTAAGAACCATGAACACGAAGATCATAAAACCACATAACATCTTTCACAAAAAATGAAGTTACTGAAAAGAACTGGAGATTTGTCGATCTAATCTCAATAATGCATGTAAGCTCATACTTAGGTAGGAACTGCGGTGAATCCGTGCACCCATGGTGGATAACTAGCATACATAGGTTCTACCCCCAGCTAAATGGTGTCCAATCACTAGGTTTTTTTTTTTTTTTTTGTAGATCTTTATTTGAAACGGCTCGTACCTTTAGGTTTTAAGGAGCCAAACTCCTTGAAAATCAATCACTAGGTTTACGAAGTTTTTGAGCTATAACTATGGTTAGTGCAAGATAAACTAAGAGTAAACATTTATATCTAGCTGTCTTGTGCGAGGAACAAAAAGTATAACCATTTCATGTTGTTGCAAATTTGCAACAATTAATATTTTGGCTAAATACTCGAAATGTGTAAAAAATATATTTTTTCATTATTTTTCCCATCATGTACTCATCATTGCCCACTATTGAGAATTTTTTCAAGAAAAAATAAAAAATCATGAAATGAAGGGTTAAGAAAAAATGATTCATTTTTTGTTTCATCGACACACATAAGCTGGTGTAGAATTGTATTTTAAGCTTCTAGAAACCGTTCATGATTATTTGTTTAAACTTACTCCGAAAATTTCTTTTTTTACACGTAAATCATAGTATTTGAATAAATGAATTAAAGTTTTTGTTTGATTTAGCAAATAAAGTAAATGAAACTGGGCTGAATCTGGAATTTTTCCTTCAAAATTCGGGAAACCGGGTCAGACTGAATTTGTTTTAAAACTTGTATCGAATATCTAGAGATCTAGAGACCAGGTAAAAACGGAAAAGCTGGCAAGCTTTGGGTTAATCAGATTGGAAAATATTTGGGTTGCCTTGATCCTAAAACAAAAAAATGACTTTTTTCGGAAATACGCTCCTTTCCGACTATGAGCGTTTTTTCACCCCATAATGAAGAAAAATTTTTACTCCAAATATCCATTTTACTGGTGTCACGTGAAGAGTAATATGGCATTGAAAATGGGTGCCAAAACTTTCCTTAGTGTTCGCACATTTGTATGCCTCCATTTTTATATAGGGGTAAGATTTGATAACACTTATTTTCAACACAATATTTGAACTAAAAATTTTACTTGGAAAAAATCTCCATGTGCAACTCCAACCTCCATCTCGTTCGCATGCCCTTAATCAATAGTATTTTTTATATACCTACGTGTATTGAACGATGAACGATGAAAAAACGCATATTAAGAGAAAATTTGGTTTTATCGACAGTTTTAGACTCGATTGTAATATTTAATAAATCAGATTTTCTATGGGTCTGAAATGTCGATTTAAAAAAAATATTAAATGTAGCTTTTAACCAATTAGTTGATAATTAAAGAAGTTACAGTTACTATCTAAAACAGTAATGTTGGCAATTTAGAATAATTTAACTAACTGCAATGTACTAATCTTAGTAAACGAAGACCTCATATTATCATTAGCTTACCAGAAGATTACAAACCAAATTTTAACAAGATTTGACCATGGAAAGGGGTTGCTTAAGTCTAAAGCATGAATCTCATTTAAGTAATTTGCTCAAGAGGAGCAAAAAACTGGTTTATCAATGATAACGTTTTGACTTCGTTGACAGATTGTTTTTTATGAATATTTTTCTTAAAGCGTGAGTTAGGACAAACATTTCAACTGAAGACGGCTACACGATTCAAATTAAAACAAATAAGTTATTGCGGTTCAAAATTGTATTTTGTCCGCAAATTGTCGTCTAAACGCATGGAGTACATTTAACGCATTGCGTAGTAAAATAACCATAAATTCTTCAATTTTCAACCATTTTTTATAAACAATCACTGTTGTTTTTTTTAAATTGACATTTAAGGTTCGTAGAAAATCGGATTTTTTAAATGTTACCATCGAGTCTTAAACTGTCCATGAAACAATTTTTTTTTTTTGGAAAAATGCGTATTTTCGTATTTCGTTCGTAAACTCAAAAACATCAACAATACTGTTGATCATACGTTTAAATAAAGATCAGCAAGTTTATTAAAGTTCAATATGTGAAAAAAAATTTAAAATTAATAACATGCAGTTCTAGATAATTAAATGTAAGCGCAAGTACTTTTTTTTTTTATTTTTCCAAAATTTCATGTTTGAAGCGTTTCTCAGAAACTGTTCTACTGAGATTTTTTTGAATATCTTTTTAAGATTAAGCGCCCAAATTCACTTTAAAGGGGGAGGGTGAAAACAAATTGGTTAATCCCTCGTTAAATAAAACTTAAAAAAAAAGACATAAGGATTAATTTTCAGCTTACTTTATTAAAAATTGCTGTAAACTAGTAAAATGAATAATTTGAATTAAGAGATTTTTGGGTGGTGTTTGATTTACGAAAAAGAAAAACAAAAAAGAGACCATAAACAGCTGAGCAAGAAAATTTTGATCTGTCGCTAGAAGAAAGAGACAAAAACGGATCGGAAAACGGTGGTAAATGTAAATATCAGTAAGAGAAATAAAGCAGTTTGTTTTGTACCACGTTGTTAAGAGGAACGGATGTGTGTTCTTTTGTGTGAACCAAAAATCCAAAACCGGGAACTGAAAAGAAGTTCAAAAACGGTGAGTTGATATTAACATTAATTGCGAAATTCACAAAACATTCCACTGACTTTTTAACCCCACTACTACGGGTTATCGAAAACCTACCTTTTACTGTAATATAAAGCATTTACAAGTAGGTCTCTCCAGATGTCTCCAGCTTTTACTTGTAGTATATTTTTACGTTGGGTTACATCAGTCCCTGAAAAAATCTCCCATATTAAGTTCTGTTTTGATTAGGAAATACAATTGAGTTTACTAGTCCTGGATCTGAAAATCAAGTTTTCTTGTTAGTGCACTTAGGATTAATTTGTTTTTCTCCAGGCCATTTGTTGATTCCTTCCGGAAAGAAGCCGACAAATTATCGATTTTTCATTTCAAACAATACTTCAAATACACTACGATGACGATTTTTATTCTTCTTTCGTTCTTTCATTGCTTCCAGAATATCATTGAGCGGATTATTCCATTCAAATGTCAAATTTATCGACAATAATAATCGAGTTTCCTATAAAATAGACATAATTGAAATGAGAAGCCGGTTTCTAATCCTCTCTCTGGCTCCAATCAAAATAAAACCAAACGGACGTTAATTCCATATCAATTTCTTAATTGAAACGTATTTTCCATCCCAAGTTCGATTCCCCACGGTTGATTTGTTTTTATTTCCCTTGCGCCGCAGCAGCTCGGAATTCAGGCAGTCACCCCGAAAAATGGGTCATCAATCGTTATCTCTGAACTGAACCGTTCATTGCCCATAAACAGAGAGAAGAAGAAGCTGAATTGGATCAATGTTACGACCTTCCCCCTCACTCCTTGATTTCCAGGATACTTCGAAGACGGCGGTTGTTTTGGGGCTCAATTTACACAAACAGCGCGCGCGAATCCATTGCCCTACAGCAGCCTTCCTTCCCAGAAGACATTGATCGGAGAAGTAAAAGTTGTGTTGGGATGTGCGCGTTCTAGGGAAAATCTTTTGGTGCGGTGAAACTTGATACGATTCCGCCAGACACAAGACACAGACATAGACGAATAAAAACATACACAACAACTCAATTATGACAACTTTCGTCTCTAACAAATTCTGTCTTGTTCTTCCGTCTTTTTCGCCGATTCCATTTCAGGTGCTGTATCCGCAGCCTCGCGATTCCGGAGTGTACGAGTGCCAGATATCTACGACGCCCCCGGTGGGCTACTCCATGATGCTGTCCGTGGTCGGTAAGTTGATTGGGAAATCGATATCCAACCTGGCCCCTCAAACTATGCTTCCCGAGGATGGTAAAATTCAGGGTACAAGCTTGTTCAAATAACAATAAAATCATATTTGAAGTGGAAATGTTCGTGAAATACATATATATCTAAGAAACATCGGAATTACATTTTTAATCAAAGAAATATTCATTCATTAACTTATCTCTAATCGAGTGATAAAAATTCCGTTATCTTATGATTATTTTTTCAAAATCCAACTCATCTTTTTATATAAGACTAGCTGATTTTACCCGGCCTTGCTCGGGTTCACATAAAACATAAAACAAAATGAGTCATTTGACTTTTTGAAATTTTGAAAGCTTTTTGTTCATCATCACAACCAATTGAACCATGTTTGGTCATGTAAGCTATGTGAGTTTTGTTAGTCTTCTTAAAGTTTTAATTGGGATTTTTGGAAAATATTATCGTTTTCATATTATTGAACTAATAGTTTTTAGGTTTGCTAATGGAAATTTGAACTAATTTCCCTTGAATGCTTATCCTTTCTATCACAAAAAAACATTGCAATCTAAGGTTTCCAGGTTGCCCGGATTTATCCGGTCCGGCCCGGTTTCCCGGATTTTATTGCAAAAAGTCCGGATTTTGCCAGGATTTATTCGCAATATTTTTAAAACGTAACTTAAACTGAGATTTAATTATTAAAATTTTTCATTTTTACGTTCAAATAGAAGTTGCCATTTAAGGCAAGTTTTAGAAATAATCATGACTTGTGTTTGGAAGCTTGATATACAATTTAAAATCTGCTAATGTGGTTTGTTGAAAAAAAGTATTGCAAGTATATTTCTCGTTATTTTAACTGAATAATTCCGCGGTTTGACCAAGTTTGCCTGGATATTTGAACATTTTGAAATCAAATGCTGGATTTTGCCAGGTTTTTCGATAAAATTGGCTGGATATGTCCGGTTACGATACGTTCGGAAAAAAATTCTGGCAACCTTATTTTCCACCCACCATTTTACGAAGCTTGAATTGCATTACCCTTTTTATTATCATCAAAAGATAAAAAAATTGTTTAATCTTTTCTATGTGTTATCTAGTGAAAATCCAAAGTATTAAGCTTGTAAACAAATGTAAACGACCTCTTTTCAAGATCTCCCCGTAGAATGGAAAACCTATTTAAGTTTTATTTCTAAATAGATTTCCGCTGAAACCTTATAAAAGACTTCCTCTGCATGTTTTCAATGTGTTTGTTTAGTTTTCTTATAATTGGATGGTAGAATCGAACACATCGATGATCAATAATAACATAAAATTGAAAAATTGACAAATAAAATTGAATTCTAGAAAACTAAAAACTTCAGATTAAATTGCCAACATTCTCGTGCGTTTAATTTGGTTTTAACTTTTTGCATAAAATGAACGTTTAATTGATTAATTCCTATTGTAAATTTAATTTCCTACACGGCAATCAAAGTTTTTAGATCGCAGCCTTGAACTTACAACCCTCAGTTTTATTATTTTTTTTCCCTATAAGGAGTTTCAAAAATTTGAAAATGGTTGGTTCCAAAAAGCTAGAATTTTAGTTTTCAGTCCAAATAGTTATTCAACTGAATAAGTCAATTCATAATGAACTTGAATTAATGTATCCATACTTTACACACTGCATATTCTAGTCGATCTTTAACCACTTATTTCTATAAGGCGAATATTTTTTTCTTTATCCTAAATGAAGGCTCATTATTGCAATCAAATTCCTCGCACCGGTACCACGTGCTTTGAGTAGTAGAAGGAAAAAACACCCGCCAATTTTTCTCCGCTCTAATTTTTAATGCTGAGCAAGCTTTGATTTGCTATCCAGTACACGTGAACTCTGGATGGTTGCTTCTAATGCCCGGCCCGTTCGATTATACAATATTAACTTTAATTTAATCTGTGATAATTTTCATCTGTGATACTAGATTTAAGCACTAGAGTAAGTAGGAACAATTTTCAATTCAATGGCTGCACTTGTTAACTGCGTATCAATTTTGCAAATCATTATTCGAATGACAGGAGAAACCTTCAAACGTCTCAGCTAAACTTCATTGGCGCCCGCTTGCAAGTTATTCGGTAGGTGTTAGCTGCTCGGCGGTTCCCAACAGTAACAGAATTCCTCAAAAATCGCTTAAGTGGCACATTGTATTATAATGTTAAACGTTAAATGTATTTTTTTATGAATTGAGGTCACAGGGATGGACAAGGGAGAGGGGGTCACGCGATTCCGCGTAGAATCTTTCTTGATTATTTCTTTCATGGTTCTTAAAAAAGTTTAAAAAAAACTTGAATCGGATTCATTCGGATCATCCTAAAACTTGGAAAAACATTATAAGAACCGTTCTGATCCAATTCTGATTTCGGTGTCATTGAATCCGAAGATATCGTCATTACTGTCACTGTTCTCTAAACTTGACTCCAAATCGTAAACCTTCAGCATCAATAATGCCCTCATCTTATCTATAGTTTAAAAACGCTCAATTATATTTTTTTTCCGGAACACTTAAAAATCCTTCCCGTCCTGGCACAGTAACAAAGAAAAAAAAAATGAACTCTTGTGGCAGTTTTTCCATAGAAACAAAAAAACACACGCTCATACTCTACGCAAAAGTGTCACACGAAGTGTTTTTGACGATTATCTTTTGCTTTGAGGAAAAAAAATCAAAAAGTAAGTAAAGATTCCAATGTAAATTGACCAACTACAAAAATTATATGCATGAAAGGTACGGAAGAGCAATAAATTTAACGAAAATCCGAAAAACAGATCAAAATTCCAATCGCGTTTTTCTCGTTTGCTCGTTTTTCCCCATGGGAAAATCTTGCTTAGAAGGGCAGTAAAGTACATAACAAAAATATGCTCATAAGCTAATGATCTTAGTTTTGTCATGTTCTTGCACGTAGGAAAGGAAATTTTTTATGAACATCAATAAGTCACACAAACGCAACCAATTTGCAAATCTTTTCTTTTGGGGAATAGTGGGCCACCTATATTCTTTTTGATACACATTCAGAACATAAAATACGTTTTTCCTACCCGCAAATTCTTCTTATGCCAAATAGAGAGTTGTGAGAAATATGTTGTTCATTTTTTTCAATGCCTGAGAGACAAACATAAATCTTATATAAGGAATTTTCCGAAGCGTTTGCGAGCCAGAAATTAGGAACTATTCGACCATACATAACTCTCTTTTTTATTTCCTCATCTGAAATTGTTTTAAAATAACGAAATGAATTATGAAATTTCAGTTTTGGGTCAACTTATAAACTTTGCACATTATCTAGTCAATTTAGATTTGGAGACCCACGTTTCCCCACAGTTTTTCAAAATCCACAACAAAAATAACTTTCTTTAAAACAGTCAGAACTAAGGAAATGAATGTATTTAAAAAAAATTAAAAATGCTCAATGATTCCTTAAAAATGTAGGAAACCTTTCCATTCATTTTTTTCTATATCTGTCATAATAAAGAAGTAATGAAGCAAAGAAAAAAGTGGCCCATGATACCCCACTCCCCCCTACAAATGAAACCAACTTGAATCTGAAAAATATGGAATGTTGAAAAAGCCCTATTTTTTAAATAATTGACCTTGGCTAATTCACGTTGTGGAATATTTTTTAACTGGAAAAAAATATTTTCGTATTCTCAGTAAAGTAAATCACACAATGAACACAATTTGTGATTTTTTTTGTTTGTCTCCTTGATACACCTAATGGCTTATTGATAGTTGTTTCAAATTTTCAACATCATGCAACGGTAATACCCTAGCTAGGCTTATGGCTCAGTGGTCAAAAATGTGAAAAATGTGATAGTTGCTTAAAACTTTTTTGTTTTACATTTTATCCTCTGGGTGTCTTGGAAAAAGTTTTACAGTAGAATTAAAGCTATAAGAAAAATTTACGAATTTTTTTATTAATACCCCTTTAAGTGAGATAAAAAATCTAATTTCAATACCGAAGGTGTAACCCGTTTGCTGTCTTGGGTAAACAAACAGTTCCTTTGAAACAATAAATTGTCAAGAATTTGATGAGATCGTGAAAACTATGAAATCCACGGCTGGTATCGACAACGTCTCTTTGAAAGTTTTTAAGGATTCTCTACCGGTACTAGCGAATCAGCTGACATAAATTATGAATACGAGTCTACAATAAGGCAAAATACCTTCTACATGGAAGCATTCGACTGTTGTTCCAATTGAAAAAGAGAAAAAAAGCACGAGAGGCTAAATTATATCGTCCGATAAACATGTTGGAAATACAAGAAAAGGTGCTGGAGTTAGCAGTTAAAAAACAATTTCTACATTTTATTGAGTCAGAAGGAATATTGATTATTGAGCAATCTGGATTCAGAAAGCAGCATTCAACGGAACTTGATACTTCGAAATTGAAAAGCCAATATTGAAAACGGTAGTTACACAGTTGCCGTGTTTCTGGATTTCAAGAGAGCTTTTGAAACGATTGATCGGTTAAAGTTGGTGAACGTTTTGGAAAGAATAGGTATCAACGGAACAGTACTAAACTGGTTTAAAGACTACTTGAATAAAAGAATGCAAAGAACAAAATATGGGTCATCATATTCACGATAAATAGAAAATAATCTAGGAGTCCCCCAAGGAAGTGTTCTGGGTCCCATTTTATTCATATTGTACATCAATGACATGAAACACTGTCTACGTTATGGTTCTTTTAAATTATTTGCGGATGATTCAGTCTCCTACTGGAGTGGTGATGACTTAGAGCTCGTTATCCAAGAAGCAAATGCCGATTTGAGAAATATTTCTGAGTTTTTAAAACATAAAAAATTGTGTCTGAATCTTAATAAAACCAGCTGGATGGTTATTGGTAATCGTCAAATATGAGTCTGCCCAAAATTGCTGTTGTGCCGTCGAAAGAGTGCACCAGGTAAAATACTTGGGAATACAAGTTGATGAGAAGCTGAATTTCATAGCACATATTGACTATACAATCAAGAAAATCGCCATAAAATATGGGATACTTTGCCGAATTAGTCGCTATATGACTTTCTGGTCAAAAGTAATTTATGTTAAATCCGTGATCATGCCACACTTCGATTATTGCGCTACAATATTGCTTCATGCATCTGACACACAAACAAATCGACTGCAAAAAATACAAAATAAAATTATGCGAGTAGTGATATGATGCAATCGATACACCCCTAGTGTTTTAATGCTCGATATTCTTCAATGGTTGTCAGTGAAACAGAGAATTGCATATAACAGCTTAATGTTTATATATAAGATGAAAAATGGTATGTTACCAAATTATTTAACGGACGGCCTGCAATACGGAATCAAAATTCACAGATACAACACTAAAAGAGCACAAGACTTCAGACTGAAAAATATCAGAAAAGAGATGAGCAAACGCTCAATTTTCTACAATGGATTGAAAATGTTCAACAACCTACCGTCGAGCATCAAAGATATTGTGAACATAAACACATTCAAGAAAATGGCAATACAATACATCAAACGGAATGTTTGAAAATATGACCAATCCTGACAAGGATCATACGATGAAAGTGATGGAATTTGACGAAGAATCAGATGTTAAATTGTACGGTGATGGACATACGCGAGAGTAAGACTAAATAAGTCGTTCAGAAAAAGAAAATTTAAAGTAAAATAAAATTATTCTTAGGATAATATGTCCCTCCCACTTCTAAAGAAGCGTATGGGGTGGAGGAAGGACCCAAATGAGCCTAGGGACCATCACAATAAAGTGAGATACATCTATTTCGCTTTGCCATGTTTATTTTTTTTTTTTTTTATATAAAACAGCGTATTTTAAATTTCGAAGACAAAGAAAAACACACTGTGTTGTCTGGAATGCGCTGTTGATGCATAGAATTGATTGTTTTTCTAATTAACACCTTTTACAGTGTTTTACGATTTGTACGGTATCTTATAGAATTGAGTCTGAAAAAGCACTATTTTTGTGCATTTTCAAAAAATAAATTTATAAGTTTACATTTTTAATGCTTATAATGTTCAACACAATTATTTATTAGGTTTATTTGAACATCTTTGTAAATATTTTAAAATTACCAGAAAAAAAATTATGATAATATTTTTAAGGTTATTTTATATATTACACTGTAACTAAAAAAATTAATGTTTTACAAACTCGACGTTCAAGACCAAGCTTCACATATTTGCATCTTAAACAACAAAGAGATTGGACCTACTGTTTAGATGTAAAATTTTTAATCTCACTTTTAGGGGGATCAAACTAAAAAACTCATAACATTTTCTTATAGATTTCATTCAATTGTAAAACGTCTTTGAAGACACCTAAAAGATAATATGTTAAACAACTTTTTTGTTTGATCGGTTTTTGCAAAACAATTTTATGTGAGCTTCTCTCTTCCCTAACTTTATACCCAATTGAAGTAGAAGGGAGTCTCGAATAAGCATATTACCATTCATCGATTCCAAATACCCTACCATATCAAATTTGGTACCATTTGCTCGATTAGCTCCCGAGTAATGCGAATAAATTTTACTGAGCCCCCTTCTTTTCTTCAAATCACCCCACCAAATATTCATAGAAACATTCCTGTAACTACTCAAATTCCTTTCCAAGCGAAATTTGGTTCCAGTTCTCAAGTTATGTAAAAAATTTTATGAGTGCACCCTCCCACCTTGAAAATTAAATATGAACATTTCTTGATTTTTTCAATTATTTTTCTACTGCACCATGATTATTAGTAAGGGCGTGTGGAATATTTTGGGCCACTTTTTTTCCTTTGCTCAATAACTTCTTTACTATAAAAGATTAATTTAAAAAAAAAATAATGGTATGGTTTTCTACCTTTCTAACGTATCATTCGGAAAAAATGATGTTTTATTGAATTGATTCCTTTTAGTACTGACCGTTTAAAATAAGTAAGCCTTCTTGAATTTTGGAAAAGTGTGAAGAAATTTAAATTGCAAGACTTCATGCAAACCTTGAAAGTTGACCAGACACAGTAATTCCATAATGTATAGTTATATTGAAGAAATATCACAGGTGAGGAAATAAAAAAGAAAGTGGTTTATGATGTAATACTTTCAAAAAACCTGACCCGCAAAAGTTTTTTTTAGAATTCCATATACTAGATTCAGGTTGCCAGATGACCGGTTTTATCCTGGTTCGCCAAGATTTTGCCCGGATTCATTCACTTTATCTTGCTTATGAAAAAAAAAAAAAAATTAACAAATTGTGTTGTAAAAAATCTTTATTTATGCCTCCAAGTCTAAGCAAGTTATGTTAAAAAAAATAATGAAAGGTTTTTTGGAAGTCTGAAATACGATTTAAAATCAGTCGAAAAGTTTTGATGAAAAACGTATTTTTTCAATTTTTCTTGATATTTGTTGAGTAATACCTGGGTTTTGACAAAATGAACCCGGATATTTCCTGAATTTTTTGTAGATAGTTTTAAAATCAAATGTCCTGATTTTACCAGGTATTTATATATACTTTCGCGGATTTTCCAGTCCGGACTCTTGGTGAAAAAATTCTGACAACTTTATATTAGATTTAGATTTACATTATTTTACATAACCCTTGTTTGGCTACTATACAGATAAGGAAATGAATTTTTAGTAATGTTTATGTAAAACATCACCAATATATACAAAGGTGGCCTAAGATTCCCTCACGTGTTGTGTTCTCCACGAACTATGATTTGGAAATTGATTTCGTTTGAGTTACATATTGCTAGCGATTAAAATTCTTGGGATTTTTCATTCTAGGGAATTGTTTTCGGTGAAATTGGGTACCAAAAATTGATGGCTTACAAAGTTGTTCCGTAAGAATTTGCATCTTTTTAGAATGTTTGGATGTAGGGTTAGTTACCCCACTTTGGACTTTTAAAGCGGTGGTTTATATTAACCCATGTTTTTCTCATACATGGACGGGTTTTATGTGGTTTTTAAAAACCCCATTTGTAGAGAATGGTCTCACCTGCAAGTTTCAATGATAATTTTTATCCTTGGTTTTTCATTTTTGATAGATTTACAAAAACAGGGACAATCAAAATTTCATACTTTAAACCTACTGTTCCTGTTTTGGTACTGGATTTGTACCCTTAATTGGACCTAGATCTGAAATCCCACTTAAAAGTTTGTTTTCTCGAAAAAAAAAATCAAAACCTTATGAAATATTTTATTTTAAATAAAAATATCATGAACTAATATTAGGAATTTTTAACGATTCCAATAAAAACCTAAATTTCTGTTTTCAATATTTAAATCCTTTTCCTCATTAGCACATTTCTCAGCAGCATAAAAATTAAAAGGTTTTTTATGTAGCTTGTAGCTTATTTACCTAAAGCAGACAAGAAATGTATACAATGCTCAATACAGGTTTCAAACTATGCCCTTATGAAAATTTACATCTTAACTGATCGGTTAGTATTGCCAAAATTCGCGTTAGATCTAAAAAGGGAACATCGTGGCCGAAAGTGTCATATTTTGGGACCCTATGCCTATTTTCAGGATTTTCCAATATTTTTTTTATTATTTTAGGAAAAATAGATAGTTATAGTTCATTTTCATCACAGCAATGGTCGTTTTACTTTAAATTTAGGCTTAGCCTATTAAATAAGGCCGGAACAAATCTCAATTTTTTTTTGTCACTCGGAGTTGGAACATCGCGAGGGGGGGGGGGGGGGACAATAAAAAATAATGTGAAAAACAAAGAAATTGGAATAAATTGCACGAAAGCTTGTATGCAACCAAATTGCATACTATATCATTGCATAAAACCTATAAATCAAGTTTTTTTTTATCAAAAAATTCAATAAAATCAAGAATACAAAATGTGAATTAACTTCCATCTTCCAAAATTTGGTTTTTGGTCTTGTAATCTTTCAAATATTTGAATTTTTATTTGAAATTTACTTAAAACACTTCAAACTTTATTTCTTCACCCCTTCTGGAAATTTCCGATTTCTGGAAATTTAGGACGAAAGTATTCTCTACGTCCAAAGTAGGAGCACTCACCCTAAATCGATGAAATTCTTGAAATCGAAATTTTATTCATATAGGCTAATTAGTCGAATTTTAATGATATTTTTTTCGTGATAAGTGCCAAGATCTATTAATTTCAATTTTTTTTAGTTACTATTTTTGCGAAAAAATCATCAAAACTGTTCTACCACAATTTTAACACAGATGTTAAAAATAAGGAAAATTAAAAAAATAGTTTATGAAATAACTAGTTTTAGATTTTTGGGGTAAAAAAGAACTATATTTTATAAGACGAACGAATCAGAAGGCGCTTTTAAAAAATACGCCTCAATCGTGTATCGTTAAGATTTGAGAAAAAACATGCAAAATTTAGCCCAATCGAATCGTTCTCAAAAATTTCGAAGGCTTCTTGAAACTAACCGTTTAAACCTACACATTCAGCCTATTGAAATTCTCCTAAACATGTAGTTTGAGAGTTAAACAGTTCATTTTTCAAAAATTTGAATTTTCAAATTAATCCAAAAAACCTACTTTATTTACCATTGAGGCTCTCGGAGCCAAAATGGCATATGTGCATAAACGCTGATTTCGATTTTCGCGTTTTCCGTATAATTTAAGAAAGGTTGCCGTTTTCGTTTGATCAAAAAGGTAAGTAAATAAATTAAAAAAAAATCGGAAATTAAAAGCCGATATAGATTGTAAAATCAAAAATCATTTTCCTTTTTCATAGATATTTTTTACGCTAAGACATACCCTTTTGTAATCAATGAATGATCCAAACGCCTCAATCGATTAGAAATTCTTCATAACGAGGCCTTTTTAGAATCAATTACATGCAACTTTTGTCACCTTATATAGCCTCTAGTCAATCGATGGTTTTAGATACCGTAATCTGAGGTAAGATTGATCACTTTTTTTAATACATTTTGATTATTTTTCCTGTTTATGGGAATTTGCGTGTGTTATATTTTTAAAACCAATATCCACTCCTGTGAATGTAAAACATGGATGCAGAAATTTAGTAGACTACTTAAAATTTGATTCTAAAATCGTTTTCGTCTCTGTTCAGAATTTGATGCTTTCCCGATCAGAAGAGAAAAACTAAATAATATTAAGATGAGATATTTTGATATTCAATTTTTGCCTATCTGGATGAGTTTTAATTTAGTACTCGTAGAATGTTAAAATATCTCAAATTATATCAAAAAACCTATACGATCATAGCTAAATTATATCAGTTTTTGATATGCTCCTATCAAGATTATATCTCGTTCAGATAGCATAGTTTGATATTGGACAGAACAAATTATATCAAAATTATAACTTATCGAGATATCAGTGCTTCGAAAAAATTTTCTAGTGGAAGGTCAATGAACCACATTATTTGATAAAACCATGCCCCATTTTTGGTTTCCCAAAAATTTGATTCAATTTTATGAATCTGTTGAGCGAAACTCGTTAATGTAAGGTTTGAGCCGTTGACTTCGATGTCCGTGTTTCAGAAAAAGTTGTACGTATATCAGAATAAAATATAATCATTTTATTTTAGGACAATCCGAAAAAAATCTTGATCATTGAATATGAGCTCAACCCCATTCAAGTTTTTCAATCAGAATAAGATATAATTCAGATTGGAAAAACTTAAAATCGAAAATTTGGAGTACTTAATTATAACTGAATCAGATGTAAATATCTTGGTGAGATACGTTTGTGTTATTATTTTGATATGCTCTCCTGATCGGGTTGGGGTGACATTGATCAGTCTCTATTCTGACGGTTTTAACGAGTTTTCTTGATCATAAAGGATACAAAACACCTTCATAATATTTACATATGCTAGTTTATCATTTTAACCTGGATTTTTATCGTTTTATTTTAAAAATATTTATAATCGAAAAAAGAACTATGATGCTGCCTACATTTAGGGGAAAAATAATTATAATTGCTAAATAAACTGAGCTTCAAAATACAAATGAAATTTTACATTCACACATTCCCCTAGGCTCTCGCATTGTTTCCATTTTAATTTTTTGTTCAAAGTTAACGATTTGATAGGGTTCCTACCCATTTGTCCAATACTCTGAGAATATGTCCTTTTTTTAATATCAAAAATTTATCATTAAATGACCATGAAAATAGCACTATAACTGTTCATATACAAAGAAAAAAAGTTGTTCTATCACATCAATCAACCCGTTTGCTTCTATATGCTTTTTTGTATCATCAGGAGAGCTGTTTGTTTTCGAGCCTTGGAAAAAAAGATATTTTAAGATTTTGAAATCAGTTTTTTTATTAACAAAAAAAATTTAAATACAAACCAAGTTTTGCCTATTTGATATTTAATAAATAGGCTTTCAAATGTAAAAAACAGTTTTTAAAAATTCATACTATAGACTGAGTTATTGATGATAATGTGGAAAAGTTTACTGTTGGTCAAATTTATCCCGGTGATCAAAGTTACCCCGTTTTACGGTAGTCAAACTTCCAAAAAAGGTCAGTTTTATTCATGAATATGTTTAGGTTGGAAAAAATTTGAAATTCTGCTTATATTAACCACTCCCCTTTGATTTTTTTTTATGAAAATTCAGATTAAGTAATCGAATATTTGAACAATTACAGGAACAAAAACAGTTTTGTGAAAAAATAATTTTATCACTTTTAAAAAGTTTTTTTTTTTATTTTTCACTCAAAATTCATTCGGTTTACCGATTTTGTTCAATGTAGAAACGTAGAATGCAATATTGTTGCATACGAGTGACAAAAAAAAGGATTTCAAAATGTCCAAAAATATTATTTTAAATTTAAAAAAATTTTGTTTTCTGTGATTCTTTTTTAAAAAAAAATATCGATGAATATTAGGTCTTTTTAACATTTTAGCATGGGAAAATCTCGTCCCATTATCAAAAGTTTAATAATTTAAACTAAAAAGAAACCTCATGATAAAGATAGACAAAGAAAGTTGTCACTTATGAAAAAGATGCAAAGAGAATTCAAAAAGGAAAGACGCGAAAAGGGTTCACTGAGATCAACTCCGGGTGGATGGTATAATTAAAAAGCGTATTGAGCAGAATCTGTTTCTATAATTTGGATGCTTGCTAAAAGCACAGATTCCGAAACTTTGCTACCAACCGTTGGCTTTATAATTTATCTTCCGCAAAATAAACACTCTAAAATTGCAACCCATGGCGCAGGGTTCAACATCTGCATTGTAAGCGAATTTACCCAATAGTAGTTATTAGCAAATACAATTTTGCGCCGAGGGATCCTCGAAAATCGGTTGCTGCTGCTGCTCTCCATAAACTACCGCAAAGTGTCAACTTGAAACCGCTACGCCGATACGATCTCTACCATCATAAAAGGGCGATACCGATACCAACAACCCCAATGATTCGCGCGCACAAACTTTTCGGGAAAATTAATGGCAAATTTTGTGTGATACGGTTGACCGAGAATGGCCTGGGGCACAATATTCGTCCTCGAGATACCCCATTCATCCCAAAAATGCCACAGCAATTTGGTTGATTCTTTTTTTTTTTGGACCGAGCTTATGGTATGAGTATTATTCTTGTTTTTGAAGAATCACAATTTTTTTTCGTTTTTTTTTTCAAATATTTTATTTTAAATTTAAGACAAACTTAATGATATCATTAACTGAAAATTACAACTTTCTGGAAGAGATTTAAAAAAAAAATAAGAAGGTTCTTGAAGCAGTTACCTTACGCCGAAATCGAACGAATGAATCAGAAAAAGGACTGAAGCGCAATAAATGAAGGGACGGGTTAAATGTGGGTAATATGTTTTACTTAACCCGAAAATGGAGGACTATCAATTGCCATTAAATCGTGGCCCGGGTTTATAAGTAAGAGACACTTTCACTTTTGCCCCAGGCCTTGGCGGCAGTTTTCCGACGATAAATGTCTCGATAGTTGAATTTTGCGACGTTTCAACGTGAAATATGGAACCATCAACGAGATTTTTGTTCATTCAATTACTTCAGCATCGGTTGTTTGTAGTTTGGGCTCTAATAGTTCGGAAATATCAGAAAAAATATGATCACATTTCTCGGTATTATGAGTATAAATTTATCCCAAGATAAGCGTTTCAATTTAACTAACAAAGCTCAAAACTACTTAACTTCTAAGCTTGTTGAGAATGAAACTTAGTCAGCCTCTCTACAAACAACTTATCCGCCCAAATTCAAAGTATAAAGTGACGAAACTCATTCAAAAATTAAGACCCACCCCGTTTAGTGGATGGTGCGATAGATACACATCTTCTGAAGATGTCTCTACCCATCGAATCGAATGAAGATTTCAAGCTCTCGAGAACTTGACACAATCGGGTATCTAGTAACTGCGAAAGATCGAACGAAGTAGTAGCTAAGCGGGCGCCATCAGGATTCTAACTTACACAAGACAAGCGTAAATAAGATAATGAGATTCAGCCGAACAGAAAAACCGCCCCGAAGTACTTGACTTTAATTAATGTCCTGGGAGTGCTCCGGGAGTTCAGTTCAGTTGGATTCCGGAAAGGCGCAGCAAGTTCTAAGAGAGAGAGAGAGAGTGTGCCTTGGTCGGCGATAAAATCATTTCGAAAAGCATAAGGCCTCGGAATGGGCTTCCTCGGTGACAACCGGCAGAGTGGGCGCCATTTGCCGACACAGCATAATTTGAACCGGGGCGTGGAACCGAGTTCAGTATCCGATAAACGCTGCGCGCTGTTTTTATTAGTGACCTGCCACTTTATCAGGAACGTTTTCGTTCTTGCTTATATTTCGAAAGACGATTGAACTTTTCGGGAAAGTGAACGCTTCCCAAAAATTGTTTTGAAAAAATGTCCAATTTTTTCCATAATTTAAATTAATTTGGTATATGTTTTTGACCGGAAATGATATATGTCAATTTTATTTTGACTTTTGGTCTTGAATGCAAATCAAACAACGGTGGTTTTTGAAATATCCGACGTTTCGACCACTTTTGTTGGTCTTTTTCAAGGGAATTTGCTGTCTGTTGTTATTGTCGATTTCGTTTTAGTCCAACGGCTAAGAGTCTATTGAAAGCTGCTCGTATATTTCAACGAATGGAACGAAAAAGTTTTCGTTCGTATCACACCGTTAACGTTCGGTTTGAATTAAGATCATCTTAATTCAAACCGCAATCGATGAACTCCTAGCCGACAAAATTAACAGACAGCAAATACCCTTGAAAAAGACCAACAAAACTGGTCAAAGCGTCGGATATTTCAAAAACCACCATTGTTTTATCTACATTCAAGACCGAAAAAGCCAAAATAAAATTACCATATTTGAATTAGTAGTTTCGTAGTTTTTATTTTTTTTTAAATGTTTTGATATCCATCAAGACCATATGCCTTAATCCAAACTTCAAGATATCTCCAGTTGACATTTCAATACATTACATTGTATTGCAGTGCACTACATTACATTACACTACATTGCAATACATTACATTGCATTACATTACATTACATTACATTACATTACATTACATTACATTACATTACATTACATTACATTACATTACATTACATTACATTACATTACATTACATTACATTACATTACATTACATTACATTACATTACATTACATTCTAAAGCTGCTCTTTTTTGTCTTTTTAAGATTAAAGTAATGATATTCGACATCTTAATGCTCTTTACTAAGATTTCCAGAATTTTTTCAGCACGTATCCGGGCCGGAAAAAATCAGGCAATTCGAAAAAAAAAATCTGGCAAAATCCTAGCATAAGCCGGGCAACCCGAGCAAATTTGGTCAAAATAATTAATCACAAAAAAAATCAATTAAATAATTTCATCAAAATTTATCGACAGGTTTTAAATAGTATTAAGGGCTTCCAAAAAAAAACTTTTGGGATTTTTTCTATAAAACTCCCTTAAAACAGCATTATGTTGCCTGTGAAAACCATTTTTTTTTTCTTCAAAATTTATAACTTACGTCTTTACGAGATATTTTCGGTGTGACATGAAAAAGTTATTGTGCACAATTTCCTTAAAAATCCATCTTAATCAAATCAAGAGCTGATACAACCGTTTTTTATACCAAAATTTACTATGCGTGAGAGGTTAAAAAGTATGAAAACACTGTCAAGAATGTCCAAAAAGTTCAAATCAAGCGTGGGAATGAAACATATGATCGGCCACTACGGTAAAGAGTCATGCAGGAAGTTAAGGCTTAAATTTATAGTATGTATAGTATTAATAAGCAAAAAAAAACTAAGTGTAGATTGCTGAAAAGTTCAGCAAATTTGTTTCCGAAAGGCTGGGGAATGGTCTAGCTATCAGTTTGTTTTACTCAGCCTCAAATGAAAACTAAGCTAGTTCCAAGTTCGGGAAGGTTGCCGAAATCACAGAAAAAGCTATGGATTCACAGAGTTTTGAGCAAATTATCATCTATGAATCTGTGTCACAGCACAAAGAATTTAAGAAATAAACACAGATTTCACAGAATTTTAAAATTTTGAACATTTATTTAAAATTTAATTTTACTCTTCCTGATGAAATCAAAGCAATCAGAAGAGAACAGATTGATATATGAGAGAGTTTAGATTTATTCTAGCATTTGTTAATATTATGAAGTCATTTTTTATCCTTTACTAGCTGACCCGGTGTGCTTTGCTACACCTTTCCAAATCAAATGATATTTTCAGAAATTATTAAAGTTTTTATTGTTTTGTTGGCCCATTATAATATAATTCAAAATTAACCATATAAAATGAGAGCTGCAGCTGGAGTTTCGAATTGCAATACAAAGATGACTTAAACTAATTTTCTGAATTTTGATCTATAAATTTGTGCTAAAGTTCCGATAATTTAATCTTTTTTTTAAGCTTCACCCTGAAATATGAGAGTTTCAAATCAATCGTACGCAAAAAATCTAACTTATATAAAATAGTTGTTTTTGGTTGATCTGTTCTAAATTTATGCTAAAAAGCTGATAAGAGACCGCTCTGTCCTTCCCATCACCCCCTGTTGAATGAAGGTCGTGGTGTTTAATAATCATACCCATATTTTTCATAACCAAGAATCCTCTTATATCAAATAAAGTTCTATTAGTTGATAAGTTTTTGAGCTTTACAACGAAATTTATATGGGGCCCCCTCCTTTCTTTTACTCTCTACATTGTAAATCGTAAGGATCTATAACCATCGTGGAAATATATCTCGTATCCAAATAACTTTCTATGCCATATTTGTTTCGTTGCTTTGTTGTTCAAAATTTCATTAGGCCCACCTTCCTTTACCTATGTACATACTCACTGGAAGGAGGAGGGTGTGTCAAATAATCAAAGAATCACATCAGAATCATTTTCCATGTTAAGTTTTGCACATTTCTCGGATTTTGTAAAACAAAGGTAAATGTAAGCTTTCCTCTTCTCTTCCTATGTTCCCAGTTCTATTCTCCTTCAGCAAGAAAGGAATTGTTTCACATAGAAATATCTATCGTATTGAAATACCATCCCATGCCAAATTAAGTTTTATTTGCGTAGTAAATTCTTGAGTTATGCATAAACTTGAAAGAGAGTACCATCCCCCTTCCATTCTCCCCATTGAATGGAGGGTGAGAATTTAATATTCATAGAAGTATTTTTCGTACTCAAGTACTCAAGAACATGTCCCGTTCCCAAATACCCGCCCATGCCAAGTTTGGTTCCATTTGCTTGATTAGTTTTTGTGTTATGTCAAAAATATAAAAGAAGCCCCCTACCCCCTTGATATCTCCCTATTGGAAAGAGGGAGGGGTCTCAAATAATCATAGAAATATTTTTCGTATCAAAATACCTTCCCATGGCAAATTTGACTCCATTTGCTTTATTATGTTTTGAATTATGTAAAAAAATATGAAAAAGGCCCCCTCCCCCTTTCTAATGGAAAGAGGGAGGGGTCTAAAATAATCATTGAACTATTTTTTGTATCCAAATACCCTCCCATGCCAAATTTGGTTCCAATATCAAGATTAGTTTTCGAGTTATATAAAAAATTGTAAGATAGCCCCCCTCTCCCCTTCCTATCACCTTACTGAGAGGAGGGAGGGGTACCAAATAATTCTAGAAATATTCCTCGTTCCCAAATACCACCCCATGCCAAATTTGATACCATTTACTTGATTGGTTCTCGAGTTATGGAAAAAATTGTCTTTTGTTTGGAAGGCCCCTCCCTTCCTTCATGAAAGAGGGAGGGGTCTTAAACCATAATAGAAACCTTCCCCGGCCTCCAATACCCCCACCTGCCAAGTTTCACGCAAATCGGTTCAGTAGTTTCCGAGTCTATAGGGAACAGACAGACAGACAGACAGACAGACAGACAGACAGACAGAAATTCATTTTTATATATATACATAGATGATCAAGAAAACTCGTTAAAACCGTCAAAATAGAGACTGATCAACGTTACCCCAAAGCATCGAATTCTAACAGAGACGAAATCGATTTTCAAAGGAAATTTAAAGTTGTCTAAAAAATTTCTGCTACCATGTTTTACGTTCATTGGAGTTCAGTACTGATTTTTAAAGTATGAAACATGCCCCATTCCCTTTATTAAAAAAATGAGCGAAAAAAAATGATAAAAGTTATCAATCTTACCCCGGATTTATATCAAGTTAAATGTTGAAAAGACGCAATTTGGCACGACTTTTGAATAAAATTAATGGAAAAACATCACAGGAAACCGTAACAGAATTTTTGGGAAAATCTTAGAAAGTCAGATTCTGTTTTCTTCAAAACAAAGAATTTTTTTCGGCAACCTTTCTTGTAAGCTAAAAGGCCGTTGTCGAGGTAATGCGGCAGATGATGGATGGCAAAACTCGTGGCAGGGTCCCTAGAATATTTGAGTTTGTATTTGCTGATTGTTTTGCAAAATCCAAATTATGATTTGTCATCACTATACTCCTGGGAAAAAAAATCGTGACAAAAACTTTGGATCAAGCTGTTTTTCAAAGCTTAAACAAAAGAGTAATGTCTTCTGTACACAACAAAGCCTACGATCTAAGCTTAAAAATTTTACTTTCGATTTTGCATTTTTTTTGTCAGATTTTGCCAGCGAAAATTACAAACGCTTTTTACTGGATCAAAAATAATCTAGTTTTATTAATTTGAAAACAGTTGATTTAGCAAAATTGAGTCCAGGTAACTATTTGCCTAAAATGTAGCGAAAATAAATAAAAGAGGTTGCTACCTTCAATACAGCTTAGACGAAGTATTAAAGGAAAACCCTGAGCAATATCAACTGACAAGTGTGTGCATGGCTGATGAGATATTAAGATGAAATTTTTTTAAACAAAAACGATAACTAATTATTTATGTATTTTTTCTATGAATTATTTTAAGATTACGACTATTTCCTTCTCAAAAAGTATTTCGATCAAATGAATAGTTTTGAAGTTACACGCATTCGAAGTTATCCCATTTCTAAATGATCTTAGCTTTAGTATGGTAATATCTGGTATTTTTCGTTTCAGAAAAAATATAAAAAAATAAAAAAATATCTATATACACCTAAAAAAAATAATATCTGTCTGTCTGTTTGATCCCTAAAGACTAGAAAACTACTGAACCGATTTGCGTGAAACTTGGCGTATGAGGGTATTGGAGGTCGGGGAATGTTTCTATAATAGTTTGGCACCCCTCCTTTTTCCTGGAAGGGCGAAGGGGGTGTCTCATTTAAAAGTAATAAGTCTTCATAACTCGAGAGCTGGTCAAGCAAATTATACCAAACTTGGCATGGGTGGCAATCTATCTGTACGAAATTAATAGCGCCCAGGGATGAAGAGATATGTATTCGATGTGTTCAGCAACATTGCTTAGCTTTATATGGAGCATATTCCAATATCAAAATTTTTTCCAAGGGGTCCACCGATAGCGAGATAAAAATGCTAACTTTTTTGTGTTTTTGTTCAAACCCGGTTCTGATATTCATTTATATGATATCAAATAGTAATTTAGTGCCCTACCAAATTTAACAGATTAGTACGATTAATCTTTTTTAGTTAAAATTATTTGAAAAATCGAATTTAAATGTCTTATAATAAAACAAAGTATAAAAAAGAAAACTGCATTAAATGTTATCTACGTTTTTTTCTATAAGCAAAATAGGTAATTTTCATAGTGTAAGTGTATGTTCAATCATTCAAATCTCTACAAGTTCCACCGATTTCACCGCTAATTTCAAATACAAATGGTTCCGCTTATTAAAAAAATAATCACAAAAGGGGGTGTTGCGAAAATGTGCCATTTTCGATGGACGAGTCTTCAAAAATTGCCAATAAAATACACCAAATGCTTTTTAAAGGGCTTCAGCAACTTTTAAACCCATCATAATGTATGAAACAATTGTAGATCGTGGCTTGTTTTAACTTTGTTTCAAAGACAGCGAATCATTTAATCCAATCTACAATATTTCAGGTTCAAAAAACTGTTTTTAAAGAGTTTTTTTTAACTTTGACTGTAACTCCTGAGGGTGATGTGATAGAACTTTGACATATTCAACTAATTTATGAAACTTTGATGAGATTAACAACTTTTTCGAAGACATCAAAGCCCTATTTTGAAGAACAAAAAAGTTATCATTTTTATCTGGCTATCGGTGGACCCCTTGGCAAAAATTTTGATTTTGGAATATGCTCCATGTAAAGCTGAGCAATCTTGCTGAACACATCAAATGCATATCACTATATCCCTGGGCGCTATAAATTTCGTACAGCTAGATTGATGTTTTGCACCACTGTGCAGTGGGAAGATAACGGGTGTTAAATAAAGAATGAGAATTTTTTCAATCACATATAAAAAAATTGTTATTTATTTTTCATCGATTTCAGTATTTTTTTTAATAACATAATATATTTTCTTCAAAAAAAATGTCAGTGAATGTTTGAGTAAGGGCCGTGGTCTGATGTTCGACGCAACTTTGTCGCGATGCTCTCGCAAGAACGTTGTACGTCACTTACCTCCATTTTCCGGATACAATTCCGGATTCTTGTAGTCAGTTGCTTCGTGTTCTTGGCCTTCCAATTGTTTTTATACACTAGGGCACTGAGTGAGAAACAGAAATCCTCTATTGGGCGGAACTGGGGCAAGTTTGTTGGGTTACGATCTTTCGGCAGACAGCGGAAAATAGCTTTCGTCATACAGAACGAATGACGTTCCGCGGTATTTTTTGGTCATCCACCGACACTGTGATTTAACTGTCTCAATCTGCTCCTCCGTGTACTCCGGCGACCTCGTCTTCTTCCTGCAGACGATTCCTTCCATCTTGAGGGTACGATGGATCAATACGTGGGAGCAGCCATCTTTCCGACCGGCGTCACGCACGCTGGTTGCGTCCTTGTTGTCAAACAGCTTCTTTAGCGATGACTTCCTCTGCTTCGTCATTATCGTCACCGGACGACCACTTCAGACCTTCCGCTCTACGTTCAGGGAACCCAGGATACGATATACCGTACTGACAGGTACATTTTTTTCCTTAAAATGTGCCACCGTGAAATTTTTTCCTTGCTGGAAATGCGTTTCGTAGAACCGTACAATGCGTTCGCGGAACACGTGCTGTTTCGACGCCATCTTTGCTTTGACTAAATTCAAACTAGCAAAACCAAACACGCCTACTGTTTCTTGGGAGCCCAAAGAGCAATTTTCTTGGAGAAAGAAAATTTTACGCTCTTTATTTGAGTTAGTGAAAGGTATTGAAAACATTTTCATTTTTTATTTTACACCCGTGAGAAAGGGGGAAGTGGGCCTACCTTACAATTTTCCACATAACTAGAGAATTAATCCAGCTAATGGAACCAAATTTGGCATGGAAGGATAGTGGAATACGAGGAATGGTTCTGTGATTATTCAAGACCCCTCCCTTTTTCCAGTGGAGATAAAAGAAAGAATGAGGAGGGCTTTCATACCTTTTTTATTACATAACTTGAAAACTACTGGATCAAATGAAACCATATTTGGCTTGGAAGGGTATTTGTATTATCTCTCCCTCCTTCCAGTGAGCAGAAAGAAAGTGGGAAAGGGGCTCCTTTATAATTTTCAGCATTACTGGAAAATTAATCAAGCAAATGGAACCAAATTTGGCGTGGGAAGGTATTTGATCACGAGAAATGTTTCTTTGATATTTTGAGAAACCTCCGTTCTTCCAGTCGGAAAATCTCAGGGTGGCTTGAAATTTGGTTACGGGGGGTATTTGAGCACAATGAATGTTTCTGTGAATATTTGGTACTACTGCCTCCTTCCAGTTGGGTGATAGGAAGCAGGGAGAGGGGCCCTTTTACAATTTTTCGCATCACTCGAGAACTAATAGAGCAAATGGTAATAATTTGGGCATAGGAAAGCATTTGGATCCTTCAATTGAGGATACATTTATGGAACACAGAAGCTCACAAACGATTGTTTTGCATAAATCAAGAACTTATCTAACAAATGGAACCAAATATGACATGGGAACAATCATACAATCGAACAAATGTAACAGAATTTGGCATGGGGGAGTATTCGAGCACAAGATATGTTTTTCCGGTTTTTTAACACCCCTCAATCCATTCAGTAGAACGATAAAAATTGGGAAGAGGGTCATTCATACACTTTTATTAATATTTCGATAACTAATCGAAAAAATTGAACCCAATTTGCATGGGAGCATATTTCTATACGGGCAATGTTTCTTCGATGGTTTGAGACTCCCTTCTCTTGCCAGAAGGTAGATATAAAGTCGAGAGGGGGTCACCCATTTCTTGAATAACAGGAGAACTTATCGAGAATGGAGCCATATATGACATGGGATCGGATAAGTATAAAAAAATTGTTCTTCTGATGTTATGAGATCCCCCTTACTTCCATTAGGGATAAAGGAATGGAAAAGGTGGTCACTTTCATAATTTGAATAATAATTCGAGAACAAATATATAGGTAATTGACTGTCCCGTGACGATAATTTGTTACAAAAAATGATTCTATAATAGTTCAAATTCCTCTCAACATTAAAAAAGGCAACGAAGATTCCATATATAAATAAATATATTTTGGCGTATGCTAAAAACTTATAAAACAAACAAATCTAGTGTGATAAAAAGAAATTAATCACGGATTTAAAAAAAAATTAATTAAGATAACAAAATAAAAAAATGCAATTTTATTTGAAACAAACATTTTAATGATTTTGAAATTGAATTGAAAAATTGTCTGCAAATAAATGTCAAGTTAAATAACTAGGTACCACCAATTTCAAAATTTATTGAAAGGTGTAGCAAAGCACACCGGGTCAGCTTATATCAAAATAAAAAAAATCAAAAAACTATAAAAAAATAAATAAAAAAAATTGTTGTGATAAATTGACATAGTCTTCTGGAAAATCACAAAATCTTTCCAAGCATCATTCAATTTGGTTTTAAATTTTATTATTTTAATTTTTGTTAATAATTTATGTTCCAAATCTGTGTTAAATATGTTTTTAACAATCTGATTTTTCCCGGTTTTTCTCGGGTTTGCATTAAAAATAAAAAAAATATGAATCGTTTGACTTTTCAAAATTTTTCTGTTTTCAACATTTTAAGAAATTTTGCCCTAGTTTGGCCATGATGAGTTGTATGTTTTGTAAGCCTTTATAATTTATTAGGATTATTTAAAAATAATCGTATATCATTTTCACAAATTGTTATTACGTTTCCTAATAGAAGTTAAATTAAAAAAAAATTAATTTTAAATTATCCTTTCTCGAAAGTTTTTTTAAAATATAGATTTAATTTATCGGCCTAGCGGTGAAAAACGATGTTCTTTTTAGTAGGGACATCTTAAAGATTATGACATTTTTTTATATAGGTGGATAGAGGTTAGATGAAATGAATGGTGTTGAAAATGAGCGGGTAGAATTTATTTAGAAGCATATCATCATATATCAAATTTTTCTTCCTCACGGGCCTACATTTGATATGTGATGATATGCTTCTAAATAAATTCTACACACTCATTTTCAACACCTTTCATTTCATCTAACCTTCTATCCACCTTCATGAAAAAATTCATAATCTTTAGATGTCCCTACTAATAAGAACATCACTTTTCACCGCTAGGCCGATAAATTAAATCTATATTTTAAAAAACTTTCGAGAAAGGATAATTTAAAATTAATTTTTTTTTAATTTAACACAAACGTGATATTTGAGTTATATGTTTTTTTTTATTATTTACCTCAACTATTCGTGATAATCGTGAGGAATGATCAATATATGTGTATATCCTTGGAGATCATTTGTTTGAAACCGCAGTACTAAACGGTTTTAGTGTTTACATAATAAGATGGTAGAGCTGACCACATTGATGATAAACAACAACTCGAATGTTATAAATTGGCCAATGAAATTTAATTGTTCAATAAACTAAAAACGATAGATTTAATGTCTCAGAAAATTATGCGCTGGATTAGATTTTAATTTTTTTTTCGAAAAAAAATATATTGAGGATAGAATAAAATTTTTCTTTTTTTGCATACAAGCCTCATTCAATAAAATTTTAACTTTTTTTTTAATTGTATGATTTTATCTGAAATTATAATTTGAATCAACACTCTTGACACCTTCATTTTTAAAATACATATTGCATTTATTTAAAAACGAACACACACATATAGGATCTCAGTGTAACTTTATGATTCTTTGTAGAGATCTAAATTCTACTTAAGACTAAAGCGTGCATCTTTAAAGGATATAATGGCTAGCATCTTACTAATGCTAACACCATCAGCCCACAGAAAGAGTACTATGTATGCCGTGACCAAAACTCGATCTCATGACCTCTGGCTTAGAAGACTGAAACGCTATCCTCTAGGCCACGGTCGGCGGCTTATTTGCGGCTATTTGTTGATAACATTTAAGCAAATCCTTCATGCAGACATTTTTAAGAGACCGATAAAAAGGCTGCTTTACTTAGACGCTTGAACGTTATACTGAGATAAACTGTCCACCCCCAACTCATAAAGCCTATGAAAACAGCTAAAATTGAGCTTTAGTAATTTTCCTTGTGAAAACCATCCCCAGTTTGTTGACTTTTCAATGTCTTCGATCCAAATCCGGTAGAGTGGGCCAGCATTTTGAAGTTTCACTCGATCCCAAAGCTTGACTGAAGGATTGAAGCTGATGATGTGCTGGTGAATTGGCTGAAAAAAGTTGTTCAATTCACTGGATCTGAAGTGTTGAGCCGGGTAAAATACTTTAAGCTTTGATGTGGGTCTGATTTTTTTTTGCGAACCGATAGATTGATCGATAAAGCTTCAGCTTAAAGTTTGTTTACTTTCTAGCCATGGTTTAAAACTGAAAGTCATTGGTTCTTAATATTGAAAATAACTTTCCCAAAAATCTTCCATCGCTTTTATTCTCAATACAATCATTATGAATTTTAATAAAGTTTTATTGAATTTCTTAGAAACGATACATTTTAATATCAATACTAAATGTTGGAATGGTATGGTTAAATATGGTTTAAACTTGAAAAATTTCGATGAGCAAGCTTATGGAAGCGTGAAAACGTATGTCGTGAACAGATGTGCTAACATGCTTCCACTTCAGTTGTGCTCTTGGTTTTTCAACAAGCATGGAATGCCTAAGCGTGAAATTATTTAAATTTTACTGTTTGATTGTTTTTTGAAAACTGTCTTTAATTGAGAGAAGAAATTTCTTGACTTGAAATCTAAAAAAAACTTATTGTAGTTAAAAAAAAATGTGAATTTTTCTGTGCTTAAGAAAAAAAATATTTTCATTTACATTTTAAGAAACAATTTTTTTCCTTGAGATGATTTCTTCATAATATGTTGCTCAATGAAAATATGTTTTCTCACATCTTCAATTCGAAAATAAATTCAGCTCAGGATTACTTGTCAGTTTGAAATTGAGTGCATGAAGATGACATTTCTATGATGGGTAATTTATTTTTCGAATGATTGCGATTCAACACAATGAAGTTCAATTTGATTTAAAAGTTCCAAATTGTCTTAGTCCATGAAAAAACAGTCGCCTAGGGAATGGTCCGAATACCCTACTGAGCAATTCAAAAGTAAATCTCAATGTGGAAAAAAGGGACACGAGTGTAAATATAAAACATCCTCAAACCGACCACGCTCTGTCCCCATAATGAAACGAGAGTGGCCCGGCAATAAATCTCTATTTAGTGGCGCTCTGTGGTAAATTAATGGCCGACGCTGTTGTCAGGCTTTCTGCTTAAGAGTGTGGAAAGCGGTTCGAAGTCTGCTGAAGTAGGTTTGGGATGAAGCAAGAAAAAAAAACCTGCTGTAAGTCTTCCCCAACCACTGCGTTTTCCGGCTAAATCATTCCAAAAACACTTGCTAATTTTGTTTTACCCTTGAATCCGCCGGCCGTGCCGAGAGATGACCGGGATGACAACATCCGTGGGACTAGACAAAGATGGAGTTAGTTTTTGAAAATAGATGGGAGATTTTCGCAATAAACGCCAGTACAACTTAACCTTCTATTCCCTTGAAAGACACAGTCAAGCTTTTCTCAAATTTTATCTATTTTTCCACTTTTCCCTACGATGGACTAAGAATTTTCATAAAATACTTGCAAAATTAACCGAAAACATTTGATATGTCAGTGACTTTACCGCACAAGCTTTCAAATTGTTAGCCTTTTTTCTGTAACAATTTCAGCATTTTATGTGTTCTCTTACAGGCAATAGTGCAAAAATATTGCGAAAAAACCTTATATTGGTGTAAAAAATTAATCGAATAATCAGAAGCCTACGGATAATCATAGGCGTTTCTAAGTATAATGATTTCTCCAAAGATAAAGTTTCTTATAAATGTTTTCAGTAGGTTATCTTTTATTTGTTTTTTTTTAAATTTTATAATTCTATAAAACTGTGCAAAAAGCTTAGTTTCACGGGTTCTCCAATACTGGCAAAAATCAAACTATTTACAAGTGAAATACATTTGCTCTTAAAGATTATCGACTATGACTTTCCTCATTTTGATAAGCGATCCGAATCAGAGACTAAATTTTTTTTATGGACTTTACTCAACGTTAATGTTGCCGAGCAAATAGTGAAGTTCTTGACAAAAACAGTATTAGTTATTTTTTTCTTTGACTCAATGAATGTTACGGCATCTAAGATAATTGTTCCAAAAATTTTATTGAAAATTTATTCCAAACAACGACAAATTGAGTTATTTCTGCTACCTTATTCAACATTTCAAAGATCTTATACAAAGTTTCAAGCCAAAAAACTTTTTATTTTTCGTCTGTAAAAAAAATATCTGGATTACAAGCGAAAATTTGAACTGTGAGAAATTCTCGACAATACGCTTAGAGTACAGATTTTTTAACAATGAATTTTATAACGATTGAACAGGCAGCAGATTTCTAATACAAACCCCCCGATTTCAGTTATTGCTGTAGAATAGTTCCAGAAGGCTAGAAAAGTCTTAAAGAATGTCTGATTTTGAGAGAAAAAAAAGTTGAGCAAATAATGCATATGAATATGAATTCAAATGTTGGCGACAAAAATCAAAATAATTGAACCAATTTAATTATGTTAAGGTTAATCTAAATAATATTAAGAGATGTTCTTTGCCAATTTCGGCATATATTGCCCAACTTGAATTGAAAATGTTCATAAACTAAGAAGACTCAAATAAAAATACATAAATTTGTTTGCTTTGGGTTTTTTTCAAGTTGTGTCTTAAAAATGTTTATAGGTACTAGGCAGGGCCGTAGGAAGAACCGACTCATGGAGGGGGTTTTGGTAACTGATTTTTATTCATGGTTTTTTGCCCAGTAATGCACGAATAATAAACAATATGTTTGTAACTATATGATTATTCATTTTTAAGTATTTTTACATCAACAGTTTTCTTATTTAATCGTTACTTTGAAAAATTGGTACTAAACCAAAAAAATGAGCTAAATTTTTATAATGAAACCTTCAATAACAATATATGGAATTCGTATTCATCGTTGGTTAAAATCTTTAAGTTTCTTTTTCTATTTCTATATTGTTTATTTATAGAGGATTTTAACCATCTTGGTCATTCTTTCTCTATCTTTAAGTTTGTTTTTTAACCTTGTAGATCAAACTTATTTGATTTGAGAATAAAATATGTTTTAAAGAGAACCTCCAATGTCTTAAAAAAAACTTATTCTGTACTCAAATCAAACAAGCCCAATCTTCCAAACTATTTTACAAATTCAAACATTTTAACCTGATGAAAATGAATCAAATAAAAAAAAACAATAAGAGTTACAAAGTTTTCGGATCAAATTTACTTGATGCCAACTTGAACCAAATTTATGGTTTTAGTTTGAAATTAAGCTTTTTTAAAACTGGAATATTCAATATGTTGAACAATACACCGAGAAAATAGTGAATATTGTGCAGATTTTCAAAGGGAAGATAAGGTACATGTTGTTTGAAGAGCACATATTTGTCATAAAGAATAAATTCCACAATATTAATTCTGTGTTTTTTTTTTATAAAATTTGTGTTTTTCCGTAAAACAAAAGTTATAAAATTAACTCAAAATCTTCTTTATATTTGTCATTTTCAGCTAAATTGTGTGTACAAAACAATTTTAGTTAAAAATTTGAAATCTGAAAATTGGTAATTTCTAAGCTCATGATCTTTTAAATTTCTCAACAGTTTTATGTTATTTGTTAAACTGGGGAAAATTCCATAATTTGGATCAAATCATTGAAAAATTAAAAGTGTTGGTTGAGTTCAAAAGTTTTATTAATAGTTGTGATTGACTCTTAGTGCAGTGTTTTTAAGTTCCATACCTTGGAAAACTAATTTCTTGTGCATTACTGCTAAAAGTGTTATTTGTTTTTATACTGAGTAAAAAAGAATGACGCGGAGGGCATACCTCCGGACAAACTCCTGAGTTGTCCAGTTAATGGCGATGGTAGTCGAGCCAGACACTCGAGAATGGCGGTTTCTTTAACACTCAAAGCTAAGTGGACTATTTACTTTAAATATATATTCATAAATGTCTGCTATAGCTGTGTGGCAGCGGCCTAAAGAATACTGCCACTGGGATACTGGTCCATGTCGTACGAGGCGACTTATCCAGTACTTCCCAGATACGTTTATCTCATATTTCTGTCTATTGGAAATCAACGAGGCTGCATCTGGGCGGGGGAGAAAATAGGTCAAGGTCAATTATTGCATGCAGAGTTCAGAAGTTTTTCAAGTTCAAAACATTTGAAGAAAATGTTTTGAATCTGAATCAGTTTTAAATTCTTGCTAGTATTTTTAACCTTTGTACGTATTTTCTCTCGAGAAGGGTATGCCAATAGTGCATATGTAGTACATGCATTTGCACAAGCTGTATTCTTCCACATTTTCTCGTTTTACCAATTTGGAATAAGGTTTTTCATTTAACTAATCTCTTTGCTCTCCTAGTTACTCCGTTCAATAAAATCTCTTCACAAGTGTTCAAATGTGAATCGCAAACGCATCGCTTACGGTCCCATTGCTTTTGGCTATCTGTTAATATTAACCGATTTGAAATCATAGAAGAATATGATCTAAATTACATCAGTTATATCTGTTACGTCAAGCGCAAAATTAGTGTATTTTCCTTATAATGGACAAGTATTCAGTCCCTTCTATCTTTGGATTGGTAACAGAATTTCTGGAGGTAAATGTCCGTTCATATAAAGATATTTAATTGTTAAAATTGCGTCATGGTTATTCAATCATTCAAGCCGTACAAATATCGTTTCCGTGGAAAAAATTTCAAAAAAAACATTTTTTTTTTTTAGGTTGCCAAAAGGCTTCAATATTCCCTATTAAATCAAGTTTTTGATCAAAACTTGTATCGCATGTCGACAGTCATATCTGTTTCATCCAATATATGTCACTTCTCTTGTATTGACACATGTTCCCTTTGCTTTAGAATGGTTATAATGTTAAGAAGAGTCACAGCTCCTTAAATATCGTACTCTGATATTTCGTATCATACGTTCATTCTGGTTCTGGAATCCACTGCTACAGCATCGTGCAGTGTTAATATCGCTTGATTCAAATTTGGCGTCACAGAAGCTCATTGTAGTCGTCTAACCAGAGCGCTAACTGGTCAGTTAAATAAAAATATATAAAATCAAGACTTTGTGTTCTGAATCTCCTGTATGGTTAAGCTATGATTCAGAGGTACTATTGTACCTATATTTACCTTCCACTTAGTGTGTACATGTCCCTCTTTTGCCCGACTACATTTTTTTTTAATGTATGTCAGAATTTAACAAAGTAAGTTAAAAAAAAGTCCATATTTCCAATATAACGATTAAAAAAAAAGCTTCATTGCTTAAAAATCCCAATGTGGATAGGCTAAATGCCAACTTTGCCATTATAAAATCGTTTATTTGCCCTCTTTGTAGCATCCTGGTTAGAACATTTTCTGATCATTGTAAACTCAAATCTCCTGAATTTTGTGGTTGTGAATCAAAAATGTATGATTCTTTTTAGCTCATATATGCCTGTTATTCGTTTGCTAGAAAGCTTTTATGTACTTTCGCCTATCTTGTTATAAGGGTATCTAATTCTAAGAATTTAAACTAAAATAACAATCTGACATTTTTCACCCAATGTGGCTACAAGCTTCAATGCTTCAAAATCCCTATGTAGATCGGCTTTATGCCCTAAATATTTATTTATTTTCTAATCCTTTTATGGTTTTCAGGTTTCTCAGTTATATGATGAAATCTGTAAAAAAAAAGGCTAGGCACAATTTTCCCGTTTGTTTGGATAACGTGCCGCTATCAAGCCTACCCCTTTTCTGATACCTGATACCTGTGATTGACTCTTAGTGCAGTGTTTTTAAGTTCCATACCTTGGAAAACTAATTTCTTGTGCATTACTGCTAAAAGTGTTATTTGTTTTTATACTGAGTAAAAAAGAATGACGCGGAGGGCATACCTCCGGACAAACTCCTGAGTTGTCCAGTTAATGGCGATGGTAGCCGAGCCAGACACTCGAGAATGGCGGTTTCTTTAACACTCAAAGCTAAGTGGACTATTTACTTTAAATATATATTCATAAATGTCTGCTATAGAGTTCATAACCTCAACGTTCGGTAGCGGAGCTTGAATTTTTTTAAAAAAAAATTCAGCTTATCAAATTTCGTAAAAGTTTGCGTGGTTTGACATGTCCTACAATGTGCCCTCTTGAAAAATTTCATTTGAAAAATAGAAGAAAAATTACCTGTGTAAGCCTTTTCCTTCTACTAAGGTAATGTAGACGATTGACAAGGTACGAAACTACAGGAGAGATTTTTTTCGTGGATTATCGTATCGTGCTTAAAAAAAAACTTAAAGAGTTAAAAGTATTGAGTATTCCATTGTCAAAAAATCTAATTAAAATTATAATCGATTGGTAAAAAACCTTTTAAAAATATATTCACTGAGGAAGAATTCATTCTAAAATAATTGTTCTCACTTTGCTTTTTGTTGGCTAGGGCCAAATATTAAATAATCTGCCATTGATAAACTTAACTGAAATGATTTTGTTTTGTTTTGATGAGAGTTAATGTATAAGTTTAAACTGAGATAAAAGGTGATTTAAGATTAAAAAAAATTAAAAATTAAAAGTTGGAAATCTAGACTGGAATGTAAATTTTAGAGTTTATATGAGAATCAGATGTACAGAAATTTAATAGAAATGCTATTCTAGGTGATCGCACTAGTCAAAAGTGCCTCCTGATCATATCCTTTCACCCATACTCCCAAAAACAAGTTTTTTGCTAGGGTGCAGAGGTGACATCGGTCCCAAAGCACAATATTACTATTTCATCCTTTCTCTCTTTTCCAAACTATCTTTTGACTGCTAGGACGTGGCCGGCGCCGTTATTGATGTTCAAAGAGAGAGCATCAATTTCGTGCAATGAGAATGAGCTGCTATTCCCAAGCACCATTTTTTGACCTTTGCAACAAATTGATGGCCTCGGTCAATCACGAAGTAGCAATCATTGGCGATGTGGAATTAGTTCTACTGAGCCACACCAGCGATCATGGAGCTCGAAATCTTGTTGTCTATATCAATTTTTAATTCAGTAAAAATTTGAAGATTTTAACATTCACAACTAAGACATTGTATGAAAAATTTCGGACTCAATGATTTAAGGTGGATGTGAGTAGTCAAAAAAGCTAAGCTAAGCTAAGCTAATTTTATGTTATTTGTACTCTTTTGAAAGCTTAATCCTTTGCTGAGTTTTAAATCTGCATTTTGAATCTGAATTTCTAGACGATTTCTGAAATGTACTAAAAAAATACAGTTTCTGAATCTCAATTCAAGTTCGGAATTTTATGAGCCACGTTTGAAAGCCCTCAGTCATAAATCTATTAATTCTGAAGTCCTGGTTTATTCTAAATTCATTATTAATATTATTTATTCTAAATCTGTTTTGTGAATCCGTATTAAAATATGAACTCCAATTGATGAATTGGAATCTGAGTTTTCAATTTTGGATCAACATTAAGAAGCTTTGAATGTTTTTATTTTTTTTTAGAATTAATTTTAGGGTTTCGAATTCTAATACAAAACAAAAATTGTTTTTTACATATTCGGGAAACTATTAGGTATTCAAATATTGAAAATGCATACGGTTTTCGATAAACATGATTCAAATTTGATATGAAATGCAAAACCAAATTTGAACCAGGATTCCAAAGCAGCTTTTCATTTCTAATTTCTTATGATTATTCGATCTAAAAATCAAGAATCCCAAACTGGATTCAGAATCCTAAAAACGGGAAATAGATTTACTACTTTGGTTATAAGAATATGGATCCAGAAATTTTGAAATGGGTTAAATTTAATTCGACAGTTAATATTCGGACCTCAATTTTTATGAAAAAGCGGAAAATTTTTGAAAAACTGCAGCAGACTTTTGAACTTGGGAAGAGTTTTTGATATTATGACATTCGTTTTGAGTCTAGATTGTAACACTTGAATAACCTTACTCTATAATAATAATTTGATTATAAATTTGAAATTTTTAGTGTAGAGTAGAATATCTCGCTTGCTGTTTGGGCTATCATGGGGGGGGGGGTTAACCCTTAAACCCCCCTTCCTCATTTCCTACGGCCATGGTAATAGGACTTATGCCATAGTTATGAAAAAAACGTTATATATCTTGATTTCTATATTCAAATTATTGCTTACAATGAATTTCTGCTTAATAATAACAAGTGTTGGTTGAAAAGGTCGATCATTCCTGATCTATACTATGTTTATAGAGTATTCGAATAAAAAAATAGTGATTCTTTTTTTTGTGTTGTTTTTTTTTTAAGTTTTGTAGACTGTATTTGGACTTCTATTTGTAGATATATAATAATTATTTTTTTGATAAAGCGACACAAGTAGTTTGCTAGTGATGGGTTTTTTCGAATATCGCGCTCGAACGCCAATCAAAATTAATTTTAAGCCATTATAAGCCCTGAAAAGTTATCATGTTACAATCCTCAAATTCTCCCATGTTACAATTATCATTTTCCAAGGCCGTTACTTTCACAGTTTCCCACCATCACAAATATGACATCAACAGAAAAACTCTTTTCTGGTTAGAAATCCACGAGTTGGAAATTTACAACCAAATTTAAACGAACTCACTTCAACGTCGTTTTTCCAAAAACCATTTTTTCAGGTTTTTTTTTTTTAAATCTTATCACTTTTGAGAACATGAAATTTCTAATTTTCTTTGTAAACTGGTGGCCACACTATGATTAGATCCCTGGAACATTTCTGAGCCAGTTTTTTCTTTAATTTAACGGTTCAATAAACAAGTCGCTTTACAAAAAGCCTTCAAGCTGATCCTGGAAAATGCCGCTGACAAATTAATTCGCCACCGATCGATTTATTCCAAACTCACTTCATAGATCCCGACAATTGCTCAAATGAAAAAATCTGTTTGTTTACACTTTCTGTAGCTTCACAATATCATAGGCCACCTTTATCATTTTTGTGCAAAAGTGATTAACATGCAATGTCGACACTAGGTGGCAGAGTCATATCTTGCGAAGAATCTCATGATTTTTCTACTAAATGTCCTGTCTGTTTGGATGTGATGAAACTTAATGAAAATCTGTTTTCAGAACTGAATTTCCGAATTCAAAATTTGAGCCACAATACACTAAAAATCTCCTATTTTCAATAACATTACATGAAAAGACGAAACAAAATGTGGGTTGAAGTGGAATCCGAAAACAGGTTTCCCATTTGAAAACTTCGATTTTTTTTCAGTAAACCAATATTTTTTCAATTTAAAGTTGCAAATGGCAGCACTCTCTTTTGCTGTTTATTGAAATCAAAAGTCAAAATAGAATTTCCCGAGGCATTTTAGTGTCATCTTCAGCATTTCATTGTGGTTTTTGCAAAAAGTTTTCTTGTACTTCACGCTAAAAAAAAAGTTTTCTTAGATTTCAAAGGCTCACCGGCACAAGACTACACCACCGGCCTAGTATTTGCTCATCTCAATTTCCGAATCGACAGCATGCCTGCTATTGCTAGCCATCTTTTGCCCCTTCTTTAACAGTGTATAAGCGCTGTTTTTTGGAATATTTTTAAAACCAAATACGAAGGTGCGTCCTTAAAAACTGTTTTAAATTGAATGCACATTTCATACTGTTTAAAATAAAAATTTGCTCAAAAATTCATGTGCGTCCTTTACACCGTACTGTCCTTAGCAACGTTCAAAACGGTTCTCGTTTTTAATTTATCATCTGGTATAAGCCAAGCTATTCATGTAGAAACAAATATCATTTCTTGATAGAAAAAAAAACACTCAGCAAACTTAAAAAAATGATCGAAAATTCTTTTAAAATGTTTAATAGCACGATAATAATATCATCTAGGGCTTTCAACTGAAAAGATAGTATTCTCATCATAAAAAAATTTAAATCTATTGTGGTTAGCCTGTTTTCGGAGAACTCAACTCAAAATTTATTTTCCATCAAATTAATTCTAACTAAGAATAAAACACCTTTCAAAATAGATGACGCAATTTTTTTTATTTTATGCTATGAAAAAAGACTACAATTCAATAGACAAGTTGAAACAGATGCTTATCATATTTATGCGTTTAAATCAAAAGTGTACTTACAAAATGAAAAACAATATTTCTTTCTTGTGAATTTATAAGCCACAGTCAGCTGACCGTTGCTTCAATATGAATGACAAGTGGCTCTACGTTTTTGATCTACTCGATCGTAAAAACTTTTTCACCACGTTCAATGAACTGCTCAACTGAACATAAAATTGATCAATCCCAACTTCGGAAGGATTCATTCAGAAACATTCACCGACTTCCACCATAATCCCCCTCGTTCGAACTCCGTCACTGCCAGGAAAAGAGGCAAGCCAACAACGCGGGAAATGACACCATTTTGTGAGCAACTTTTTCTCATTAAACTTTCCCACCCCGACCTCAAAACGGAAACTGTCTTTCTTATGGGACCTACTCATTAAAAATCAAGATTTATGTTGTTGGGTTTTGCAAGTTGGATTTTTTATTGGACAATATTTCGTCCCTCGCATTCTTGTTTTTTTTTCCTCTTTCACTCGCTGTTATAGTTCCTTGTTCACTTTCTCTGACTATGTGGTAGTCGTTGAAGTATTTTTTGTTTGGCTTGGTCACTTGTGTTTCTTCTTTTTGCGTCCGTCGTCTTTCAACGCGAACCGGCTCTGTTTTTGAATGGTTCAAGAAGGTCCGGTCCAGCTCGTTCGCTGCTGGTAAGCTTGTAAGCTATCTCACTTCGGTTGATTTTTTTCCTCCTTAGCATCAGTTTTCCACCGGAGTTACATTGCATTTGCCCAGCCCCTTCGAATGACCTCGTTAAAAAGTAGTTAAAGTATCTTTCCCATTTAAAAAGTTTTTTCCGCCCCGCTTCAACAATTTGTCGAAGAGTGTAGTGCCTCGACAAAAGCGAAAGTCTGCTGCTAGGAGGAAACTCAAGGAGCATAAGCAACAATAATAGGATAGAAAAAAATGGGGCTCATAAGAAGTAGGGACGCTAGAAACACTGCGAAAGGATTATTCCTAAACGGTTATGTCAACTGGAAAACGGGGAAAGCCCAGGAAATGGCGAAGATCCCAGCCCTTGAAGAAAATCACACTTTTCACGCCCTTCCCATCAGGAATTGTTGGGCCGTGCTTGGGATGGACACTTTTTAACAGCAGTTTAATTGCATCCGGAGTTTGAGATATTTTTTCCTGTTGGCCGGCAACTCGTCATTAGGATGATGAGGTCAAAAAGGATTTCTCGTAGTCGAATGAAGCTGGTTTCCAAACTCATTTGGGATTGTCTACAATTTGCACAGTTTTTTGTTGTCCTGCTTTCGGTCGAGTGAAAGCTTAACTTCTTCCCGGAACAGAACCATTATCGTTAATTAAACTTAAATTTGATTGTTACGGTTCAAAAAGTTGTGTTAATTGTATCGCTTTTATAAGACTCAATCACCCGAAAATTACAAAGCGGTTATTTATAGCTAGAAGGGTTTCAACAAGATTTTTTTTAAATTTGAATGTCTATAATCGCGCACGGCTACAAGGCTCTGAACTGGAATGAATTTAAATGAAATTCAAACAAGAAAACATAATTTGCAGATGGATTTCAACATTTTAACATTTCACTTTAATTTTGGTTGCCTTATCGAGTGCCGAATCGAGGTAAATCGAGTGCCGTATTAAAAATTTGAATTATGGGTGTGGATTCTGATTACTGATTCCCAAATTATTTAATGAAATTTAAAATTAGTTTTCAAGCAATCACAAAAAAAATAAATTTAAAACTATATTTGAAAATTAAAAAGCTGAGTTTAGATTTTTATTCTGATCTTTAATTCAGTTTAAAGAATAGTTGAAACGACTCCAAAAATAAGAATCTCGTTTATAAGTATTGATTCATAGTCAGAGCCGAAATAAAGCATCGGGGACTCCAGGGCAATTTTTTTTCACTTAATGATACTCGTTATTCACAATGAGAGTGTTTTTATGATGAAAACTATTTGAGAGAGGTCAATTTGAAAATAATCAGCAGGATATTTGTTCAAGTAAAGATGATGATTTTCAAATCAAATCAATCAATAGTACAAAACTTAGGTGAAATCAGCTGGAAAAGTTTGAATTCGAATTTCAAATCTCAGATTACAACTGGAATGAAAATTCAATACATGAACTCAGTATTGTAGATTGATCCAATTTAGGCAATTGCAGTAGCTTTCTATTATTTTAGATGTTTTTAAAAATTAATTCCAAAAAAAGGGTGTAGAGTAGGGTTACCATACGTACTCTTTTAAGAGCACATTTACTCTTTTTTGATCGAGAAATGTACTCTTCTTTTTGTGAAATTTCACGAAAAATGCTCTTTTTTGTGGAAGGAATGAAATAAAACTTTCTCATACAAATTAACTTATTTCTTCCGATACATAAATATTTTATCCTTATAAATACAAGAGATCCAACCTTTTATGTATTTGTTGCACAACGCTTCAGTTTTGCTTCTTTTGTTGAATGTTTCAAAGGATGGATACCAGTGAAAGGAATCACGAGTACATTCACGATTTCAATCGGGATTTTTCGTTCAAAATTAGCGCCTTTAAGTACGCAATGAACTACTGGACAGTTACTGTCTACTGTAGACAATATGCATAACAAAAAATTGTTTTAATAAAAGCATAGTGCACATAACAAACGCGCACGAATCAGCAATATTGTTTATAAAGAATCGAAAGATAAGCCTCTATAAAAAAAAATTATTTTTAAAATGCATTTTTCATCAACTTTGGTGTGCTTTTTCAGCATATAATCGAAAATTTTGAATAATCCAACTTAAAACTCTAAGCATTTGTCATCTCCATCTTGCAATGAATTGGCGGTTTTGAATAACCTTAAACATCATGGTTTTTGAATAAATGGTGTTTGTCTTTAAAATTTTTAATTTTTTCTCAATGCACTCTTTTTGGCGTTGCAGGATATGGTAGCCCTAGTGTAGAGTGAATGAACCAACATAAATTTCAATAATGATCGAAAAGCTCATATTAATTTCGCGATATTCACATTCATACTAATGCTTTTAAAGTGAGCATTTAATAATTTAATTTTTTTAATCGCTGTGCAGCTTGAGAAAACTAAAAAATTTCAAAGGATTTTCAATGTTTTTCTGTGCTTTCATCATATTGTTTCTACTTTTATAATACCCAGCATTTACCCGGAAACTGGACGGATATAAATCTGGAATGTTAATTGTAAAGTCTTTCAGTTGATTTAGTAAACAAGAAAACATCAATTAATTGCATATGCCTCACAATTAATGGAAAAATTCCATGTTATTTGCAAAACGTTTGTAGTTAATGAAAATTAAAGTGATTTTCTTTATTATACCTATTCTGTATTGCACATTTTCTTTCCGAAACTGAAAGTAAGCGTTAATTTGAAATTTCGAAAAATCTAAAAAAAATGATTTTGACACCGTTAAAAATATAATATGATTTGATTGTGGAGAAAATATTTCATAACAGAAACATCATGCTCGAATCATTGGAAGCTTCTAAAATATTATCATTATTCATTATTCAATAAATAAGAGAAATTGATATTGTATTTATTGTTGGGTTAAAAAGGGGTTGGATGCTTAGGTTTTCAAAGTGATGAAATGTACCAAATTACGGTATGGTTAAAAAAATTCTTATGAGGCTTACTTATTTTTAATAACTTAATCTTAGGGCTGCCATCCATCCCGCAAAAGCGGGACATGTCCCGCATTTTTCTCAAAGTGTCCCGCTTTTTTCGGAGAAAATTTTTGTATTAGACTCAACTTTCTCCGATCCCTCCACACAAATAGTTGGTCAGTGCTAGATGAAAACGCTTCTTATAAAGTCTCACCTCGATAATTTTCAGCTCCTGTCATTTTTTTTCTAATCTTTTTTATCCATCTATGATTTTTAAAACTAGGAATGTTCTTACTTAAAGAATAAGACATTCACCGATATGACTTTAAAAATTTAATGAAACTTTTACGAAATTTCACTGACTTATAATGGAAAAACTTAAATTTAGCCACTATTTAAATTCCTTGGTTCAACACAGAATACCATTCAAATTTTATGTTTTTTTGTATTTTTTTCTTTGAAATTAGCAGCATTTTTGCAAAGTTTATATAATACAAGATTGAACAACTCGTTAAGTTTTCAGCATTTAATGTTAAGATTTTTTTTCCAGACATATCCGAACCGAGCAAATCCGGTCAATTCTAAATCCGGTCTAAAATCCTGGCAAAATTCGGGCATTTGATTTCAAAATTTGTCACAACCGGGCGAATTTTGTCACAACCACAAATTATTCAATTAAAATAAAAAAGAATACATTTGAAAATATTTTTTCCTAATCAAAACACATCAGCAGATTTTGAATCGTGTTTTGGGCTTCCGAAAAACTGTTCATGATTATTTGGATAAAATTTTTTCAAAAAAAATTTTTGTTTTCGTGAAAATACAAATTATTACAACTTAATTTAAGTTGTTTTTGTTCAATTTTAGAAATAAAGTGAAAAAATTTGTTCAAAATCCAGGCTTTTTCTAGAAACTCCGAGAAACCGGTCCGAACCGAACTTTTCCTAAAGTTTGTGTCAAATATCCCTGTTAGTCCGGGTAAAATCGAGCAATATGGCAAGCTTATCTTAGCATCACTGTTACAATCTGGTTCAGTTGAGCGTTTTTTGAGTACGTTCTAGCCAGGTTCTAAAGATGTTAATAATTTCCGATTGAAATAAATTTTTTTTCTTAAGTTGCTTCCAAATGATGATGGCTCCAGATCTTGAAAGAAAAGCTCAAGCAAAAAGTTAAATTCAGAATAAAAAAGACAGGATATCGAGCGAAAAAATATATTTAAAATCAAATATGAAAAAATAAAAAAAAATAAAATGACTTAAATTGAATAAACTTGGTAGATGATTAAAAACGGCTGTTAAAAAATTTAGAAACTGTATTTAAATTTCGGATTTTAATTACTTCAAACTACAACATTTTCGACTAGAGTGTTCGCAGTTTGATGAAAGTTTTCTTGAGAATTCAATTTTTTATCCATATTTTGTTACTTCCTATGAACTTTTTCAGCTTAAGAAACATTCACTTATGTATGTACAGGAATGGTCATAAAAATGAGGTTTTTAAGAGTTTCTGAAATGTCCCGCTTTTTTTAGCAATGTACCGCTTTTTTCCGTGAAATGTCCCGCTTTTTTCTGAAAGTATCTGGTAAGCCTAATTTATCTAATTTTTTATCTTTTCTGGAGTTTGAAAAAACGATTTGTAAGCTGCTGATGTGTTTCGATAAAAAAAAACAATGAAAATTTAAAGTGTTTTTGTAACTTTCTTAAAGATTTTCGTTTCGCATAATTACAGAATTCTGCTTAAATTCGTTCGTGTGTTAGAAAATTCGAAATCAAATGACTTTGTCAGGTTTAAAAAAAAAATTAAGCTGATTTGCTCAGCCACTGGAAATTCAGGAAAAAAATCTGCAAGTCTTACTCTAGAGAGTACCTTCAAATTATATTGAAGAGAAACTTTTCAAAATATTATTAAACGGGGGTCCCTTACCTTTTTTATTTTTTTCCTGGGTAAGCCCTTCTAAGCCTGAGGCCCTGAACAATTGCCCCTTTGTTAAGAGTTCTTTTTCTTAACCTTATTCAAATTATGATGAAGCATTTAATTTCTAATAATGCAATTCGAAACTGTTTTTAATTTTTATTTCTATTTCAGATTTAGGATTCGCTTTTTTTTGCTATAATGTTGATTTCAGTGTTTATGAAGGTAGGGGAATAATTTTAACTTTTGAATTCTGATTCTTATTTGAAAGTTAATTCTTCAAAAATAGTTATAGAAAATTAAATAATATGAGTGACTAACGACACCGACAAAAAAATCCTAAGTGATTTTTTCCTTCATCTAAACTTACTATCTGAGAAATAAGGCAACTTTTACTGTCTATCTTATCGAGAACGACTATCACATTGAGAATTGTCATTTAATTTTATCCGAAAGGCCAAAAGTTACATGAGATAATCATTTTAAACCGTTTGCTAAAAAGCGTTATCGATTGCATTGTATGAACTTTTAAGGTATGTATGTATGTTGGTAATCCACCATGGGTGCACGGATTCACCGCAGTTTCTGTCAAAGTATGGGTTCAGATGCATTCCTTAGATTATTAGGTTCGACAAATCTCTAATGCAGCGCGCCACCTTACCCGGACCCCATGGCTTCGTATGAACTGTTATGTGGTGAATGTATTGCGTGTGTTGATGTAGGTATATTTTGGAAGAACGAATCAATCAGGTGGGCTAGTTTACTTACAGGTATTTCGGCATCCGTGTATATACCTGGCCAGCTGGCAACTGATTGAACATTCCAATTATATAGTCAGTTATATAATGAAACACATCTTACCTGTCGGCCCCCGCTTATGGGATTTGAACCCAAAAGTTTTTCTTGCCGATACCGGGAATCGAACCCAGTACGCCTGGCGTACCAATACCAGACTCGCGCCAGCCTATCCACTAGACCACATCGGCGCTCTGCATTGTATGAACTTTTAAGGTGACTCAATTATCAGTAAAGCATTGCGTTTTTTTCTGAAATGATATGACTGATTTGTTTTTATTAAAAGTTTGTTCGGATAATTAAAAGAAATCCTCAAAGCAGCCTTGGTAGTAAATCAGCTAGAAGCTAAAATTTAATGTGTTTGGTTAGTTCTACTGTTTCAACAAATATTTGATTAGAGTTTACATTTGCTTGGTGTTCTTACTCCGGCGTTTGCAAATGGATATGAAAAACTACGCCTTTCGAGTATCTTTTCGAAACCATGATTTGCATATTATAGTAACTTAGGCTAATGAAATAAGAACTTCAGAATTTTTAATTACAATTCAATAGTCGAATTTAGTTTCCAGCAGTTCGGGACTGATGTTCTTAGCTCTAAGGTTAGCTTCCGATACTCTGACGTGGTACCAATAGTCCTTAAAATAATTTTAATACACTTACAGTTTCAACAAACATGAAATGTTCTTATTTTTGTTATTATCAATCCCGCAACTGATAGACTCTCGGTAAAACTGATAAATAATAATGAATTATTCTTCACAACGCACGCTACCAGTTAGAAATTTTCTTCCCGCTTGTTTACAAATCTCGCGTGAGCTTTCATTCCGTTGTATGAAACATCTCAAGAATTCACAGAAAACAGCTGCAAAAGTTATGAAAATAACTTTGAAATTTATATTTCTCTGATAGAAAATATTGTCCAGGCTTAAAAAATCTGAATGGAAAGAAGATGCGACTAAATCATGTCAGTTTTTGTATTTTTTCATAATAAAACCTTTGGTTTACATTTTGTTTCATACGATGCAATAAACGCTCACACGAGAACTAAGTGTACTCTTCTTTTTAACTGTAGCTTGCAAGCTCACATTTCCACGGGCTCACCCAGACGCACAGTTTGTACACGCTCAACAGTCCCTCACCAGTAAACCTTGTCCGGATCTACTGTCTGGAGCCACCGGATCGCCGTTACTACCAGTTTCAACTTGAAACTGTTGGTAACGCTGATCAGGTGGCTCCATACAGTGGATCAGGACCAAGTTCACGGGTTGGGGATATTTGAGCGTGTAAAAAAAAAAACTTGAAACCTTCAACCATTGCATGAAGAGCGACACTCTCTGGACCCACCGTCTGGACTTCTTCAGCAATACTAGCAATCTTTATTTTAGTGTTAGATTTGCCTTCAAAAACATCGCCCAATGTGCGCAGTAATGTACATTCGTCTCGGGATATGATGGATTGTTCGACGATTTCTCATACCCATGGCTTCGTGTCGATTTCCGTCTACCACCTACACAAAATATCCTTTCTTGAGAGCTCCGAAGATCCACTTGAACAGCGCCTTGATAACCATGGACTGGTTATACACTTGCCTTTCCAACGTGATACGACAAATCTGGCAGTGCTGGATATTACTAGTATGGCTGAAGAAGTCCAGACGGTGGCTCCAGAGAAAGTCGTTCTTCATGAAATGGTTGAAAGATTCAATTTTTTTGACACGCTCAACAGCCCCTCATCCGTAAACCTGGGTCGTATCCACACTTTGGAGCCACCAGATCAGCGTTACCATCAGTTTCAAGTTGAAACTGGTAATAACGCTAATCCGGTGGCTCCAGAGAGTGGATCTGGATCAGGTTCACGGGTGGGGGATTAATGAGCATGTAAAAAAAACTTGAAATGTTCAATCATTGCATTATGACTGTGGCACTCTCTGGAGCCACAGTCTGGACTTCTTCAGCAATACTTGCAATCTCTAAGACTGCCAGATTTGTTGTCCCACCTCCAAAAACACCGCTTGATCTGCGCATTAATACACGTCCGTCTCGGGATATAATCGGTGGTGAAGCTGATACGGTGGCTCCAGAGAGTGGATCCAACCCAGGTTAACGGGTGGAGGACTGTTGAGCGTATAGTAACTGCATAAATTTGTGGGTTTTTAGGAAAACGAGATGGCGAGATGCCATTGAGAAGGATAGTTCACAAAAATGTCTTACTGTTTATAAACCGATTATGAGCTGCAGGAGTGGTATTTCAAATAAGTACAATTCATATAAATTGAAACCATTAGTATATTTATTTGTTAATATCACTCGCGCAACTGATGTTCTTGTTAAAAAATATGTTAAGTCACGATCTCAACGGCAGCTCGTAAGCTCCCTTTCCTAATAGCCTATCGAGTCACGCAGTATTTACACGATCAACAGTCCCCCAACCGTAAACGTGGACCGGATCCACTCTCTGGAGCCACCGGATCAGATTAACCACCAGTTTTAACCATTGCATATTTCCCGCTTGTTTACAAATTTGTTTACTCTCTCTCTTCCTTAACGGCAGCTTGGTAGTTCACTTTCCGAAGGTCCACGGAATTGCGCAGTTTTTACACGCTAAACAATGGTCTAGTTTGCGTCAAATGACAATATAACAAAAAACAAAAGAATCTGACCGAATTGCTAGTCCACAGTCTTCGTGTTGAAATTGTTAACAATTAACTCAACGGAAAGGAACATTCGCTAACAAATTATTTTTGGAGAAAAAATATGATATGTGGAACATTTTAGCATAAAATGTCCATTTAAAGTGTAGCAAATTGGGCTTTGTATATTTTGTTGGAACTTTCCTACGAAAAACTTGAGTTTTACTGAATTGTACCTTATATTTTTGTGGTTGCTCCACTTTCTAGAAGGTGCAGGATCTTCAAGCTTCAGCCTATAAAACTTCTCCACCCCAATTTTTACGTCGATCTGTTGAGTAGTTTCCGCGTCTATTAAGGATAAACAGACATAACAAGCCATTAAAATATATAGATAACGTCCAAAAAAACATTACTGCATTACAACATTTAACAACGTTGAAAACAATTGTCATATCAAGGAAGTTTTTGAGTTTTGAGTTTGAATGTTTTGACAAATTATTTTTTGTACAATATTTTTTGTAGCCTTTTTCAAATTTTTCTTAAAATTTTATTTGCAAGTTTAATCACCAAATGCACTAGTTTTCAAAACATGTATCTAAAATTTGGTTGCAATGATTTTTTTTACAAAATGTTGCTGATCAATCACGAAAAAATTACAATTTTTAATTAATTCATTTGAGCATTTCCTTATATTAACTGTCATACAAAAGGTTGGCAGAATTTTTCCCGTACGTCTCCAGCCCAAGCGAATCTCGGCTATCTTATCTAAAAACATGGGAAAATCTGGACATTTGATTTCAAAACAATCAACCCAAAATCTGACCAAATTTGGTTAGAAAACCATGGTTTTCTCAACAAAAATCAAGTTTAATGACCCCTTGAACATTTTTATTCATCGAATCATATTAGCAGATTAAAAATCATATTTTTTGTTAAAAAAAACCGTGATTATTTTGTATTATATAGCTAAAAAAAATTTATTTTGAATGCAAAAATAAAAAAAAAATCAAAAACTTGAAAATTTGAGTTTTTTGCCTGGTTTTGAAAGTCAAAGGAATAAAAACGATCAAACTTTGGGCTTGTTCATAAAAATCCACTCAACCAGATAAATTGAACTTTTCCTAGATTTTGTATTAAATATCCGGGAAAATTTGGCTGAAACTGGGCAATCTGGCAAGCTAAGACATAATAATTCAGGAAATTTTGATGAAAGGTTTTTTTTACAAAAGCTTGAAACGAATTCAGTTCAGTTTGTTTTTATATCCAACCGCCATTTAAAAAATAATTTTCGGTCGAAATATTTATTTTCTTTGTTGATAACGGAGGTTTAAGTGGAGGAATAGAGTTAATCTTTATTCGTTTTGTTCGTCGAGTCCTTAAATAACTACTTATAACATAACATAAGCGATGGGCTTGTGATATAGCTCAGTTGGCAAGTCTGTTGTCTCCTGAGCCGATGTCCACGAGTTCGAGCCCAAGAGCAAACATCGAACACAGTTGTACCGGATAAGTTTTTCAATAACGATCCGCCAACTGTAACGTTGATAAAGTCGCGAATGCCATAAAGATGGTAAAACGACTATAATCGAAACAAAAATAAAAAAAAAAAAAAAAAAAAAAAAAATAAAAAATAAAAAAAAAAAAAAAAAAAAAAATAACATAAGCGATAGCTATGTACATTATTCACTGAAGTGATATCCGCACTTATTAGTTTTCTCATTTTCGTGTGATATTCTGAGCTTACCACTCAAAATAACTGGCAACACTGGTGAGTTACCACGAACCTAAATTAAGTTGTTTGGCTTCACAGTGTGATGATGTAAACATTTGTATCGTGTTTACCGTCATCAGCTGTCAGCATCAATCATCATCGCTGTTGATTCAATTGCGAATTGACTCAAAGCATGCGGAACCAAAACAAACTGTTTTGGTTTCGCCGATGGGTCGGCAGATTTCCTTTGCTGAAAACCGTAATTCTCAACATTCTGGAATGTTGATCAATTTTAGTTTTAGAATGTCCAAAAACAAAAAACTAATGGTTTTAAAATAATAACTAGTTTGGGTTTGCTTAAATCAAACTAATTGAGCAAGGACTTGGAGATCATAGATATCAAACCTTTCCAATAAAATTGATATAACAACCATTTGAAAGAACAGATGTTGCACAGTAGGACCAAGATTTTGATAAGAAGAAAATTCTATACAACCATTTTGAAACATGGTTGCATGCTTTGACGGTTTTTTCAAAACATTATTCCAATGCTTGTTTCAACCATTCTCACACTTTTTAGGAGGATATTGAAAAAAAAAATGAATAACTAATATTTTCGGCTTTTTTTCAGTTGTCATTCTGTGCTGCTTTTATTTCGAATATATGTAAACAACTTTTTTATTCTAAGATCGTTCATGGCTCGTAAACATTCAAGTACAATTTCATACTATTCTCCTTTAAAAAAAATCAAACACTCATATATATTTTTATGCAAATGATTCTTATTACTACGGATTAACACATTTCGTGTTGAATTTACAATATAATTTACACTATTATTACTATTTTTACACATAATTGACTGTATATACTTTTTAGCCTGTATGTATTTTTGTATTTCGGCAAGAGCGTTAAATCCCAAAATTCCATGCAAACCTGATAGCTCCAAACAAACCATAACAGTTGATCATATGACTGAAATTTTCCAAGGTGCTTTCTGTTAGAATGCATCCTCCAAATCATTAAAATGGAAAAATATCGTGTTTTTGATCATCTTTATGTACTTATGTAGGAACATCCCACATTTCTAATCAATGCAACATCATTCCTTCTAATACAATTGCAAAAAAAATTGTAGCTGCAGCAGAACAGTGCTTCATCTAATCCGAACGCTCTCAATCCATAATCACGATCATAATTTCCGGGCACCAATGATGTTCCTCAAAATGTGCCTACAGATTTCCCTAAGCGACAGATGAGACCAGGTCATGCACTGATTATTGTTATCGTTCTCCAATCATTTGGCCCTGAAGCCCCCCTCTCAATCGAGGGCAAATTTTCGTTAAAATTACCAATCAACATTGGCTTTCCGATTCTGTCTTTCTGGCATACTTTTGATCGAGTGCAGTGCAGTCGTCTGGCGTTTCGTTTCGAAACCCAGTTGTATCTGAATATTTGCTTATTGTGTCATTGGAAACTCATTTCTACGCCAACATGTCAAACAGTGCATCGAAATTGTCTGGCACCGGGGATAAAAGTTCTCTAATTTCTTTCGTTCTCAATTTTTCTCGTTTCATGTTTCCCACCCACTCAACCCACTGTTTCCGAACAGAACCCATCACGACGATAGTGGGCGGTCCGGATCTGTACATCGACACCGGATCGACGGTAAATCTGACGTGCATCGTACGGCATCTGCCAGAACCCCCTCCGGTCATTCTGTGGACGCACAATGGCGAGGTAAGTAGACATTTTTGAGTAGGATGTGCATACCTATCTACGGTTGTCCTAGGAATGAACCGCTGCCATGAAAATGCTCATCATCATCATGTCGACACCTGACAGGAGCTGAAACAGAGCTTTGAGAAGCATTCCTAATAACGATGTGGGCTTTGGAATTGTTAGTCTTTAGAAAGATACGTTCCAAAGGTTTGGTCACGATTTGGAAAAAAGGAAAAAAAACGAAAAGCTATCTCTCTGAATTCTGAAACTTTGGAAAACGGACCCGATTGTTCGAACTTTTTTTTTAAAAAAATCATTCTTTGGTGGTAGGATTCCATTTGATGAAAAAAAAAACTTACATTCCAATGTATAAAATTTGAATACGGGAAAGGGAAATTAAAGGACATCTCAATCCATTAAATCAATTAGGTAAACCGAGTCAACTCCAAACTAATGTATATTATTTTTCAACTTTTCATGTATTCTTACATGTATGCAGCAAGCTGCAAGGATCGGAAGATTTGCAATTCATATTGGGAAGTTCACTGATGCAGCAGTGTTCCACTTAATCACCTGATGGTTCCCATAAGAGTAGTCATTAACTTTTTGCTCTTGGCTGGTAGAGTACAGAAAGTTCAATGTGATGTTGTTTCATGTTTACGTCCTCTCTCAGGAACTTGAACAAACAAGGTCTTTAGTTTTAACGATAACTTGAGGGCGGTTGTTGTTGGTCGATAATTGGCCAGTGAATCTGATATGGAAGCATCTGATATGAAACAAATGTTCCTACAATTTTTAATAAAATAATTGTGACTATCTGTCCATTCAAATGAACACTTAGAAGAAGAAGCTTATAGTAATTTCTTCGTTTCCTTCAAAAACCCTTATTATCAAATCGATAGCTGACAAAACCGTTGATTTTTCAAAAAAAATTGTGTGTGTGAGTGGTACAAAAGTACGCAAATACTGTTGTCTGTCAACACAGCGCAAATCATGCATTGGAGTGAAGCACATGATCGGCAACTACAGTTAACAGCATGGCCGTAGGAACGGGGGGGTTTTGGGGGTTAAACACCCCCCATGAGGGTCCAGTAATAGCAAGCGAGATATTTTATTCTATACTCGAAATTTCTAATTTCAATCAAATCCTGATGATTGAGTCAGAATTCAAAAGTAAAAATTTTGACTCAGAACAGATATAAAAATCTCAAAAACTCATCTCAAGTTCAGCATTTTGCTACAGTTTTTGAAAAAAATCACACTTGCTTATTAACACATTGAGGACCGCAAAGCAATCTTAGCAAGGAAACACCTCAATTCGAAATTGTATATCTCAGAAATCACTGGACCAAATTCTACAACAGTTTAGTATCTTTTATTCAATTTGGCAAAGAAAAGTTTCGTTATAAAATTCAGAACATTAGAGTCATGCTTCTAAATGTAGCACACTTGAAGCAAGTGATAAAAACGAGAATTCTCGTATTTTTTTACGCAATGTTTTACACATTGCAGTTCTGAATCTGAATTATAAATTCGAATGAGATTAACCTCATTTGGGGCTTCTAGTTTCATATTAATAAATTCAAAATTGTATTTCTGTTTTCATATTTCGAATTCTTTATCCTGTTCATGATTCTTGATTACGATTCGAATCATCATTAGAAATTGAAAACCAAAAGCTGTTTGAAATACTGATTAAAAATAATTTTCTAAATATGAAAAAAGAAATAAAATCCATTCTGATTTTTTTTCGTTTTCAAAATTGAAGTTCTTCAACTTAGTTCTTATGCAGAATTCAAACATAACAAAGCTTCAAAATGTCGATCCAGAACTGAAATCTCAGAACCAGATTCATCATTCAAAATTTATATTTAAATTCAGACTCACAAGTAGGATTTAAAAAAAATTAAATAATGAATTCAGAATGTAGCACAATACTTCAAAATTTCAATAACAGATTTATGAACTGGGCTTTGAAACAGATTTCATATAGGCTCATATTGAAAATACTGATCAGTAATTTAAATTGTGAAGTCGTATTGAATTTTGGTAACAGATTGAAAATTAAAATTATCAATGCAGTTTCTGAATTCAGATTCGGAGTTCATATTTAAAATTCAGGTTCAGATTCAGATTAGTTCTTCAATCAGAATAATCATATCAATATGACTATTTTGCCAAGCAATTCAAATCGGAAGAGATCGCTTAGTTATAGTTTTGATTATTTTTTAAGTTTTGTTATTGAAAACAAATATATCAACAGGATTTTAAAAATAGAATTGATTTTAAATAAAAACATAAACTGAAAAGGGAACATGTTATCTTCAATTTAAAATAAGTGCAGGTTATCGATTTATTTTTTATGAATGTTGTAGTTTTTCAGAAGTAAAATTTTAACTGAAATCTTTAATTTGAAATGAGTCGCATGAATCAAATGGTAACTTCAAAATTTCTTAATTCTTCTTTTCAAAATTTGATTTTAGTTGATATTTTCGAATGAGCTCAAGAGTTTAAATGATTTGGATTTGAAAGTTTTATTATAAAAATATTCTTCACACAAATTAAATAAGTCAAATCTTCGAAAGATATCAACCATTGATGAGAGTAATTTCTCTATTTTGTAACTTAAGGCTTCATTATACCAATTAAACTTTACATTTTAAGATTTGAGGACGCATTTTGAAAGGTACGTTTTAATACCAAAAATTACTAATGTGAAGAATTTAAGAATTATTAATCGTATAGTACATGATTTAATTCAATTTTCTTTTTATTTACACATTGTTTGAGCAAAAAAAATGTTGAAAAACGTTAGTCTCCAAACCACCCCCCCCCATGAGTCGGTTCTTCCTAAGGCCCTGGTTAAGAGTCAAGTCATCAAGGAAGTCAAGGCTCATACCTGAGTTTTTAATTTTTTATAAGCAAAAGTGAAGGGTCGCTGAAATGTCCCGCATATTTTTCTACGATGAGCTGATAGTGTTGCCTAGTTATGAGTCAATTAAACTTTACCTCAAACAAATTTTTTTGCTAGTTCCAGAGCTCGTAAGCTGTATATCCGGTATCGAGGCAATGAGACAGAAGATTTCTGATGGACGACAAACCTTGTTTAAAACCCCTATTTCAAACTAATTCCAGCAGTGCAATCCTATAACATTTCTGCTGGTGACAATTTCCTTAGATGACTGAAGTATGTATTTGCTGTTTTTTTTTTTCAATTACAAGAGAGAATGAGAATAGTTAATCCCTGGGGATACTTGATTCCTTCGCTATATCTCGAAACCGGAATGTCTTACAAATATCATATGCTTTAGAAAAATGTGCTGAATAGAAAAAAAACAATGCTGCTATTTCTTAAAATTTAAATATTTTATGTCTCGAGTTATTGTACTTTTTTTTAAATATTCAACAAAATGTGATTTGAAAGTCTTTTTTATCAAAAATAGAAATTAAAATATTTATTTAAAAATGTTTATTGTTAGGGTATAACTAGAACTTCATAATGCCATATTTTTAAAGCAGTAGTAAACTCTAAACTTTTTATATGTTATGGTTTTGGTGATTGATCTAGAGTCCAAAGTGATACATTTTTCTTTTAAATGGATCGTGATCATTGGTTATCACAAAATTTCTTATATATGTACAGTAATTTATGTTTATCCAGGTTTCATCAGTATTTATGTGAAAACAAGTACGTCTTAAAATATGCAATTACTAAAGTGTAGTAGACAAACTTTTTGAATTATCTTTGTCTGATAATTACAAACTGTAAAATGAGATTTAAAAAGGCAAATAGTAGTCAACAGACCCGTCATCTTAGGATTTTGCTAGATTTTTGCCTAGGGTCAAGGCAGCCTGAATTCAGGATCATATCTCCTTAAACTTTAAAAATATCACTATTTTTTTCGTCTCATTCTAATGCTTCTAGCTCATCTAAGGATTCACTTTTAAAGCATCTAAATTTGAAATTACCCGTTGCCAGAAAATGCAAAAGGGGGCTTGTTGCTAAGTTTTCCCAAAAAGATATGATCAAAATAAGGAAAGGGGATCTAGTATCTGCATTGTCCCCTAATGATTTGCCAAGACTTTGCTCAAGTTAAAAAACACAACAATTTTCAAATTATAACTCAAGTGGAAAAATAACAATTTTCAAATTATAAACTTTGGTTTTTGCTGTTATAAAAAGCTTTTAAAAGTACCTTTGTATGTACATTTCACAATTTACGATCTTTACTAACCGATAACACTTTTTTTCAAGTTTTTTATTGAATTATCATACAATTACCTTTATTTCCTCCATAGCAAGAATTTCAATCGTATGGATTTTTAGATACCGTGGTGCGGGGAGACAATGGGCCAAAAAGGGTGGTGTTTGAGTCAGAAAACAACTCAAACACCACCATTTTTAATTATAATATTTGAGTTTATTTATAAAATCAAAGAAAGCTGATTTGTTCCTAAATGATATATCTACAACAACACAAAATTTTGTTGTAAGCAAAGACTGTCGCATATGCATTCCCGTCATTTTTCAGTTTATCTCACTTTGTTCTCAACATATATGAAAAAATACCAACTCATGTCTGTCCCATATGAAATATATCCGCAAAACTGTGCCATATGTCTATTTGTACAGAATGCTTTAAAATTACTCTTTTAATTTACGATAATTTTACAAACATTCATACAATGTGTGCGACAAATTAAGCAATCATTAAAATTACGACATTAAGACTACATGAAACAGTACATTAAAGTCAAAAATAACAATTTCCATAATTTTGACAAGCTAAGTATAGCCTTATGAGTAAATGCAATGTCCGAAGCACTTATCTCGTGTCGTACTCGCTTCATGGGAAGAATAAAAGCAACGTCTCAGTAAGATGTTACGTTTTAATTTTTTTTTTTAAATTCACAATTTTTTGTTGCAGCAGACTTGTATATTGAAATTTTTTACATCAACAATAGACGGATTTCAAGCCAACTGGACACAGCATCTGGCATGACTCTCTCAGAATTGAATGAAAATGTGTGTGTGTATAGTCCTCACGTATAGCTAAGGCACTTGACATACTAAGTTTTCCCAAAAATATTCAGACTAATATTTGACAAGGGCTAAACTTTTCAGGCCAATTTTCCATGAAAATTTTTAACTCTTAACTTACAATTCCTATACAAATGTTGTCTACGGGAGAGTTTTGGAAAAATGATTGAATTTTTAAAAAAAATTGACAAACAAAATTTTTAAATCTTTTACTGCGAAAAATGCATTTTAAAACTAAAACTTAATTTCTAAAAAAAAACGCCATCTAATAATATGATGATTTTTTTTTATAAAATGGGTAGGTAAACTACCTAGTTTTCAACAGTTGTTGCTTGATAAATCAGAAAAAAACACATAAAAAAATTAATTGACTAAAGTTTGTCATTTCAAATATGATTGATTCTATGAACCAGACTTTTTTTTGTTATTCTCAATCTATTTTATTGATAAAAAATCTCAAAACAATTTTTTTATTATCTTTTTACTAAAACCTCTCGATTAACTAGTTTTCGACATTCAATTTTAGTTCGACGCTAAAAAATTGAGTTTTCGACAAAAGCATTTCCACCTCTTTTGTTTGCAATGGAACATAAATTTTGGCATATTGGAATTGCTTGTCTACTTCACGGCGTTTTTACACCATGAAAACGATATAAACATACACTAGAAGTTGTGTATAAAAAAAAAGGTGAATTTTCCGTGCTGATTTTTGACAGCTTGAAAAACAGTTGAAATTCCATAAATGTTAGCAAAACTATGAATTAAATAACCGAAAACACCTTGTTCAGAACTTTATCCATCCATTGATTCCTGGTATGTTGCTTTTGTTTGAAAAAAAGGTAAGTTTTTTTTATGATTCAAAATCATTCCTTTTTAATCGATGACATTGAATTTAACATGTGATTAAGAATGTTACCTTTAAATAAATTTTAAACTACTACTAAACAGCTTATTTAGAATATTTTCCATACTCAACATATGCTTTGCTAGGAGAGCAAAAATAGAAAAATTTGAACATATTTAGCTTGAGCAACAAAATAGGAAGATAAGCCTTTAATTAAAAATAGGTCGAAAACTGGCTTCTGTCGAAATCAAGAGTATCCCTTATAATGCCTACAAGTCGTCCATTGATAGCTAAATTGTGCATATTTGAGGGAATAAAATTTTTCTTACAAAAACTTTTTCAAGTCCAATATTTTTTAAAGAGTACAATTTTAATTCAAAACTAATTGTTTATTGCATTGGTATAATTTTTTGAAAGAAAATAAATACTTTAGATTACCCGAAGCCTGTTCCTAAAGTAGATGGCATTTAATTCATTGCACAGCTACATTATCAAAGCATTGAAAATATTATTATTTATTTTTATAATTATTATTTGTTTTTTACTGGTGTCGTTCAAGGAGGCATTTAAAATAGAATGAAATTGATATTGGGTTCACTTCTGTCACCCAGCTTAGAGCTTGAAATTGCATAATTCTGGATAATACTGGTACGCATAATGTCTGAGTTTGTACAATACACAAAAATATAAAGCTAATGAAAAATGCTTTAAAAACTGTTTTCCAGGAAATTATATAATGAATGAATTACTTTGCCTTGATTTTACCCAGCAGATAATTTTACCGCGCATGTAAAGAATGTGTGTGTTTGTGAATGGGTTTAAAGGGAAGCTGTATAAAAAGCTCCATTTCGGTCGATCAATCGAAGCCATTTACTCTCCTCCCCCACCCCCCCCCTCTTCCCTCCTCAATCTACAGTTATTGTTCTAATTCGTTCCATGTTAGTTCCTATTTTTTAATATGCCAAGAGTCAATGGATTACCGTCAACTGGGGCAACATGCAACAATTTTCGTATTCAATGGCTTTTAAAAAACTTATGTTCACAGTTAATTCTACCCATTATGTATCAAAAGTTTTAAGAATGATGGGACATCAAATTTGCGTAGTTAGAAAAATTACTGGTTTCTTTTATTATTTTTAATTTTCTAAAAACATGAGATTTTAACCCTCCTCAGAAAATAAGGTAACTTGCAACTAACTTTGTTTTTAATGAAAAATTTTATGAACACGTATGAAATTTTAAAGTTTTTAATATATTTGCGATGCCTTTAAGACCATTGCGCATGAAAATAGCAATTGCAGTAATTTGTTGGTCTGTAAAAACTGATTTTCATATTTTTCTGAAAGTAAGGATGCTGCATACATCTAGGGGCTAAATAATACTACGAAAAATTCTACAAGCTGAAATCATAAAAATAAATGTTTGGATGAATGAATGCAAAACATTTATATTCCAGCACATGGAAACGAGATTTACTAGTTGTTTCTTTGATTTGCATTTTGTTGCATTTTACCCCAGACAACAAACTGAATTATAAAATTATTTATTTAACAAGATTGAGCGATTGTTCGAAATATATTTTTTAAAGCAACGGTGTTGGTATAGCATGAGGAAACCAGTTAAAAGTTTTAAGGTAAAATTATCAAGTCAATCCGTAATATTGGGTAAAGTTTTTTACGGCATCCAAAAATGTTAAAATTTGTACATTTATTGCTCGACTTTTCAAATTTTATATAACAATAAAAAACACTTTAACACTAAACATACCGACACTTTGTATATACCTATTCATACCGCGAGCGGTCAAATGACGGTTTTCACTGTTTTCGCTAAAACTTTCTTGTTTCTCAACCGATTTCTTTAAAATTTATAGTTTTGAAAAGCCTATAATGTGACTCAAATATGTTTCTCAGACAATTTTCAGCTACAATCAAGTTTTTTAAAGTTATGTTAAGTCCAAGAATTTTTTTATGAAAAAACATGCTTCAGGAAAATTGCTATAAATCTGTTCATCAGAGCTCGAAAAAAATTTCACTTAGTGCATGAGAAAGCTGAAGTTAGAAGCTATATGTTGCACATACGGAAATTTTTATCAAATTTTTTTTAAGATCACGGCCACAAAAAATGTAAAAAAGTTGTGTAAAACCCGTACTTTTCAATCAATCAACCGCCAAAGCTGTTCCTGTTACAGTAGAAAAATTTCAAAAAATGAATTGGAATGTTGACGTAATTTGTCACATTTTGGCATCTTTAGATTTTTTAAAATACGTAATACATAATTTATGACGAATTTTCAAAAGTAGCTGTTTTTCAAATATTTCATCAATTCGGATTTTTGATACAATTCCTACACCTAAATTCAGCTTTGCACTGGATTTTGAGTATGTTATCGTAAAGTTTAGGCAAAAAAATTATATGCAAAAGAAAGAAAATTTCATACCGGTTTTAGTGATGTAACTACATTGACGGTGCGATGCTTGACAAAAATATAATAAATATATTTCTGAAAGTAAAACCAGAAAATTTGAGCGAATGTTCGTTTGTTTTTTCGTTTCCTTTCACCCGTCTTCGTGTGCAAAATAGCTTTGAGATATTACCACCCACTGCGCCCGTCTGCCAAGCAAGGATTTGTGCTGACTTTTCAAAATTCAGAAACTACCTCACTGTTTTATTTATCATATTTTTGACAAGCATTGCACCGCTAATGCAGTTACACCACTAGAACCGGTATGAAATTTTCTTTCTTTTGCATATAATTTTTTTGCCTAAACCTCACGATAACATACTCAAAATCCAGTGCAAAGCTGAATTTAGGTGTAGGAATTGTATCAAAAATCCGAATTGATGAAATATTTGAAAAACAGCTACCTTTGAAAATTCGTCATAAATTATGTTTTACGTATTTTAAAAAATCTAAAGATGCCAAAATGTGACAAATTACGTCAACATTCCAATTCATTTTTTGAAATTTTTCTACTGTAACAGGAACAGCTTTGGCGGTTGATTGATTGAAAAGTACGGGTTTTACACAACTTTTTTACATTTTTTGTGGCCGTGATCTTAAAAAAAAATTGATAAAAATTTCCGTATGTGCAACATATAGCTTCTAACTTTAGCTTTCTCATGCACTAAGTGAAATTTTTTTCGAGCACTGATGAACAGATTTATAGCAATTTTCCTGAAGCATGTTTTTTCATAAAAAAATTCTTGGACTTAACATAACTTTAAAAAACTTGATTGTAGCTGAAAATTGTCTGAGAAACATATTTGAGTCACATTATAGGCTTTTCAAAACTATAAATTTTAAAGAAATCGGTTGAGAAACAAGAAAGTTTTAGCGAAAACAGTGAAAACCGTCATTTGACCGCTCGCGGTATGAATAGGTATACCACATGCGTTATTCGAAAACCATAACACTTTGAAAAATTTTAAAAACGCAAAAAAACTTGCATTTTGAAAATAAAAATAGTCCTGTCGTTAAATTTGCGAAAAAAAAAATTATATAAGGTGTAATCATCATTCAAAGTTCAAAAACCGTCATTTGACCGCCTCCGGTACGTTTAGTGTTAAAAAACTAGCTTAAGATGCAAGAAATTATGTCATTATCATTTTATAATCATAAGAAGATAACTTTATTACAAAACATAAAATTGAAAATTGATTCAGTGTGGTATTATATAAAAGTTGCATCTAACCCCGCTGTTGCATGATGCCCCGTTTGGCGGTACTTAATTGATCTGCTTCTAATTATGTTTTATCATAATACCCGAATCATTGGTTTCTTGTTTTTCATAATAAAAAAAATTATTTATTGTTGGAAAAACTTTTTTCGCATCATGCCCTACCACCGAAAAAATTATTGAATTCTGAGATGGCATTTTTTTCAGTGTAGGATTTCCACTTACTTTTACCATCAATTATTACAATCAATTACAAGTTTTTATTACTTCGAAATCATAACAATCATTTCAACGAAGCAGTTTTTGAATTGAAGGTTGGAAATCTACTCTGAAAAATAAATTACATGACTAACAAAAAAATCATGAAAAAGTTTTTGTTTGAAAATTTTTTTGCCATTAAATATGCTCAAGTGGCAATGGATGGATGACTTATTATTACCTGGCTTAGAAATTTTTTATCAAATTATGAGACGGATTTTTTTTTGGGAAAATGAGTTTTTAGTTTTTGCCATGCATTTTTCTCAGTGTAGGATTAAAAAACAATTTTTTTCAACAAATTTAATAATTTTTTTTTCATGATACACATTTGTGTAGTAGTTGTAATTTTTGAGATAATTTTTTTTTTTTTTGAAAAGTATTCCTCTTTTCATATGTTAGTCTAGATAATCTTAAGGAAAACTGAATATGTCAAGTTTTTTTACTAAGTAAGATCTTTATGCCCATAAAATTTCATTGAATTCATAGAGGGTCATGATAACTTCGTGTCAATTTGGCGTGGAATCCGTGAATATTTTAACTATAAATAATATCAAAACGAAATATGACAGTTCAAATGCAAAATTAGTAGAGAGAAAGAAGGATCAAGAATATAAAGTATCTAAAACCAATTTAAAAAAAATTAAAAAAACATAATTTTTGTTTGTTGATAAATTGAAACTGGCATAACATTGTACAGAACGTGGTCAATGTTTATGATTAGAGATTTTGAAAAAAAAATAAACACTAAAAATGTGCAAGATCTCAGTCGATAACTTAACAAAATATTTGGAAAGGTTTCTATTTAACAGTACAGCGTGAAATCACAAAACTTTAATAAACTTGTTTGAGGTAATTTATACAAACACAAAATTGAAGGTTGATTACGTATTTTAAGAATATACATATAAATACCTGATAGATAAATTTCAAACAAGCTTAGTTTTATGATTACAAACGACTTTTGTTCTATGAAGAACTTCATAGATGAGAAAAATTGTTAGACATTTTTTCAAAAACTACAGAAGCACAGGGGCTAAGAAATTTGACTTTCAATATTTTGCGCTTTTAGATTTAACATACTTCAAAATTTTTTCTAAACTTTGTAACATGTTAAAATTGATCCAAAAATATACTTTTATTTATTTTTTGTTAAAATTGGCCCACAAAAAACTAAGATATATCATCTTATATGAAAAGTCAATATTGTGCATATTTTTCAAATTGTTGTCAAACTTTCCAAACCCGCTTGAAGACGGCGTTTATGCATCATCTCTCCTTTCAAACTTAGCAAAAAAAATTCACAAAAAAGCAACCCAGAATGGTGCTAACTTTTCATTTAACTGCCAATTATTTTTTTAGATTATAAAAAACACATTGGCCAAGGATGAGGCTACCAAATTGATCATTTTTCGAAAAATTGGTCTATTTTCAGTTTTCTCATGTTTTTAAGCTTTTTTTTAGCTGTAACTGTTGAAAACTGCTTCTGATTTTTAATTTGACTCTTGCTTCTGATCTTAATTCGGGATTTAACCCAAGAAGTTACTATCAACCGGTACGATTCATGTTGAACCTTCTTAAAAAATGCAACGATGCAAAAGTTATAAAAAATTAAATTAATTTGCGGCTTTATCGGTTAGGGTTAAAGAGTTGAAATGAAAGACGGATAGAATATCAGAAGAAAATTTTAAAGTGGTGAAAAGAGCGAAGAGCATTTAAAATAGAAGCTTGACTACATACTAAATTCTTTGTCTCGCACCAATTAACTGTATTGAAGAAGTAGTACCCAATAGAGGAGGCACTACGTTTTTCGATACAGTTAATTATGGATGGTTCGACCGCCATGTGAATGCACATGTGTCGAACGGACCTTAGAATTTTCTTCTGATTTTCTATCCGTCTTTCGTTACATCTCTTTAACCCTCACCGATAAAGCCGCAAATTAATTTCATAAAACAAATTCACGGTGATTTCTCTTCTTAAATAATAAGTTTTAAAAAATGTAATAATTTATTGGTGGTTAAAAAAACACTTTAAAAAGGGTACAAACAAATATCAATTTATAAACAGAAATAAACAACTTAAATTGATTTAATTAAAAAACGGTTTGTTTTAATTAAAACTACAAAAAAATTAAATAAGACAAATTTAAAATCAATTGAAATAAAAAACTTTTGCCATTTTATTTTGATTTTGTCATTTCATGCATAAATATGTGGTTTCTAGCGAGTTTAAGTTCTGCTTAAACATTCCATCAGTTCTGAAAACTTCTCAGAACATCGAATTTATGAATTTTGGTTTTTTTTTTTAATAATGCTTGATCTTGATATTTTATCAATTTTCAATTATGTTTGTTTAGCAATATAACTTTAAATTCAATTTTTCGGAGTTGCCATGGTTCCACTTTGGTGATTCTTGAATATCAAATTATCCATGTTTTGAGCGCTTTGAGGCACCCCTAATTAGGTCATGTTGAGCTGATTATATTGAACAGGTCAATTTCTTGGGCCAATCAACATAAAGTGCATGGTCGAGTTTTGATAATTTGAAAAAAAAAACAAATTACCAAATTTTTTGCCACCCTGCAGATCGTTTTCTGAGTGAAAATCAATGCAAAGATTTTTTTACTTCATTTTAGCTTGTTTTGCATTATTACAAGTTATTAAAAGCTATTATGGTTGAACAGAATGTAAATTTATTTAGTCCAGGGACACGTACATATGTTAGTCAAAGCAAGAAGACTAGAGAGATACAGTTACAAAATAACAATAGTAAAACAGTGTAGGGGCTAATACGCTCAAACTACTACTACTGCCAGAAGTTTACCTATCATATAAAAAATCGACGAAAGCGAGACTTGAATTGTTGTTCTGCTTCAGTTGTTTCATTTTAAAACTTACTCTTTAATTAAAAGATAATATTACGGGCTTTTTACGGGCTTGCTTCAGCTTTTTGTTTTGTATTGCAACAGTCAGCAATTAATTTCCAAACCAAATGAATGTCTAGGCAGAACGAAATGTAAGCAAAACATTTAGTTCAACCCAGTCCAACGAAAACATGATGGTGCAGAATGTGTGCTTCTTTTGCCACAAACCTAGACCACATCGTAGGAAAACGTGTAAGTAAACCTGGGGCGAAACAGCAATTCGTTTTGCTTTTTTGGCCTTTCAATTCCAAATGTACCCAGAGAGCAATCATAATAGCTCAAAGATAACACATAACAACGTTTTCAACATAAAGCCATGCTCCAAATGCTTTCGACCGGATACAACTGCCGGAAGAAGGGGAAAACAAATATGCCAAATTTATGGCAACAAGAAAGATACTTGCCATACTGGGACGAAGAATTTATGCTCTGACTCCAATGCCAGAATCTCGCCAGGGTTTTCTCAGGGCAGCAAAACGAGTACCTTCCTACCCAAAAGTGTGTCCTTCCAGATCATCCCTTCCGTCATTGCCCCTCCCCCCCACTCACAACATCCAGGTAAAAGATTGTTACCTTGCATTTCGGTGCTTCTTCCTTTTCGGACTCTGCCGAAATCTGGAATCTTTTGTCCATATTTTTTCCCTCCTATTTGTGCTGGGAATGGATGAGCGGATTATGTTGCGGGCGAAAACATTCATTTGAGGAGGACGCAACATCACCACCAGCAAAAACGACAACAAAAAAACACATCCGAACCCGACCGAACCCCAACAAAAACGACTTTCCGGACTTTTTGTCTTGCACACTCACCCGAAAAAAAACCAGAAGAAGAACCTCCGGCATATTTTTTGGCTCGATTCCAAACAAACAGAAAATTTTTCCCAGCCAGTTTGTGTTTCCCATAATCCGTCATTGCAGGGTCAGTTCGTTTTTGGTGGTTGCAAGGGCGTTTTTTTTGTTGTAAAACAAATAAATCGGAGGTGCTTCAAAACTTAGAAGAAATAATTGTAAGAATTGAATGCGGTTCACACAAAAAATGAAGCTAAACCGATTAGATACCGAGTCATTGAATTGCAGATTTCTCAAAGATTTTATGAATAAATCATGAATCCACTTCCAAATTTTATACATTTCGGTGCATTTTTTTTCCTTGCAAAGCATACCATCTAATAAATTGTAATTTAAAGAATTCTATTTTACCGAATTTTGGAAATTTCTTCATTCAATGAATTGTTATCCGTAAGATGCTTGATTTGAGAAAAAAAATCATGTTAACAGAAATATTTCAAAATATTGTTAAATTCAAGATTTCCTGTTACCCACAGAAAACTTCATACAAAGTTCTTCATTTTATTTTATAAATATACATAAAAATAAGGCAAAAAAGAATTAAATTTGTAAAACGTAGGACTGGTGAAAAAAATCTTCTGGCCGCCGTATGGTTTTTTGATACCTTTCGAGTAACCAAGCATCAATATAATAGATGAGACGATTTTTGTTGATTTCTGAAGAAGTGAATCAAATTTGTTAACTCCTCTGAAAATTCAAATAGTCTTGAAATAAAATTTCTTAAGAATATTTTATATCTCAGTTTAAGCTTTCGTTATTAAAGGATATTTCTGAAAAACATCGAATATCTTGTTTGGGATACAAGTAAGTTTTGTAATTTGTTCAAAAACCGGAAAATATTAATCATCCAAAGTTGAAAACTATTAGATCTTCGGCATATCTGTGGTTATTTTTGATTAAAAAATTGTATGTAACTCGATCCACTAGATTAGGACTGAATGCTACACTATCAAAAATTTCCACAAACAGCCAAAAAATGGTAATAAAACTGATAAATTTTCCATACAATACTTGAATTGATCTATCATGGCATGCTGTAAATTACTAACATTATTTTAACTCGAAAATATCTCATGAATGTTAATATGGCATCTCAAGTTGGATTTTTCTACAGTTGTGGCTATAACTAGAATAAAAAACACTTTTAATAATGGAATGGCTTATTTGTAATTTTTTTAAGAATTATAGTTTTTTGAAGAATTTGACTGAACCCCTAAATTCAAAATAGGACCCAAATTAAGTGTTAATGAATATTCTATAATTTTAGTTCTTTTTCAATTTAAAAAGAAATGTTTTATTTTGAAATTTGGCTAAACATTTAATGGATAATCAACTTTTTTGGTAACACAATAGTAATATTTTCATAAAGTAAAATAAGTTTTGAAAAAATTGAAAAGTACTTATCTGATACATACTTTTTCAAGTTAAGATTAAATTTAGTATGTTGATGGTTAAAGAAAAGAAAGACAGTTAAAAGATTTTTTTTTTTTTACACCGGTATAATTTTTTTCTTCAATTTTATTCTTCAATATTAGAAGTTCATAGTTAATAGTAATTGTATTTTCAAACTTTTGAGTGTCGTTAGGGAAGAACACGAGCGTAGTACAATGTATAGGATTTGGTTTTTCATTTCTTTACACTAGTCAAAAGTGTATCCTGCTCATGTCCTTTACTCCCAAACCTCCAACTTTAAATTATTTTGCTAGGATGCAGAGGTAACCTCGGTCCTAAAGCACAAAATTGATCTTTCATCCCTTTCTACCTTTTCCAATCTATCCATTGACTACTAGGACGTGGCCGGCGCCGTTATTGATGTTTAAAGAGAGAGCATCTGTTTTGTGCATTGAGGATGAACTGCTAATCCCAAGCACCATTCTTTTGACCTTTGAGCAAAACTGATGGCCTCGGTCAATCACGGAGTAGCAACCATTGGCGATGTGGAATTCGTTCTACTGAGCCACGCCTGCGACAATGGAGTTCGAAATACATTAAAAGTAATGTGGAAGCAAAAATGGAATCATCTAATGATAAATAAATTCAAGATGAAGTATTTCGGGTTCCAAAGTTCAAAGGTGGATGTGAGTAGTCAATCAAGCTAAGCTAAGCTAAGCTAAGCTAAAAAGAAATGTTTTATTTCGGTCATCCATAAATTTTACAGCATCTTATGCATTTTCCGAATTGGAGCTATTGTGACAGAAAAGTACATAATAAGTAGTGAACCTACATGTAAGAGAAGCGACGTCTCAAACACAAAATTCCAATCGATACAAAAGAACTGTCAAAATCGATTCCAATCGATCCATTTTGTCGCAGAGCTTTTACCTTTCTTATTGAAAACTCAACAAAGGAAGTTATTCTGATTGTTGTTATAGTTCAAACAGATAATTTTAAAGCTGGTCATATGAATTTTTGATTAGGTGCAATTTTTTTAAATGCTTTGGTGAATCGTGTTCCTAGTTAAAAAAAACTAACTGATTATAATGATCCGGAATCTTGGACAAAAAAATCCTCAGCACTGATTTCTGGCTCAATGTTCAAGCTCTAAAGTGAACGCTCCTTCAATCCAACAGAACAACATTGCACTCGATGCCCGAACATTGAGCCAGAAATCAGTGCTGAGGATTTTTTTGTCCAAGATTCCGGCGATGTTGCCACATATTTTATTTTAAGAGGGATCAAATGTCGCTCTTCTTATATGAAGGTTCACTAATAATAAGGTATAAAATATGAAAAATAGTAAGAGTAAATAAACTTTTCAGCAATCAAAGTTGTGCGGTCCAGTCCGGCCAAGAAGTGGCTTAGGGGGTCATACCTTGTTATTTATTCCGATGTTCCGGTCGCTGCTGTTCCTGAGATCCAATCTGTATGTCGAGTGTCGTTCCGGCTTCGGCGAGTGAGCGAGAGGTGAATTGCATGGATGACGATGGAAGAGGATGGCAGGAAAGGATGGATGTTGACATACGAGGGGATAGCCAATGGCGATGTGGAGTTAAAGGGTAATTGCCCAACTTAACTGCTCATATGGAAGGACAGTGAAATATAGCGCCACACAAAAGTCACCCCAAATTTTGAAAGCGCGTTTAAATTTAAACATTGTTTGTAGCTTTTCTTGTTAATCTTTAATACATTTTTCACTTACGGGAAAGGACATTTGATAAAAAATTTAAAAAAAACTCAAGTTACTATTACAATCTCGGAAATAGTAGAGCTAGATTTCTAAAATGAATTATTTTAAAAACTCTTTTATCGTCGTGATGGAGTTATTTATTTTTCTATGTAACTGTTACTATTAGGCGAATAGTAAAAAAGGAGGCACCCCGTTTTTAATCCTAATTGAATTGACTGAATACATCTGCGAAAGTTTTCATCATCATAAGAATTCAAAGTAAAAAAAATGGTTATAACGTCGCTCTAGTAAAAAGAATAAGACTTTTTACAAATAAGAAGATTGAATAAACAGCTTTGGCCGTGTCAATCAAAATCACTCGCAAATTGCTTGTCGATAGTACAGGTTTTATTAAGACGTATAAAATTAGTGAAGCTCAAAATAAGTGGCCTTAGTTTTGTTCAGAAAATTGTTCAAATCATGTGGTCTTTGTCTAAGAAGAAAACAGTATGTTCAGCTTTCAGTCACCTAAATTGCAGAGTCTTTCCTTGAAAGAATTTTTGATTGAAACGCACATTTTACACGTTCAAAACAGGCACAGGATTGCATTGATACCATTGTTCAAGGAATATTTAAAGAAGGTAGTGCCAAGGCAGCCCTGCTTTAGTATTGGTACAGAATGTGTCGTCACAATCACGAAAAATCTGTTAATCTGAAATTTGCCGTTTTCGTTGATAATTTGAAGAATTATCTGAAAATTTTCCACTTTTTAAACATATAATTCTAGAAAGATTCTTGCTCTTCAAGATCGGTACAAAAAAGTTGGATTTTAAGTTATTTAAATTAATTACACCGTTGAAGTTCGAAAAAATGGTGGATTTTTGCTACTCAAATTTGAAAAACTTTAAAATAGTTTGAATTCTTCCATGAAAATGTTCAAGTTAGAGCATTTTTAGATCCTTATTACAATAAAGTAATCAAAACACAAATTTTTATTCAAAACCACAATCATTGATTGGCATTTTAGTAAATCGAATTAACTATCTTAAATTGATGTTAATTGTTCTACTTAAGAATTGAATTTGACCAACCGGTAAGATAAAAATCATGACAATCAGTTGAGTACTCAACAACTACCAGCTAAACTTTTTAACACTAAATTTTTCTTCATTTTTGCACGTTTTAGCTTCAAGATGACTAATAAAGTTAATATTAATAAATTAACAAAAAAGACATATTGCAATCTTCAAAGGACCAAACAATTTCATAACATAGTGAAATAGAGGTCTTACAAGACTATCAAAATGAAATTAGATTTTATTTTCCTTCTTAAACGTGTTTTATTTGAAATTTATGCAATTCGCATATAAATTTTCGATAAATTCGTTTTTGTGACGTCCCAAAAAAATCCAATATGGCTCTCGACACTACCTTATTTAACCATTTCTTGACAGTGGTTGATTTGTAGGGAACCTTTCGATTGCTTTGATTCAGTAGTTTTTTTTAACCAAGTAGGCTCAAAACACATAATAGTGGTTTTTTTTAGCTTTCATTAGGTATCAGGCAGGTATTAAAAAGTGTTGAAGATTTTTTTCCCTTAATATATGCAACATAGCTAACATGGCTTTCAATATATCATGATTTCACGTGGATTTATTTAAACAGGATTCCCATGTTTCATTCAGTTTCCCTTGTAAGGCGCGCGTTTTTTATTCGAGATCTAATAGCTCACTAAGCAATCCTCGCCTGGAGAAAAATTTCTACACAATATTACCTACATCAGCACATTTTGGCTTTTTGCTGATTGATGTTAATTAGTAGGGGAGAGTGGAAAAACGTGGGCCACTTTTAATATTTCAGAAGTGTGTTGAGATAAAAATCTCAAACCAACTGTCATCGTCGTCGCATTTCTCTATGTTGTTGACTGAAATACGCATCATATGCTTCATTTATTTATCAAGCTAAAAAAAGTTAGAAAAATTTACTTATATAATTAAAAAAAAACACCCGCTTATTTCATCGATGGGGAACCTAAAGTGCATAACAAAAATATGGTCATACGCTTATGATCTTAGTTTTGTCATGATCTTTCACGTGGAAAAGGAATTTTTGATGAAACATCAATAAGTCACACAAACGCAACCAATTTGCAAATCATAGCTTGTGGGGAATCGTTGGCCACACAACTTGAATCACCTATATTTTTATGTTTTTATACACATTCAGGACTTGAAATACGTTTTTCCTATCTATAAAGTATTTTTATGCCAAATGAAGAGTTATGAAAAATATATTGTCCATCTTATATAAGAAATTTTGCAAAACGTTCGCGAGCCAGGTTTTTTAATATATTCGATCATACACAGCTCTCTTTTTTATTTCATCATCTGAAATTTCTTTAAAATAACGAGATGAATTAGAAAATCACAGTTTTGGGTCATCTCATAAGCTTTGCATGTTATTTGGTCAATTTGGATTTGCTGGCCCACGATTCCCCACCATTTTTCAAAATCCCAAAAATATTGCTTTTTTTCAAACAATCAAAATTTGGGGAAAATAAATTAATAAAAATTTTGAAAAAATACCTTATGATACCTTGAAAATAGAACCATTTTTTATTTTCATTTTATTTTTTTTAGTGAAGAAGTTATGGAACAACGAAAAATAGTGGCCCATGATTCCCCACTCTCCCATATGATATTATAGATTTTCACTGATTACTCACCTGAAGTGAATTACACCAAAAAACTAACTAAATAAAAATGCTTCGATTCTTCCCAAAGAACATTCACATACCGTAAACTGGGTGCACTTTGACCAGTGGGGTAACTTTGTTCAACATGAAATTTTGGCAGATAATCATCATTAACTAAGTTTGAAATTAAAACATCTGAAAACTGTTTACTACGTTTGAAAGCCTGTAAATAAAGTTACAAATAAGCTTAATTTGGTTTCCATTGGGAGATTTTTTATATTACTAAAAATATAATTTAGAAATCTTAAAATATCTGGTTTTTTTAAGGCTCACAACAAACATCTCTCCTGATCAAATTTAAGCATTTAGGAGCAAATGGGTTATTTGATGTGAAAGTTTAACATTTTTCTTGGTTTAGAATAAGTTAAAGTGTTATTTTTATGGTCATTTGATGATAATTTTTGAATATTGCAAAAAACAGTCATTTTCCATGAAAAAGCCCGTTTAGAAAAAATGGCTAAAAACCCTATCAAATGGTTAAGTTTGAAGAATAAAAGAACATGGGAACAGTACGAGGACTTAGGGAATTGCATGAAGGCAAAATTTTATTTGTTTTTGAGGCCAAAAAATATTGAGAAATGTTTATAATTTTTGCCCCTAAATGTATGTAGCAACATTGTCCATCTTTCGATTATATTTGTTTTTGAGAGAACACGTTGAAAAATTCAATTGAGCCCAAACAAAAAATTACTGTTATCGATGTTTTGAGCCTTCTGTGCTTAATAGCATTAAAATAATAAATTTGAAGATTTTGAGATACGTAAAATCCAGTGCAGTGTGATCAAAGTTACCCCGAAACTCGAAATCTGGTTTTATAACAAACATTAAATTATAACCACCAATGTCGTTTGAATTTACTGCAATCAATGATCATGTTCAATGCTCCTCACCTCAGTTAGGGTTTTAATGCTGTAAGGTATTACGAACAAGCAACCCTTTAGAAAATATTCAAAAATGAATTAAAAAAGTGGTCAAAGTTCCCCCAGTTTACGGTACTGAATTTGTTGAAACTTTCCTTGTTGTTATCTTCAAAACAGACTTAAAAAGTATAAGAAGAAAAATTCTTAAAAAGTATAAGAAGAAAAGTTCTTCTGTCTGGAATTCTAGGGGCTCAAACTCCAAATGGTAGCTTAAGGTGTAAGAAAAAAACATTTATAAGGCGGCGACTCAGAAAAATTTTGTTTAGAGTTCGCCCTGGGTAGCATTTTGAAAAAAAAATCCATGTTTTGTTTCTTGGGCTTTTAAAAATGGTTTTGTCTGTTTTTTTTTTATTTTATCGATAGATGTGAATTTAAATTGTCCAGATAGTGTACCTTGCATTATGCTTTTAAATTATCATGACCACCAAAAGATGCGAATTTTTATGTTCAACAAGTTTGTCGAAGAAAGTATGTTATTTATCTAAGCATTGAAAAAGTTATTGATGATGTACTGCGAGGAAACCTTTATGAAAAAATTGTATCACGGAGATAATAAACCAACCATCAGCGGTTCAACACCATAGGGGAGAAGCAGGCTACATGAGCATTTTAAGCAGAATACTGATTCAATCAAATATTACATTGAATATGTGTTCAATAACTATATAAACGTGAGCAGACATCTGTTTTCTCTACAATGGAGTTATTTTTATGTTGAAAGCTCCTTCAGTTATCAAGAAAAGAATTTTACAATAAATGTTGTCTTAAACTCCGAACCTTAACCATGCGGGCTAAATGCGTCTATTTATGTTTTGGGATAAAAATCTGTTTTTCAGGCAGTATTTCCGTATAATTTCATTGAAAATTATAGAAACTGATAACTTTCATACGGAAAAACTTAAGTTTCATTATACCTTTGTCTTTTACAGTTTTATGGAATAAAAAAATGATAGAGTTGCCATATTATGCAGGCTTTATCAAATCTTTTTTGAGATTTTCAATTCTCTCTTAAGGGGGGAGTAGGGTCTAACACTTTCAAAAAATCAATTTTTTTATTTTTTTTATTTTCCTATTGTAAATCATTTCAAGAATTTTGTGTCAAATTTTCAAGTCAATCGAAGCAAAACTGTAGAAATTATAGGCCTTTATCTCCGCTTATAGGCCTTTATTCTCTTATCTAAGCAGAAACTTCAAACGCGTTTTTCTCGAAAGAACATTTTTAAAGTCCGTGGACATCGTCATTTGAAAACAACTTCACCGATTCTTTTCAAATTTGAGGCATATTTTCTTCATATAAAATACCGAACCCCTACGATTTTCTATTTTTTTTACTTTGGGGAGATTTTACAGATAAAAAATGGCGATTTTTTTCGTGAAATATCGTAGTTTTTACTTCAAACAGCCACAAAAATTTCATTAAATTTTTTTTTAAGTTAAATAAAATCGTTGGGGTTCAGAAAAACATCTATTAAAAATATTTTGCTCTAATTTTTTGACTTCAGATGATTCCGTGCTGAGATACAGTGTCCACCGCAAATCCTGTTTTCTAAAAGGCATCCCCGAAGGTGCTCCGTCAATATTTTTCTACGAAAAAATTACTAAATGTTCTTTAAACAATGCTTTGTATAATGCAAAAAATTTGAATTCATTTGTTTGAACGAAAGCTCTAAAAAAAATTTGTGAAAATGGTGTTTTTTTTTACCCGTTAAACCCTACTCCCCCCTTAAAGTGTTAAAAATAATAAATTTATACTATTCAACCTGATATATTAGGATGGAGGCATTTTACAAACATGATAGGGGAATCACTCACTTATTCCACTCTCTTATTCCACTATCTAATCATTATTAAATTTTCATAAAACTTAAATTTGTTTAATTTTTAAGTACATATAAATGAGAGTCAAAAACGTCCCAAATTTTTGTATTGAACTTCCTAATTTTTTAAATTAAAATATTACATCAAAGGTATCAAAGCCTTGTATGGATTTTTAAATTTTTTCGAGTTGGTAAATTTATAAAATTTTATCTTGCCGCATGTTCTAAGCATATCACCCTCATAATATTGTGATAAGATACATATGCTGCCTATTCGGCCATTTCGTCAAACAGCCGTAGGCGCATTTATCCCGATAGGCCCATTTAGGAACACTTTCCTTTTTTATATTCGTTCTACAAACCGTTGTTTAATTGGAAAATTCTTTCGACGCTTGGTGTTTTTAGGTCTAAGAAACCGTCACTTATGCTAACGGTTGATAGAAAGGTTTTTGTTAGGTAGCTCAGGCAAAGATTTGTTGAGTTGATAGACATTGTCGAAAATTTATGATTTTTAACCTATCTACTATTGGGTATCAAATTTATGTTAGTATCGAATATTTCTAAGAATTTAAAGATCTTTCAAACGACATGTTCTCGATAGTGAAATACGGAGGTTGAGAAATTTATTCGGAGAAGCCAAAGTAAGGTTGACACCAAAATTGTAAGTCCCTTATTTTGGTGATTAAGTTTTTAACAAACCTTGAGGTAAATTTTAAGCCCATTAACGTTCAAAGACTTGTTTATTTAAAGAACCAAATCACCAATAACTTTTTGAACTTTTGATTAGATAACATGTTTTCTCGGCAAATTTGTTGTACATAAAAATTCTTTGAATAACAATTTTTTTATTACAAATTAAAAAAAAAAGGACTTTTTTAAAAAATCGACCCAGTGCAACCTCTTAAGATAATTTTTCTAAGTCACCGCTATTTAAAAGTTTGTTTCTTATACCTTGAGCTACCATTTGGAGATCAAGCCCCGAAAATTCCAGAAACACGCCATTTTTGGGCCACCCTAATGCTCGTGAAAAGCTTTGTAGATAAGAAACTTTACGCAAGCATGACAAACGAGGCATTTTTGGCTATTACTTCCTGGTTGTTGTGAAAATATTACTTTTTTGGCAAATTATATTGTAAAATAATTAATTTGAACTTATTACTGCAATTAAACTGCCGCACACAGAGGTTGAATTAAAAAAGGCAATCAAAACCATTTTCTTCCGAAACAATGTGTTTTAGACCTTTTGTATTTTCGAGACATATAAACATTTTTACAAGAAATATAAAATTAGTTTTTTAAAAATTCATCAATCCGACTAGCAACGACCCAGAAAAACAAAGTTTTTAAATATTAAAGCTCAGTTTTTGCCATTACTGTATCAATAATAGTTTCAAAGTAATAACAAGTTTAAAAAAGAAAAATATCATCAATTTTCTACTTTTGCAACACAACTTTTTTGTGAATGATGATTTTTCATATATTCTAGAGAGTCTGGAAATAGCAAAGTTGCACACTTTTGCTGAATAAAATGTATACAAATTTTGAAGTTTAAACGAGATATGTTGAAAATAATTTACAAAAAAAGTCATTTTTAACTAGTTATATCTCCTAAGTTTGGACGAGTTTGGTTACGTATTTTACAGTTTTGTAATCCAAAAAGTATCAACTCTCAAACAATATACAAATCAAAGAAACCAATTGTGATCTTCATAGTGCAAATATCAAAACTAGTCAGCCAAAAATGAAGTTTTTATACTAATTTGAGCATAGCAAGCTCACTGGTGTTGGAGAAAAGTGGTAGAAATTTCGACACTTGAAGCACATTTTGAAAAATTTAACCATGCAAAAATGTTTTCAAGATCTTTGGGCGTTGTTTTTTTTACAGAAATGTTTCTATTCCAGCCGTATGTGATAGAAATATTGCTATTTTTGCATTATAGCATGCAAAAATACTACACGTGTTGTAAAAACTCTTGAAGGCCACAGATCTTGAAATGTTTTCGTATGAAAAACTTTTCAAAATGTCCTAAGAGCAAGTTCACTGGTATTGGGAAAAAAGTGGTAGACATTATGTCACTTTTTGCACATTTTGAAAATTTTGCCATGCCAAAACATTTACAAGATCTATGGCCTTCAAGTTTTTCTGCAACACGTGTAGTATTTTCGCATGCTGTTATGCAAAAATAGCAATATTTCTATCACATAAGGCTGAAATCGAAACAGTGCTGTAAAAAAATACAACGCCCAAAAATCTTGAAAACATTTGTTCATGGTCAAATTTTAAAAATGTCAAAATTTCTACCACTTTTTCCAAACACCAGTGAACTTGCTCTTAAAGTGTCAAAATTTCAACCACTTTCTCCCATGACCAGTATTACTATCAGGCTGCAACGTGTAGGATTCCCATCAGTAGGCTTACTTGAATCACTTGGACTTGAGATGGTAGTTTGCTTCAAATTATAAAAAAAATCATTTTTGGCTCACTTCTGTAGATATTTACACTAAGAAGGTCACAATTGGCCACTTTGAGTTGTATATTATTTGAAATATGTAACCGAACTCGTCTGGACTCATGAGATGTAACTGATTTAAAATGACTATGTTAGTTTAGGCTTACCAGATACTTTTAGAAAAAAGCGGGACATTTCACGAAAAAAAAGCGGGACATCGCCGAAAAAAGCGGGACATTTTAGAAACTCTAAAAAAATATAATTTTTACGATCATATTTTTACATATGTATATGTTTCTCCAGCTAAAATAGTTCTTAACAATTAATAAAATATGGATAACTGAAATTTGTTTAGGAAATTGAATTCTCAAGAAAACTTTCATCTTTGTATACTGCGAAAACTTTAGTCGAAAATGTTATAGTTCAGAGGGATTTAAAATCCGAAAGTTGAACCATTGGATTGGAAATAGTTTTTTATCGCTCGGTAGTCCTGTTCTATTTTAGCCGGAATTCGTTTTTTAAGCTTTAAATTTAAGGGATTCTGTTAGGATTTCGAAAAAACATCTGAAGCCATCATTATTTGGAAGCAACTTACATAATATTTTTTCAATCGAAAAATATTAACATCGCTAGAATTTGCTCAAAGAACGTTCAACTGAACCACATTGTTATGGTGATGCTAAGATTAGCATGCCAGATTACCCGGTTTTACCCGAACTTGCCCCGGATATTTGACACAAATTTTAGGAAAAGTTCGGTCCGGCCCGATTGCCCGAATTTCGTAAAATAAAGTCTGGATTTTGCACTGATTTATTCGTTTCATTTCCACAACTCAGAAAAAACTTAAATTGAGTAAAAAAAATTTTTTAAGAACATTTATATCAAGAAAAATCATGCAGCCGACTTTCATACGACTTAAAACGTGCTGATGTGTTTTGATGTTAAAATATATTTAAAATGTATTCTTTTTCATTTTCCATCCAATAATTCCGTGGTTTTGACCAAACTTGCTGGAATATTGCCCGGATTTTGGGTTGAAAATTTTAAAATCTGATGCCCAGATCTGAATCCAGGTTTTTAGATAAAATTACCCGGATTCGTCTGGTCCTAATATGTCTGGTAAATATTCTGGCAACCTTAAATGCGAAGAACTAAACGTATTATTCACTCTTGTTTTTTTTAATATAAAAGTGCTGCTAATTTTGAGAAAACGAAACACACAAAAAACATCATGTTTGAATGATTTGTAGTGTTGAACCAATAAATTTGAATTGAAGCTAAGATTTTTCCAGTGTAAGTCAGTGAAACTTCTTAAAGATGTTACCAATTTGATTTTGAATGTCATGATCTATAAGTAGGATTATTTCTAGTTTTCAAAATCATAAATGGATAAGAAAAGATAAGAAAAAAATTACAGAAGTTTGACATGATCGAGGAGAGATTTTTTAAGAGGCGTTTTCATCAAGCACGAACCAACTATTTTGAAGTGGTAATTCGAAGAAGGTTGAATCTACAACAAAACTTTTTTTTAGAAAAAAAAAGCGGGACATTTTGAGAAAAAAGCGGGACGGCGGGACATTCTCTAGAAAAGCGGGACATGTCCCGCTTTTGCGGGACGGATGGCAACCCTATGTTAGTTAGGTACACAGCAAAAAAAGTGTTGTGATATTACATCAAATACCTGCACATAACTTGAGTCGCAAATGATACCTAATATTACATTTTCTTGATGTACCCAGCTGTTGGATATTTATAGAATCATTCTTGACCCGCAAATGCCAACCTGCCGAATCTGCCTTAAAATGAAAAATAATCACATTATATTTGAAGCTATGGTTTTGCTTACATTTTTTTTAATTTTGGTTGTACTTACAAGCCAAACAAATACAGCTGAGGTCCGTAATCCGTTTCTTCCTTTTTGAAATGAATAATATTTGAACGTCAATTGAGGAAAACATTGACTACTTGATGCGATATCACATAGAAGGTTGTGATATAACACTACACGACATGTTCGCATTCGCGTACGTAGTTTAGATGTATTATAACAACAAAAAGCCCTAACACTACTTCGTCTCCACAAATGACATCATCCAGCGTTACATTTTTTTTGCTGTGTATTTTAAAGATATCTCGTTTAAACTTCAAAACTTTCATACAATATATTCAGTGTGCAACTTTGAAGCCTCCTAAACTCTTTAGAACAAAGTTCATATGAAAAATCACACGCAGAAAAATTATGTTTAAAAAGCTGAAAATTGATGATTTTTTTATTCAATTGTCATAACTTTGAAACTATGATTGATACAGTAATGACATGTTTGACAAAGTTGTTAAAATTTTTACGAGCTTTAAACTTTTTCCAGATAATATTGCTCTTAAATGGATAGTAAAAAAGCTAGTTTTTCTAATTCACTTCTAGGTGGATTGATCAATTTTTCAAAAAACAAATTTTATAGCTCTTGTTATGTTGGTTATTCGACTCTAAAACATAATAGGTCTAAAACGCATAATTTCGGCAGAAAATAGTTTTGAGTTCCATTTTCATGTTTTACCCCTGTGTGTGCCGGTGAAATCTTAATTTAATCGAAAACTGAAAATATTGTATGATTTTCAATTGCGTTTTTCTCGGCTCATTATGGCACAACCTTGCTTGGAACGGCAGTAAAAGCAGTTTAAGTACTCAAAGGCTCTTCAAGCAAACAAATTTACAGGCCAAAGGATTAAATTTCAAATCAGAGATTCAAACATATACCCCCAGCAATTCAATAGAAACTGTTAAGATAGCAGTACGTCAACTTTACCTTCAGGGGTCAATCGTCTTTCCGATTCGACTCTCTCCACTTCACTCTTACTTATCTCATGACATCCAATCAGTTTGACCCGTCCCCAAAAGCATCTTTGTCGCCCAGAAAAGAAATAAAGCTGGACTACCTACCATTTTCCATTCGATTAGAGTGATAAACCAAACGTGGCGCGTGACATTTTAGTAATCCGATCAAAATCTAATTTTCAGCTGCCTCCTCGTCGTGAGGCACTTGTCGTGATCTCTGCAAAGCCGTTTCCGGGGGACGTGCCCTTGGTCGTGTTGAATTTTTTGTTTTAAACTTAATAATTAGAAAAAAAAATACTGTTTTTCTTTCCAAGTAATCCGTCTCGTTTTTTTTTTTTATTTTATGGGAAAGGCATTCGCAAATATTCTGTTTTTAAGATGTTAAACACGCTCTCATAACGTCTTCGAACTGATTGTTCATGTGAGTTGGTCCAACGACAGCCTCTTAAATTATCGGCAGCTCACGTAGCGCCAACCGATTTTCGGGGGAAATTTTCGGTCCTATTTTTGCCCAAACTCCACTGGATTTTCGCCTTCCATCGGTTTTGTCGAAAGTTCCATGCACAAAATTGGTTTACCATAGCATTTGTCGCAACTCACCAAACATCTCCTCAAACGATACACATAAATCCTTTTCGATCCACTTTCTTGCAGCTACATAACATGGCAGTGAGAGTTTTGTCTATCTGACAAGTACCGATCTTGAGTTTTCTTCATTTTTTTTCTTCTCTTCTCCTCCCCCGCAGGAAATCAACTACGACTCGCCGCGTGGTGGCGTCTCGGTGATAACAGAGAAGGGTGACATCACGACGTCCTATCTGCTGATACAGCGGGCGAAAAGTTCCGATTCCGGCAAATATACGTGCTCGCCCTCGACGGCCAATCCGATCACGGTGAATGTGCACGTGTTGAATGGTAAGTCTGTGTCCCTTGAGGGGGGCGTTTCTGGGCGAGGTTGGATGGATGATAGGATGAATGTGAATGGGGGCCAACCTGTTCCGGGTGCCAATGTTTTCTTGGGATTAAAAGTCTTGGACGGGTGATGAACTAGTTGCCACACAATAGACTCAATCGTCGTCGTTTGGGCTCGTGGGGTTATGCTACTTTGTCCTTCTGCGGGAATCTACTAGAAAGTCATGATTGAAGTGGTGGGAGTTATTGGGAAAAAGGGAATTCCTTTTCACGTGGCAATTCCAATCTGAATACTCGAGGAAATTTTTGTTTAGTATGAAATGTTCAATCTGAGTAGAATTTTTTTCTTTTTTAAATGAATAGTTTCGGACTTTATTTAAAGTAGAAATAATTTCTACTCAGATTGAACATTTCATCCCAAACAAAAATTTCATCGAGTATTCAGATTGAAATTGCCTCGTAAAAGGAATTTCCCTTTTTCCCGAAAACTCCTCCACCTACACCTACTCCTTTCTTATATTCTTTCTAAAAAGGAAAGTTTAAATACCGTTAAAATAACGTTTCTTGAAACCAAAAAGCTTTTTTTGGTCTTTATTATAAAGACTTTCTGCGTATGGCTGTCTTGTTCCTGGCTTGATGAAATTAAACATTGAATCATAGTGTAACGGTCTTTTCAATTCCAACTGGATTCCCTAAGGTACTCATTTACCAATCGGCAACATCGGTGGTTAGTATACATATACAGTGAGGGGCAAAATAAAGTGTCCAAATTATTTTTTTCAATTTCTTTTATTTTTCTGGTTAAAATTCAACGAAAACACATCGTAATCATTTTTAAAATATTGTTTATTATGTTCTTTTCAATTTTTGTTAATGTTGCGCTGGAAAAAAAAGAAAGTTTTTCTGATAGATAAAAAACAGTTAATATTCCAAATATTGCAGGATATTGCAATATGACTCAGCTGTCATGATTCCGTCAATTTTTACCAAATTGCCCACCCCACCCCAAGAAAAGCACCCCCACACCATCACGTTACTTCCTCCGTTGCTCCGTGCTCGATACCAATCGAAAACGCTTACTGAAGAAGATAGTAAGTTGCTATCGAAATACCGGTATCTGAACTTTTCATTTACCGTGGTTGAATTAAAAGGAATCTTTCGATTGATTTGATTCAGAGGAAAACATTGTTGTGGGCCGACGAATCCAAATTTGAGCTATTCAACCGGAAGAAGCGGGATCATATGTGGCGCAAGTCGGGTGAGGAGCTCCAAGACCGCCATATCCAAGGAACAGTCAAGCACGGAGGAAGTAACGTGATGGTGTGGGGGTGCTTTTCTTGGGGTGGGGTGGGCAATTTGGTAAAAATTGACGGAATCATGACAGCTAAGTCATATTGCAATATCCTGCCGGAAAACCTCGAGGTATCCCTCATCAAGACGGGCCTCGAAGAGCGCTTCGTTTTACAGCAGAATAACGATCCGAAGCATACGGCCAATCTGATGACGTCATTTTCCCGTTCCTGCCACATCAAACCCCTTGAATGGCCTTCACAAAGTCCTGATCTGAACCCCATCAAAAATCTGTGGGCCATCCTCGATGCTCTGATTGTTAAGACTGGTGTGACAAATAAAAGTACTTATTTTGATGCCCTGGAGCATGCGTGGGAAAAACTCGACCCACAACACTTGCACAACCTTGTTGAAAGTGTGCCGAAGCGCTTGCAGGAGGTGTTGAAGGCTGAAGGAGGCCATACCCATTATTAAATCGTTCTTGTTTGCCTTCAGTTTGAATTATTTGAAGCTGTACTGATCTGGACACTTTATTTTGCCCCTGTTTTTTTTTGGAATATTAACTGTTTTTTATCTATCAGAAAAACTTTCTTTTTTTTCCAGCGCAACATTAACAAAAATTGAAAAGAACATAATAAACAATATTTTAAAAATGATTACGATGTGTTTTCGTTGAATTTTAACCAGAAAAATAAAAGAAATTGAAAAAAAATAATTTGGACACTTTATTTTGCCCCTCACTGTATTCAGACTCTTTGCAAATTCATGAGATTATCCCATCTTCGTTTTCAGTTTCAAGCAAACATTGCTCCATTCCATTATCATTATATTTAGTAGAATGATGCCAAAGCTTGTACGACTTGCGAAAATTGAATTGCTGTTGAAATAGCTTCTTTTAAGGAAAAAATATACTTCTTTTTTAACTGCTGTTAAGGGCTGAGAAGGTTTTGGGTCGCGAAAAAAAAAAACGCTGACGAGGGACCGTGTGGAGCTAATGTGGGGAAAAATATGACAACAATATGGCGTAAATGTGACAAAAATTGGCTTAAAAATGTCCAAACATAACAAAATTATGACAAAACTGGTAAAAATATGACAAAAGTGTAACAGAAATCAATTAAAAAAATCTGACAAATATGAAAAAAATATTAAAGTACAATGAAAAAAATCAACACAACTCTATCGAAAATATGACAAATGTGGTAAAAAATAAGAAAAAAAAATGTAAACATATGACAAAAATGACAAAATGATGGGAGAAATGTGACAAATCTGGTAGAAAATTGACAAAAATACAACGAATATAAATAAAACTAGCTGACCCGGCAAACTTTGTTATGCCTATAATTTTTGAGTATTTTTTTATATTTTAGCACTGTTCCTTAGTCAGCCTTCCTTTTAAGTGTATAAAAGCTAGTGGATACCTTTGTTTCAGAAAAAAAATCCAGAATTATGGTTCGTTATTCGAATTTCATTATTTTAAGTTCATTAAAAAAACCGCTAATGAAATGGAAAATATCATACATAAATTTATATTCAAAACCGGCAGTTCGTGACACAAAAACGCTCATACGATTTGCTCTTATAAGTTCGCTAACTTTTGTTTAGCAAACTTATTTTCTTGTTGAAGTAGCGTATAATAAAGTTCTTCTAATGATCAGTTCCGGTAACTTAAGAACGCTTAATCTATCAATTTAGTTTAGCCATCATTCCTATTCAAAAACTCCTATCTGATAATGTATTTTAAAAATGTTGAAGATTGATTTCAACAGAAAATCGATCCTTTTGCTGGAGTCGTCATAAATAGATTTGTATTTTCGATTTGTGTTAACCTCTGTATTTAAATACATTACAGTTTTTGTTAAACATGGTCGTCAGAATAGAAAAATTAAACAATGGACCCGGAACATTTAAATACACTAATTGAATCTTATTGTGAATTTACAGAGCTGAGTTTGACAAATATTTAACAATTCAGAAAAAGTTACTATTCATTTCATTTTACAGCAACACTTTTCTAATCAATATAATGTTTGAAAATGTCTTCGAAATTTGTGTCATCATTATCTTTTTTTCAATTTTTCAGTTAGGGATTGACAAATTGCGCTCAGAATTAAAGAATTTTGAAAAAAAAAGAATTTAAACTTTCTTTTATTTAGATTATTTTTCTCTTAATAGACCAACCCTGAATGAATGCAAATCTATTTTGAGTATTTGGAATAAAAATTCTAAATATTCACAAATTACTTAAATTTATAGTTTATGATCGTAAGATAAAAAACTGTAATCCAGACAGATAAATTTAATTCTGAATTTTATTGTTAATTTGAATCAATATTCTAAATCTGGCTTTATGAATCTGGATTTTCAGTTATATTAAAACGTTAATTTAAAAGCTGGATTTTCGTTGATCTTGATTTTATTTTTTTTGGTCGAATTTTAGTGTTTATATTCTTTAATTTATTTATGCTTATGCGGATTGTTATTTTAGATCTCATATCTGGTACGAAACTTTTTTTGTATTTGTATTGGTTCAGATTTTTCTCTACACTTAAATGTTCAAAATTTTAGGTGGCATGCTTTTTACTTAAAATTTAATTAGTATATTCTTTCAAGTTTTTAGTACTTGATGATATTATTGATTACGATCCTTTTTTCTAACTTTTGAAACTGAGAGTTAGATCTAATATCAAGATAAAGTCCTATATAGCTAAAATTGTCAAAGTTCCGTTTAACCACTGAGCATGAAAGGTAGTATGGATTTTCCAATGTTTCCTGATCCTCCAATCCGTTTTTATGATAATGATTCAATTTACTTGGAATCACAAAATTAATAACCTTCAATTCTCAAACTAACTGGATAAAATCAACAAAAAATAAATAAAGGTGATCTTTTACCAGTTATATGACTTTCTATTGGTGTTACCAAAACTCCTCAAAAATGATTTGATAATGAAATGTTTCAATTCAATCTCATTAATTTGTTTTGAGTCTATTGGAAATTTTACAGCCATATGGCTTGAGTTGCTAAAAGAATATGACATTTCAAAAAAAAATTTACGGTGAACGAACCAACATCTAAAAAAAATTAGAATTTCCTTGATTCTAATGCAAAAAATAACAAATTTTGTCAATACTCTTCGTACAGGCTTTACTATGCTTCGTAGTTGCGGAACCCCATAGGGAAAATCACATCCAAGTATCCATTTTACTGGTGCCACGTGAAAAGTACACTTGCAACGAAAATGGGCGCCAAAACTTCCTATAGAGAGATGGATGAACATTAGTAAGCCTTGATTGCTTTTGGCGCCTTCCTACTCTGGGTGATTCGAATACAAAAAAATGGAAATTGGGTGCCATGACTTTTATTTGATACGAATAAAAACTAAAAATTAATTTTCAAATTCCACAAAAACATTTTCGAAATTATCTCTCCGTTGTGTTATTCTTCGCGTGAAGACGAACACAACAAAAAAAAATCGCATGCAAATCGGATGATCCAGTGAAGAGTTGTGCGTGTTCGCACATTTCTGTATGGGCTGTCTCTCTCCCTGTTTTATATATATATATAGATATGTCAAATATAAATAAAATATGTCAAATATTGGCAATAAATCCATAAAAATATGACAAGTGTGGAAAAAATATGACAATATAGTGACAAAACATAACAAAATTATGACATAAAACTGTAATGAAATATGACAAATTTGAGAAAATTATCTGAAATATATGAGGAAACTATGATTAAAACGTAACAAAAATTTGAAATTTAAAGGATAAAAATCCGAAAATATCGTCAAATTATGTAAGTGGTGAAAATATGATAAATGATATGATATTCTTCAGATTGTTTACATTTTTTATCCCATTTGTCATAAGTTTAACATGTTTTGTCATTTGAATGAAAAATTTTGTAATAATTTTGTTATATTTGTCAGATTTATTTCGTATTTTTGACAAATGTTTCTCGAATTTTTGTTATTTTTTTGTTAATTTTTTGTCGTATTGTCATATTTTTGACATATTTTTGTCATATTTGTCAAATTTTAGTCATGATAATGTTTTTTTTGTCATGTTTTGTCATTGCATTGTCGATTTTTGATTGATTGATATTCGTCATATTTTAGTAATGTTTTTGTTATATTTCTGTCAAATTTTTGTAATATTTCTGTGATATTTTTGTCATATTTTAAATATATTTTTATCATATTTGCCAAGTTTTGGCCTTACTGGTCAGATTTATGTCACGTTCGTCATTTTATGGTCAACTTTTTGTCATCTTTAAGCCATAATGTTGATATATTTGTTAGATTGTTTTCATTTTATTGTCCAATTTTATTCGCTAGATTTTGGTCGTACTATTGTCATTATTTTATCATATTTTCACCACGCTAATGATAATTTTGTCATTTTCTTTACCAAATTTGTCAAATCTTTGTCAGGGTTTCGACATATTTTTACAACATTCGTAATATTTTTTGTAATTATTAATAACCATAAATTTAATCTTAAAAAAATATATACCGTCAAACGGGGCATCATGCAAAAGCAGGGTTAGATTAGGGATACCATACGTACTCTTTTAAGAGTACATGTACTCTTTTTCGATCGAAAAATGAGCGTACTCTTCTTTTTGCGAAATTTTACTGATTGTACTCTTTTTTCATAAAAGACATTTTATCAGAGAAACGTACTTATTTCTTCCAGTTCATGAAATTCCTACAAGAATTCCGCAGCAATTCACCTTTTTGAGCGATTTTGCACGATCAGTACCTACCTCAGTTTTGACTCGATGCTTGATTGAATTGTTCAAACGATAAATAAAAACGATGGGAATAACGAATCGGCAATTCGGGATTTTTCGTTGAAAACAGGTTTGCTATTTGAATGGTCATTCTTTTCTATTATTTTAACTTAAATACTTAAAAATCCATATTTAAGAAAAGTCTCTTCCAGACGTCGATCTAAACTGAGAATTCAATCAGCGCCTTTGGTTATGTAATTATTTCCCTGACGATAAGCAATATTCAAAACAGCATCTTGCTTAAAAGACATTAAATAACACGAATTCGTGAAAACTTATAGCGTAAAAAATTAGGTCTCAATAATTATTTTTTAGATGCAGTATTGCAGTTTGGTATGTTTTTTCTGAATGATATCCAAAACTGCTATACCTTGGAATAGTCCAACAGAAAAAGGATAAAAGATTTTCTCCATAAAAAATTATAATTGTCATGTAGTTCACATAACTTGCAACTAATCTACGGTGTTTGAATTGCTTAACCATTCTAGTTCCTCCCGTTTTTCGTAAATTCATCGAAATATGATTTCAATGTACTCTTTTTGGTGTTGTGGGATATGGTAACCCTAGGTTAGATGCAACATTTGCATACCACAACACTTTCTTTACCCTATACCAGCACTTAGCTGTCCGGGGCAAAATGCAACAAAATGAATATCAAAACTAACCTCATAAATCTCGTTTTCATATGCTGGGATATGATTGTTTTGCATTATGCGTTTGTTATCATCCAAATTACATTCATCCTAAGATATATTTTGATGATTTAAGCTAATAGAATATTTAAAGTCTTTTTTACCCCTAAATGTATGCATTTGAAAATTCATCTATGTGGATTAAATCTTATTTTGATTGACAGACTTGAATGAGATTGAGCTTATTTCAATGATAATTTGTAAGTTTGAAATCAAAAATTGTAATTTTAGTATTAAATTGTAATTAAAAATATATTTTAGTGTCCACTGAAGAGGAGCGAACGCCAAAGTAGCTCGAAACGTCTGGACAACTGGTAAAAAAACAGTTTTTAATTTGTAAAACTCGCCGAAAAACGTCGATTAAATTCAACAACATTTCAATGATAAAGATTTTTTCCAGATTGTCCTTAAATATTCTAATTATATCTTATTTCGATATGCATACAACTTTTTATGAAACGCGGACATCGAAGTCAACGGTCCGAATCGAACATCAATGAGTTTCCTCCAGTTTCGATTTATGTTATAGACTCTTTAATTGAGAAACCAAAAATAGAGAGTGTAATTATTCTCACAGCATTCGGATCTGGACGAGCTATATGGCATTAGTGCGCCAATAGGAGTAAGCTTGATAGGTGTTGAAATTTTAGGCTATAGGGCATTTTGATGAAAGGTTCTGCAAAGGCGGTACAATTCATGGAAGCTTTTCATCAACGTGCCCTCTAGCCTAATTTTAACGCATATCAAGCTTTCTTCTACTAGCGCACTTATGCCTGTCTATCCACCGTTTTCTTCATATTTATATAAAAAAAATTAAAAAAATCTCTCTAGTTTTTATTCCGCCGACCATGGCACTTATAATCATAAAAATTACGGCAATTAAAATCATATAACATGTTGTGATTGGTTTTGTTCGATATCAAACTCTGCCATCTGAATAAGATATACATAATCTTGGTATAAAAATATCAAAAAGTTTTATAATTAAGCAATGTTTGTAAAGATTTTTTGTTGTAAATAGAGATATTTTAACATCCTACGAAATCTGAATGTTAAATGATTGGGAAAGAAAAAATGAACATTGCATGAAAGCTTGGATGCCAGTCCAATCAAAAAGGTAAAAAAAAAATATATCAGTATAAGATATTTTAGCATTTTTTTATTTCCAATCACCATGAGATATTTATTAGCACTTGAAGGATGTAAGCAAATCCTAAATTATATAAAAAAGTTGATACAGGAATGACCAAACACAATTGCTCTTTGATAGCATTATAACAAAAAGATATGTCAAGAAGATTGGATAGGGGAGATGAGGGCATAACGAGCACCCAGGGCATAATGAGCACTCCTTTTTTCTACATAAGTACGTATTTTCTTAAATAAATTTTCATAAGGACTTGTTTCGTACTACCCATAGTATTAATTTTTCACCAAAAAAGAAATATCCTTTTCATGTTTACAGAAATATTTAATAATAACCAGCTAGGTTCTCAAGTGACGAAAATATTATAATTTTTGAGCACCACCAAATAAGCTTTTATGAACTTTAAATCATCTTGATCTGAAATGTACGCACTGCAACGTGATCTACACATTGTTTCTCAATTTTCAACATCATAAAATTTTCACTTTAATCAATTTTAAAACGCTTTTTTACTTTAATTTGTTCACTAGAGGCGAACAGAGCACTACCAATGAAGGCATAATGAGCATTTTCTGCCGGGGAATCTAGCAGCGAATTCAACTCGATGAAGTCAACTGAATAATAGAGCTACAGCTTGGCTTGTTTTGTCTGTCGATTTGGCCTATTGGTAAGGTGTCGGAGAGGTAATCAGTAGACTCGAGTTCGATTCCTATTTGAGGGGATTTTTTTTTGCACATACCATTTATGATTGATTTTTTTTTTGTTACATTATACGGCTTAAAGCATCAAAGCATCATCCGTCAAACAAAACACCAGAAACATATTGTATGAGCATGTGTTAATTTTTTGAATTCTACAAACACACCTAGATTATTTTGTTATTGCTTTGTTTGATGAATCTACGCCTCGCCGTTTAGTGCAATCATGATCATGAAAGATAAATGAAAAAAAAAATCACCTCGATCAGGAATCGAACTCGAGCCTACTGATTACCTCTCCTATATCTTACCAATAGGCCAAATCGTCAGACGATACAAGCCAAGCTGTAGCTCTATTAGTCAGTTGACTTCATCGAGTCGAATTTGCTGCAAGAATCCCCGGCAGAAAACGCTCATTATGCCTTCATTAATGGTGCTCATACTGCCTCGGGGGGTTTTTCATTATCCCTCTACAGTGACTGGTTTTCAGCTTTCGGCAAAAATTTTTAAAATGCATTTTTATCTACTTTTTCAAGTTTCATCCAATTAGGCAATAGACTATCTGAGTGTCTGAACACGAAACAATGATGTGATTCACATATTACAGTTGTTCTCTATGGTTAAATAAGCGTTTTCCTTTAGGTGGCCATTATGCCCCCATCTCCTCTACTGACCACCAAAATAAAAAATTATATAAAGATTGCAAATAAGCTATCATGCAATGTTTTTCTTCCACGAAAGTGCTTTTTTTTAATTTTATTTGTTTATTAAAACTTTGAATCGTGTTTTAACATTTCATGTAGCAATATATAAATTTCCATGTTATGATTTTTTAAATGTGTAAAAAAAATCAATCGACTAATTTCCTAAACTTCCAACCATTTTTCAAACTTCAGACATATTCAATTCTTCTTACATTTGTTTTAAATTGAAAACAGGTACTTAAAATCACTACCAACCACGTTTGAAGTTTCTCTGAAATTCTCCGCTGTTACGCAAACGTTGCATCTTGTTTTTACTTCTAGTCAGCACACCTTCATCTACGATGATCGATGAAGGGTTACGATCTAATTCTCCAGAGACTGCAACTTTTTTGGAATCCGAACTAGCTTCAGAACCCGATCTTTTCACTTCTTCGTCAGTTCCCTTACGGCGTCCTCGTTTTCGGCTTTTATCTACGGAATCCATTTGTTTCTCGGCAACGTTTTTTGAATGGCCTTCATCTTCTGACATCGCATCGCCGACGGCTAACGATGACTCCACTTCGCTGGTAGGAAAAGTTTCATTCGTGAATGCGAATTTCGTTGAGTTGGATAGGAGGTACGCTGCGCGCTGTTTCTTGGTTTCACCGCATTCGGAAACAATGCGTTTGAATTCATGAGTCCATTATGGGCGACGTTCAACGTGGTTTATTTAGATGAACTAGGAGAAACTTCAGGCGGATAAGTTTTTACCGGTTTCGGACACTAGCTACTAACTATTGTGCTGTACGATGGATTATGAGTTAGCATGTTTTCGTTTTCCTGCCTTTTTGCATCGGTTTACTCGCTGCAGATTTGTACAAGTCGCTTATTAACAGAACTCTTTGGACAGTTAACTTTTACATGTTCGGTGCTACCACATTGGAAGCATTTGCTAGACCCTCGTAGAAAACACGAGCACGAATGTTCCGTATACGCTCAATACTCGGTATTTCAACTCCTTCTTTTAACTGCATATAGATTCCACGAACTGAATTCCAGATAGGAATCCCAATGTCGGGCCTATATTTTTCTCGAACGGTTTTTTCAACTTTACCAAATTTCGACATTTCTAGAAAAATCTCACGATCATCTATCTCTGGGGAAAGGTTGAAAAGCCTCACATAGCGAACAACAGTAGACGCTGGAGATAATTGGACCATACTAATTCCACACGAATCATGTTTGAATTCCATTGTTCCCGGGTGACTCCGCAATGTGGTTTGTAAATCATTATTGGTCTTAAACTTCACGATAACAGAAAACTCCGGCCTATCCTTATAAATAGCTAAAAGATTGTCTGGGTTAAGCCAACATTTCCTTTGAGAAACTCAATAATTTGAGTATCTGTTGGATCCGTGCTTCCACGCTGGAATCTAATACGAACAGAATTCGTTTTGAGTTCCAGTTCCGCCATTATCGTTTACACTATCCAAACCGTTCAGCATCAAGACTGACGGTGCGTTAGAAAAAAAAACTATCAGAGCCGAAAACTCTGCGTCTAACTCGCACGATAATCAAACACAGACTGACGAGAGCTTGAATGCCAGGTTGCATTGCCTGCTGCCTAACTAAAACTTATGTATTATTCTAAACTTGCACCAAGAGATTCCTGGTGCATCGGATTTTGTGCTTCAAAATTACAATAATGCTTCCGAAATAGGCAAACTTAGGCAGGAAAAACAACTGTTTCCTAAGCAACCACAAAAAAACTAACTAAGTTTTTTCATTGATCTGAACTCATAGTTTGATTTTTAATTTATACTTTCAAGTTCCACAACAGGTCTTAATGACATTCTATTCAGCTTCCAGTGGCCTTTTAATTCAGTATCCAAAAAATCATAAATGAGCAAACAATTCTCTCTTTATTTCGATTGTATCCTTGGCATCGGTTCATACCACCTTCTCTTGATTATGTACTATGTTCAGTACATAGTTCTGCCACAATGCCATGCACCGGATTCGAAACTCGACAAGTTGCGGTTTTCCCAGTTTGGTTCAATTTGCTTCTTTCCTACATATCCTATATATGTATATATGTATGTATATCGCATCAGAATGGTCACGCAAGTATCAGATTACTTATTGAAATTAAAACTTGCTCGGCTTAGGGATGGAACCCCGACCTTCGTGGTAAAAATCGAACATGCTACCACAAAACCACGCCCACTCTGACTGAAACCAAAAAATCGAAGTGGTGATATGATTTTGTAGCATACCTGCAGGTGAACCTGCATCATAAGGACACATTAAAAAACAATAACGAAGATTTTCATTTAAAAGTTTTATCTGAATAAGATTTGAGTATCTCGTTGAGATAGGTTTGAGAAACAGTTTTGAATGCTCTCTTAATCGGGAGACTTCGCATTTTTTTGGTGGTCAGAATCCTAGTTGAATAAGTTAAAACCTTGTTAAAATGCCTTCAAAGGCTGATTTACAATGTTGTCTACTTTACTAAAATAATGAATGCTTTGATTTTAACAGGAAAATAAGTTCCGTTTCTTGTTTTTGTGAAGATTCGACGAAAAAAAACCAATCAACTGCAAAACGAATTGGGAATCGTTAACATGTAATGGTGGAAAGAGAAACCGTAAATTAATTTTTACCGATAAACTTAAGCCGTTACTGAATGAGTCTGTATGTGTGCGTGCCGTACGTGTGTTCATTATCGACTTTCAGCCAAAAACAAGTCAAACCTTGGCAACCAACAATAGGCCCCCACAGAATAGCAAATAGAGCTATAACTCTCCCCCGTGATAGATAAATTAATCATATGAATCCTGCTTTCTTCTTTTTCTTGTTTTACCACACGCTTTTCACCATCCCAGGGGAACATCCGGCGGCCATCCAGAGTGCACACTCGCTGCAGAGCAATCTCATCCTGGCCGGCTGCTGCTGTCTAACCCTGCTGTTCCTAGCCTCGGCCCTGACGTCTGGCGAACGCTCGACTGTCAGATAAAACTGACCATAAATCAGGAGAACCCACCCGCCCCGGCAAACTATACCGCAAACCCACAACCTCCCCAATCTTTTCCACCCCCCAAAATACCTCTCTCACGGGTCGAAGTGGTCCAGTGACCAGAACTAGAGCCACTACTAGTCCACCGACTCGGCAAATCCGGAACCGGAAACAATACACGACGACGGCGGCGCAAAAAAAAGATGGCGCTCCTGCTGCAAGGATCTTCTCATTCGGTAAGCTCCGGGAAAAAACAAGCAAGCAACCTCACATACAGACAGACGGACAGTTTTTCGTTTCGGATGGCCGCAAACACCGGAGGATGAAGACGATGAAGATGATGATGATGATGACGAGGACAAATTTTCACTGTTCCAGGAAGCTGACCTAATCTGAACCAGATACCAACAACGAGAAGTTGGAAAATTAGTGAAAATTAAAACGGTAAAAACTATCAGTGGAAGTCATAATTGGACAAGCGCTCTTCGGGTTTCAAGTGGACTCTTTTTCGCAGCTCTGGTTGTAAAAATTGTCAGCTTCCAGTTTGACTGTTTGTGACAATTGGAGAAGAATCTCGCTCTAAACGTTTGTTCCAATTCCGGTCTGAAAGGAATTTCCAATGTGCAGAGTATAAATTTCTAATGAAAGCATTCAAAAGAGGAATAATATTTATTGAAACCATTTTCAAAAACTACATTAAATAATAAAATCGGAATGGAATCTATCAATAATGAAGCCCCACCTTGGAATTTAATGAAGTATTATTTGATCAAGCGGATTGACATGTCGAGCAATTATTCGTAAACATAAAAAAAATCTAGGAAATTTTTAAAATTGTCATTAGTTCGACTAAACGACTCAATGAGCACAACTTGGAGAAGTTCTTAAATGGTATGGACAAGAATTGTAAAGCAACTAAAGTTTTTATAATTAATTTTTTATTTGGTATTCATGAAGTTAAAAATAATATTTAAAAAAAAACTGAAAGGGCAAAAAAAAAACTCATATTTCCTACAAATAGAAAGATGAAACATTGATTCAATTGAGATTTTTTGTTACGGCAGATAAATTTGCACTTATAATATGACTTCAAGAAATTGGGTTTAAAAGTTCTCTAAACAAGTTCTAAAAAATCGAAGAAATTTTATAATTTTAATTATTTTTTCTTGAACATGTTGGGAAAGCTTCTGAATCTGAATTCTGAATCTGAATTCTGAATCTGAATTCTGAATCTGAATTCTGATTCTGAATTCTGAATCTGAATTCTGAATCTGAATTCTGAATCTAAATTCTGAATCTAAATTCTGAATCTGAATTCTTTTTTTTTTTTTTAGGGATTAACCTTTAGTTTTCACCCTCAGTATTAATATATCAATACTGGATGTTACAGAGTTTCTTAAATTTGGTCGTACAATGCACTTTGCTTAAGGAATTTTATCACTTTTTTTTTCACTTTCTTTGTTGTTTTTTAACACATTCACTAGTCCTTCTCCAGCGTCGGGAAAAATATTAACTCTTTGCATGTCGTACTTCCTGCAGTCCACCAATAAGTGTTTGACTGTTATTTGAACACCACATGATACACACGTTGGGGCTTCAGTTCGTTCCAATAGGTGTTTATGGGTGATCTTGCTGTGTCCGGTCCTCAATCTTGTTAGAATTTTCTGGTCCTTCTTTAGTGAATTCTGAATCTGAATTCTGAATCTGAATTCTGAATCTGAATTCCGAATCTGAATTCTGAATCTGAATTCTGAATCTGAATTCTGAATCTGAATTCTGAATCTGAATTCTGAATCTGAATTCTGAATATGAATTCTGAATCTGAATTCTGAATCTGAATTCTGAATCTGAATTCTGAATCTGAATTCTGAATCTGAATTCTGAATCTGAATTCTGAATCTGAATTCTGAATCTGAATTCTGAATCTGAATTCTGAATCTGAATTCTGAATCTGAATTCTGAATCTGAATTCTGAATCTGAATTCTGAATCTGAATTCTGAATCTGAATTCTGAATCTGAATTCTGAATCTGAATTCTGAATCTGAATTCTGAATCTGAGTTCTGAATTCTGAATCTGAATTCTGAATCTGAATTCTGAATCTGAATTCTGAATCTGAATTCTGAATCTGAATTCTGAATCTGAATTCTGAATCTGAATTCTGAATCTGAATTCTGAATCTGAATTCTGAATTCTGAATTCTGGATCTGAATTATGAATCTGAATTCTGAATCTGAATTCTGAATCGGAATTCTGAATCGAAATTCTGAATCGGAATTCTGAATGGGAATTCCGAATCTGAATTTTGAATCTGAATTCTGAATCTGAATTCTGAATCTGAATTCTGAATCTGAATTCTGAATCTGAATTCTGAATCTGAATTCTGAATCTGAATTCTGAATCTGAATTCTGAATCTGAATTCTGAATCTGAATTCTGAATTCTGAATCTGAATTCTGAACCTGAATTCTGAATCTGAATTCTGAACCTGAATTCTGAATCTGAATTCTGAATCTGAATTCTGAATCTGAATTCTGAATCTGAATTCTGAATCTGAATTCTGAATTTGAATTATGAATCTGAATTCTGAATCTGAATTATGAATCTGAATTCTGAATCTGAATTCTGAATCTGAATTCTGAATCTGAATTCTGAATCTGAATTCTGAATCTGAATTCTGAATCTGAATTCTGAATCTGAATTCTGAATCTGAATTCTGAATCTGAATTCTGAATCTGAATTCTGAATCTGAATTCTGAATCTGAATTCTGAATCTGAATTCTGAATCTGAATTCTGAATCTGAATTTTGAATCTGAATTCTGAATCTGAATTCTGAATCTGAATTCTGAATCTGAATTCTGAATCTGAATTCTGAATCTGAATTCTGAATCTGAATTCTGAATCTGAATTCTGAATCTGAATTCTGAATCTGAATTCTGAATCTGAATTCTGAATCTGAATTCTGAATCTGAATTCTGAATCTGAATTCTGAATCTGAATTCTGAATCTGAATTCTGAATCTGAATTCTGAATCTGAATTCTGAATCTGAATTCTGAATCTGAATTCTGAATCTGAATTCTGAATCTGAATTCTGAATCTGAATTCTGAATCTGAATTCTGAATCTGAATTCTGAATCTGAAGTCTAAATCTGAATTCTGAATCTGAGTTCTGAATTCTGAATCTGAATTCTGAATCTAAATTCTGAATCTGAATTCTGAATCTGAGAATTCTGAATCTGAATTCTGAATCTGAATTCTGAATCTGAATTCTGAATCTGAATTCGGAATCTGAATTCTGAATCTGAATTCTGAATCTGAATTCTGAATCTGAATTCTGAATCTGAATTCTGAATCTGAATTCTGAATCTGAATTCTGAATCTGAATTCTGAATCTGAATTCTGAATCTGAATTCTGAATCTGAATTCTGAATCTGAATTCTGAATCTGAATTCTGAATCTGAATTCAAAAATCTGAATTCTGAATCTGTATTCTGAATCTGAATTCTGAATCTGAATTCTGAATCTGAATTCTGAATCTGAATTCTGAATCTGAATTCTGAATCTGAATTCTGAATCTGAATTCTGAATCTGAATTCTGAATCTGAATTCTGAATCTGAATTCTGAATCTGAATTCTGAATCTGAATTCTGAATCTGAATTCTGAATCTGAATTCTGAATCTGAATTCTGAATCTGAATTCTGAATCTGAATTCTGAATCTGAATTCTGAATCTGAATTCTGAATCTGAATTCTGAATCTGAATTCTGAATCTGAATTCTGAATCTGTATTCTGAATCTGAATTCTGAATCTGAATTCTGAATCTGAATTCTGAATCTGAATTCTGAATCTGAATTCTGAATCTGAATTCTGAATCTGAATTCTGAATCTGAATTCTGAATCTGAATTCTGAATCTGAATTCTGAATCTGAATTCTGAATCTGAATTCTGAATCTGAATTCTGAATCTGAATTCTGAATCTGAATTCTGAATCTGAATTCTGAATCTGAATTCTGAATCTGAATTCTGAATCTGAATTCTGAATCTGAATTCTGAATCTGAATTCTGAATCTGAATTCTGAATCTGAATTCTGAATCTGAATTCTGAATCTGAATTCTGAATCTGAATTCTGAATCTGAATTCTGAATCTGAATTCTGAATCTGAATTCTGAATCTGAATTCTGAATCTGAATTCTGAATCTGAATTCTGAATCTGAATTCTGAATCTGAATTCTGAATCTGAATTCTGAATCTGAATTCTGAATCTGAATTCTGGATCTGAATTATGAATCTGAATTCTGAATCTGAATTCTGAATCGGAATTCTGAATCGAAATTCTGAATCGGAATTCTGAATGGGAATTCCGAATCTGAATTTTGAATCTGAATTCTGAATCTGAATTCTGAATTCTGAATCTGAATTCTGAATCTGAATTCTGAATCTGAATTCTGAATCTGAATTCTGAATCTGAATTCTGAATCTGAATTCTGAATCTGAATTCTGAATCTGAATTCTGAATCTGAATTCTGAACCTGAATTCTGAATCTGAATTCTGAACCTGAATTCTGAATCTGAATTCTGAATCTGAATTCTGAATCTGAATTCTGAATCTGAATTCTGAATTTGAATTATGAATCTGAATTCTGAATCTGAATTATGAATCTGAATTCTGAATCTGAATTCTGAATCTGAATTCTGAATCTGAATTCTGAATCTGAATTCTGAATCTGAATTCTGAATCTGAATTCTGAATCTGAATTCTGAATCTGAATTCTGAATCTGAATTCTGAATCTGAATTCTGAATCTGAATTCTGAATCTGAATTCTGAATCTGAATTCTGAATCTGAATTCTGAATCTGAATTCTGAATCTGAATTCTGAATCTGAATTTTGAATCTGAATTCTGAATCTGAATTCTGAATCTGAATTCTGAATCTGAATTCTGAATCTGAATTCTGAATCTGAATTCTGAATCTGAATTCTGAATCTGAATTCTGAATCTGAATTCTGAATCTGAATTCTGAATCTGAATTCTGAATCTGAATTCTGAATCTGAATTCTGAATCTGAATTCTGAATCTGAATTCTGAATCTGAATTCTGAATCTGAATTCTGAATCTGAATTCTGAATCTGAATTCTGAATCTGAATTCTGAATCTGAATTCTGAATCTGAATTCTGAATCTGAAGTCTAAATCTGAATTCTGAATCTGAGTTCTGAATTCTGAATCTGAATTCTGAATCTAAATTCTGAATCTGAATTCTGAATCTGAGAATTCTGAATCTGAATTCTGAATCTGAATTCTGAATCTGAATTCTGAATCTGAATTCGGAATCTGAATTCTGAATCTGAATTCTGAATCTGAATTCTGAATCTGAATTCTGAATCTGAATTCTGAATCTGAATTCTGAATCTGAATTCTGAATCTGAATTCTGAATCTGAATTCTGAATCTGAATTCTGAATCTGAATTCTGAATCTGAATTCTGAATCTGAATTCTGAATCTGAATTCTGAATCTGAATTCTGAATCTGAATTCAAAAATCTGAATTCTGAATCTGTATTCTGAATCTGAATTCTGAATCTGAATTCTGAATCTGAATTCTGAATCTGAATTCTGAATCTGAATTCTGAATCTGAATTCTGAATCTGAATTCTGAATCTGAATTCTGAATCTGAATTCTGAATCTGAATTCTGAATCTGAATTCTGAATCTGAATTCTGAATCTGAATTCTGAATCTGAATTCTGAATCTGAATTCTGAATCTGAATTCTGAATCTGAATTCTGAATCTGAATTCTGAATCTGAATTCTGAATCTGTATTCTGAATCTGAATTCTGAATCTGAATTCTGAATCTGAATTCTGAATCTGAATTCTGAATCTGAATTCTGAATCTGAATTCTGAATCTGAATTCTGAATCTGAATTCTGAATCTGAATTCTGAATCTGAATTCTGAATCTGAATTCTGAATCTGAATTCTGAATCTGAATTCTGAATCTGAATTCTGAATCTGAATTCTGAATCTGAATTCTGAATCTGAATTCTGAATCTGAATTCTGAATCTGAATTCTGAATCTGAATTCTGAATCTGAATTCTGAATCTGAATTCTGAATCTGAATTCTGAATCTGAATTCTGAATCTGAATTCTGAATCTGAATTCTGAATCTGAATTCTGAATCTGAATTCTGAATCTGAATTCTGAATCTGAATTCTGAATCTGAATTCTGAATCTGAATTCTGAATCTGAATTCTGAATCTGAATTCTGAATCTGAATTCTGAATCTGAATTGTGAATCTGAATTCTGAATCTTTCGTCCAAATTCATAATTTTAATTCTTCTTTTAAATTTTTGTTATTTTTACAAACTCCGAGGTACATCAAAAAGTTTTCATGAATTCCAGATTGTGAATTAAATTTAAACTGGGTTTTCATCTCCATGAGTGGTTCTTCCCTCATTTAAAATCAAAGTTTTGCTCCAGTGCCCTGATTATATTCCGATCTCCAAATTTTGCAATTAGCATATGCAATCGGATGCGTTTTGTTTCAACGTGGTGCGATTAAACTTTGTTTCATTCATCATCAGAGTGGTTTGCCTTTGTTTCAATTGGTTCAAAAAAGCTCTCGGTAGCACAAAGTGGAATATCAACGGGTTAATTTTCTGATTTAAGGCTAAACTCAATTCAATTTTGTTTGTTTTCTGTAACGATTACGCTTCTCGACTAAAGCGATTGTTTATGAGTTCTATCAGATGCTATCAAGTGGTTCGAGGAATATAGAAAAATTCAATTTTATTTCCCAGAACTGTGGATGTTTGACGACAATGAATGATATTTCTTTCAGTTGCAATAAATTCATGCAACGCCAAAATTTTCCTGACTGGACACAACAAATGATGGGAAATATTCAGGCTGAATTTTTGATCCATCGTTCTGGGCCCTGCAAAAAGACTAGCTGCCTAATCCTATCATCTTTTACTTTTGGTCCTACCAAAAAACACGCAAAGTGGAACCGGAAGTGGAACAAAAGTCGGACCCGAAATCCATTGATGCATACACTATGAGAGTTTTAATCTTTTTCGGTACAATAATACAGACAGAGCTGCGGAAGCAAAGAGCTTTGGGTGGTTTGGATTTTCGAACGAAGGGTGGAAAAAATACAGCATCGGAACGGGAGAAATGGAAAATTTCCTTCCCATCATCTCGACAAAGAAAGACGAGAGACATTCACACAATGTACAAAGAGCATCACCAGCACAACACAAGGAAAAAAATCTGAAAGATAAATTTCGAGGCAACAAACGAAAAACGAATACACAAAAAACGTAACTGACAGATCATGCAAATGAAAAATTATTCCTGTCCGAGTCCTTTTTATCTCCAGGCCGGGTTTTTTTTTCTTCTTCATCCCAGCAGTGCTCAATGATATTTCCGTTTTATGAATGTATATCTGTATAATGAATTTTTAGGATGCAGAGTGCTTGTTGCCGTCGAAGGTTTTATTCCTGAAGGGCGCACGAATGAACCAACCAAACTGTCTCCGGTGACTAATTCTAGTTACTAGGGGACGACTATCTACCTACTTGGGAGTGAGACCAGTAGCTGTTGAACCGTCTTCAAAACTCGGGTGACAAATGTTTTCTTATTCATGGAATTTAGAAGAGAAAACTACCTGTAGGAGAAACAAAATTTATTCCTTCCAGTCAAAATCAAGAATGGGAAGCAAGACTCCAAAAAGGGGTATTTTTGTTCGTTTGACTTATTTGTTGAGTTTCAGTTGTTTAATGCGTAGTTAAAAAAAAAATATTAAAAATTCTAAATTTTTCCGTGCTTGAAAATTATAAAATATTTCGTATATTTCAAATTTTGATACAGCAAGTGACAACGCACCTCCCAAGGGATCATAGGTTCATTAGAACTGCCATTGAGCTATGAGTTAAAGGTGGTATGGCATACTCGCAATAGTGCAACACACATCAACGAAATCACCTACAGCTTAAATTCATACCTCTCCTCCTCACGACTCGAGGTCTTTTTTTATTAGTTGATTGATTACCCAGGAAAATACCGGTTTATGGATTGTATTCCTAGGTACGGCGAACCACCGCGACCTCCCAGTTTGCTACTCTTTGCCCATGGGTACAATGGGAAGACTCATGATATACTCCGTGTATACCCTCTACTCCCTAAACACCACCTGGGGCCACAGACCTTGTTCCCACCTCGAACTGTTTAGCACACTATGCTACAACAGTGGGAGGTCTATTCGCGCTGGGGCGCTCCAAGGCACTACTCATTAACGAGACCACTTTCAGCAAAACCTCTCATCCTTACGTCTCGACGCCTGAAATCTCCTAAGACGACTTGAGAACCGACATCTCCTCGCAGTGACTCGAAATTCTCACACAAACCTCTTCTCTTTGCGACTTTAGGCCCGATCTTTTCTCAAACGACTCGAGATCCGACCCCTAAAGGTTGACTTCTCCTCTGCACGATTCAAGACTCGATCTCTCCTCTATCGACTTGAGATCTGACCTCTCCTTGCAATGACTCGAGGTGACCACTTGTACCCCTCCTCTTGTTGATAAAGGGCCTGATCCCTTCTCTTATGACTCAAGACCCGACCCCTTATTATAAAGACTCGTGGTTGACCATACAAACCTCTCCACCTGGATGTTAGAGACCTGTATTCTCCTCTAGAGACTCGAAGCCCGACCTCTTATCTCCAGGATTAGAGGTTTGCCACCTTGCCGTCGTGTGCTTGATCGAGAGCAGCTTACCCTAGACTCGCGCCTGTCCCGGCACACGTTTGGGACTTTGAACGCTACGACTTGGATGTTTCCCGAGGGTAACGTCATCCTACACCGACTCAAAAGGCTTGCCCGGCATCGATAGCCTCTCTACTCTACCCGTGGATAACCTCGACAGTGGTTAACCCTCTTCCTTCGAGGTACGCTACGAGGAAGGTATAGTCCTATCCTCGAAGTTTCCCCCTTAGGAAGCGGCACTACTCGGATACCCCTCGACATTGTGGTATCCTACACATGTTCGCGGTGCACCCCTGACCTCCGCTACGCAGAAGATGATCTTTGTAGCTTCGATCAAAGGATCGGAAGCACATTACTCAGATGCTCCCCGTCGATCAAGCCATCCTACACCGTTCACGGACTGCCGTTGGTTCCAGCTCCTCAGCAGGGCAGTCATGATCCGGGTGAACCCATCGCTGACCGCATGCCAAGTGTTTGAATCCGCACACATCTTCTGTTCCACGTTGTCTTCTGACGTGTCGGGCTCACAGATGGCAAGTATGTTGGTACGTATCGCCGCAAACCTCGGACAGGCAGAAACCCCATGTTCGTATGTTTACTCTTCGTCATCATAATCTGGGTAATATGGTTAATGGCTTCCGATCCAGCTCCCTATGTGCAGGTAATGGCGATGGGTCCACCTTGCTCTCGCTGAGCTGTCCCACAGCTGCTGCCAGTTGGACATCTAGTCTTCATTGGCAAGATCTCGTACGTTGGGCGTGGCCTTATTGTCGTAGCAATAGACATCCTCCTATAGCAACACCGAGATGGGCATGACGTCCGCCACTACGCAGGTGGCTTTTCGCAGGTTCATCAGCTGCTAAACGCTGCAAAGTCTCTGCAAGTTAAATTGTCTTCCCAGGGCCTACCTCCGTGCCGCAAGATTAACGTGTTCACGCTTAACAGTATCCTCCTCTTGCTACTGTGCATAGTCGAGGAGTTCGATATCATCCGTGTGAGTGCGAACGTGGCCATTGCCGGTCTTTTGTACACGTAGTCGACTTGACTTGTAAAGCTGAGTTTGTCGTCTAATTGCGCTATAGCTGTCCAACTAACGCTGTTGAAGGTGTTCTTCACGTCCATACTGACCAGTGTGTAAAAGCGAAGCCCTAACTCTAGGCCTGATCACTCCTAGAGTACACAAGGTCCAACCTCGACGCCAGGCGAGCCATTCAAGTCAGTGTAGAACTGACGTCTAAGTTCGGGATCATCCAAGTCAATACGTAGAGCGTGATTCGAGGACAAACTACTCTTCATCAACATACCACAAGCAAAAGTGACAATCCTTTGGTCTTTAAGATGAGAGGTCGGACCACGAATCCTTAGAAAAAAAAAAAGGTCAGGTCTCGAGTTATTAGAGCAGGGATATGTGCGTTAACCTCAAGTTTTTTCGAGGAGAGGTCAGGTCTTCAATTGCGAAGAATAGAAATATGGGAGAATCAATACGAATAGCGGTAGACTCTCAAGTCGTTGAAGGAAACTTTAGCGGGCCTCGAGGAGTCACTCATGGATCCAAAAAAAGGAAACTATGCACATGCAATGGTTCGCCGTGGACTGGAATCCGTAAACGAGGACTTTACCTCGTGGGTAATCAATTGATAAAAGAGGGTCCATCCCTCTACTCATAATGATTTGAGTTGCATTTCTTGGACTAACCCTGCCTCAGCACATGCTCGGGACATTAATATACTCCTTGATACAAGATTCACAGATGACAAGGTCATTTCTTATCCTCATATAATCTATCGTAGGAAACACTACTAATCGGAAACTACCAGCCGACCCTATCATGCACGCTGGTGTTCTTAACCTTCCAAAGCCTGCTGCATGCTTGAACTCCTCTCCTCTAGCGACTCGAGGTGACCGCTCCAGGCCAGACCTGATCTCTCCTCTTGTGACTCGAGACCCGACCTCTTATCGTTAAGACTAGGGGTTGACCGCACAAACCTCTCCTTCTAAAGACTCGAGGCCTTACCTCTTCTTTAACGACTTGAAGCCTGACCTCTTATCTCCAGGATTTGAAGTCAATAATATGTCATCCAGCATGGCGCTACACCTACCCTATGACCACCTTGGAGGGGCTCAGCAGCTATATAAGGAGATCCTGTTTACCCCTGGCTATCATACAGCTTCCTACATACTACGGCACTATTTTTTTAATAGGGAACTGCCCTGTTACTCAAATCTGTCGATGTGGGTCTGATATCAGCGAAATGTCAAACTTCTCCTCAACAATCCCGAAACAGTACAACTACTGTGGGTTGTGGTTGATGTTAATTTTGTCCCTCTGTGGAGCATTGGTCAAAATCGTCACGATATTCGGCTCACTAAGGTTGACCGTGGTTTCGGGTGGGTTGTTTTGCGCACAGTACCGTTTACTAATTGATACGTCTGGCATTCCCTCAGAAGTTACGAGTTTGCTCCATACCGTCTTGACCAGGACCTTGATCCTCTAATACTTGATTATACTTGTTTATTTGTTTATTCATTCAACGGACCAAGTATAGGTCCAAATGACGACTTAAAGTTAATGCTACATAAAATTTACATCTAATTAGCGATTTCTCAATTTTCTTAAAGCTTTTCTTCGGAAACCAGTCCAAGAATCGTCGAAGATTACAAGTTGAGGGTCCTGGTTTCCCAGTCCATGGGAAACCCTCAGTCCCAGTCCACTAAGAGGAAAAGCTTCCAGTAGCGTAGGACAATCGATACGCGATGTCAGTAGATCGGTGACGAAAGAAGCTCGTGTTGCATTTCTTCGGGCTTGAAGAGTCTATGAGACGACATCGATGTTCGTAGCTTGGCAAGTGGAATGGGACTTGCCAGTTAAGGCGTCTGAGGGCATAACGCAAAAAGCGGACACCAGACAGCTGATGCGTATTCGAGGATGGATCGAACTATGATGCAATACAGGCCCTTCAGGAAGTACACGTCCTTGAATTCCTTGACCACTCGAAATAAAAATACGAGGCTTCTAGAAGCTTTATCGACGACGTAGTTCGTTTGTGTTTTGAATTCCAGCTTATGGTCGAGTATTACGCCCAATTAATCATTGATGTAGTTGACCCGCGCAATGGACTCATCTCCTAAGAAGTACTCCGTGCAAAAAGGCTGCCGTCTTCGAGAAAAACTGATGACTGCACATTTACTGCGATTCAAAGGCAGGCAGTTGATGTCGCACCACTGTGCAAAAAGATTGAACTGGTTTTGCAGAAAATCAATGTCGTCCAGACTATTTATGGCGTAGAAAAGTTTAAGATCATCAGCATAACAAAGTTTAAGGCCGTCGAGGAGTGTGAGCACATCGTTAAAATAGATTGAGAAGGTAATCTGTCCTATGTAACTACCTTGAGCCAAACCGGAGGAAGCAGAGAACTGGCTGGAGAATCATTTATTTATTTATTTATTTATTAAGTCAAACTATGTAGACTACAGTGGAGAGAGTGGCTGAAAAGCGAACTGTCAATTTACGTCCAGTTAAGTAACTGCAGAACAAGCCATGTAAAGCTCCACAGAATCCTAAGCGTCCAAGCTTACTTACTTACCTTATCAAGCGTTTCTGACAAATCGGTATAAATGGCGTCAGTTTGAGACTTAGCTGCAAAACTTTCGTGAATATAGGAGGTGAAGGTCAACAGGTTAGTTGTCGTGGAGCGTTTGGGCATAAAACCGTGCTGATCGATTGAAAAATTCTGCTTACAATACGAGAAAATCGGATCCATGACGGCTTATTCGAATAGTTTGGAGATTGCGCATGAAGCAGAAATTCCTCTACTGTTGTTGTTATCTCTCCTATCCCCCTTTTTCTGGACTGGAAACATGTAAGCTCCCTTCTACAGTGATAGGGATAGAAGGGTAGGTGGCTCTGTCAAGCTTAAAAGATGATTCTCACAGGAGTCAGTAAAACAGGCATTAATCGTTTTAAAAATTTAAATGATATACCGCCCGGGCCAGTAGAGAGGGAGTTTTTGAGCTTTGCCGCTGCTTTAGATATGACCGCATGAGTTACTGAAAACCCGAATTGTTGTGGACAGCCAAGTTGAAACAAATAAAAATATTCAAGAATCCCAGAAATTCTTATCGAGCAAGTTCGAGGAACTCAGAGGCAGCTTTGAATCCATTGGATAGGCAAGCAAGGAAATTCAGTCAAATAATGAAAAGCTTAAAACTACCGTTAGAATTTGGCAACAAAAATACTGCGATCATTCAAATAAATTTGAGAAGATAGAACGGAGTTATTGTGTTTTTGAAAAAAAAAATATTGGGTGCTTTATTGGACGTTGTTCACCGCATATCATTTTTTTGTCAATAAACAGTTTTCAATAACTTTTCAGACTTTGAAATTTAAACGAAATGGTTGTGGTGATGGATTAGTGATGAAACATGAATTTTGAAGTTGATAGTTCTATTCGCGATGCATTGCTCCCCAACCAACAAAAACAGATGTAAATTTTGGCCGTTTTGTAAATTGCCTTATACAAATTTTAAATCAATTTAATTTTTATGAATGAATTGAAATTTTGAATTAAACCAAAAAACCGCTAATGCATTGGTTAATGGTTCAAATTTGGATGATAGTTATTCATCGTTCAAAACACAGATAAACGAATCACTGCGTCTTTCAAGCACTCTGCATCCCCCCCCCCCCCCCTCCCCCCCAAAATCATTAGAAACCAACTGAAGACGTGAGTTCCAAGAAAAGCTTCCGCTTTGTAAAATTGTAAATACAAAAAAAAAACAAACAAACCAATGGTAAAAAAAAACTACAATACAATGTTTAAGAAACAAACGAAACTCTTTCGTAGATAACGAATTTGTACAGATTTTTTTCTAATAAGTTTAAACATAAGTAGCTGATAAGGTACGCTAGTGAAGAGAAAAAGAAAAAGAGAGAAAAAGAATATACATTAACAAAAATCAACACAAAAAAACTTTAGATAAGAAATTTCATTGTCAGACAAATGAATGAAAACATAAAACGGTGAGATAAAATCTAGAAAAATAACGCAAATAAGAGTAAGTAAAAGAGAGAAAATAAAATCCAATTGATTAGTGTAACCGATTTTAATCTTGTTGTTTTTCTCCGTAACAAATGGGAGAACAACGACTACGACGCTTTCAAAACTGAAGCGTCGCAGTCGTCCCGGATGCGAAAACTGTTTTGTATATCTTTGTTCAAACTCTGACGAACTAGTTTAACGAAATCTATGAGAAAATAGTAGAGCTCACGAAGTGAGTAAATTTATGGAATAAATTAAACGAGAGAACGGAATAAGCCACAACAAAAAACAAAAAAACAGATGGTTCTTTACCGAGGAATGATTTAGGGGTACAAGTTCAAAACTAATCGATTTAGCGAATGATAACAAAAACCGAACAACAACAAAAAAAATACACGCTCCTAGCGAGGTGAAATTGGATCGGGTCCATCGTCGGGCGAGTTAAAATGTACGGCTTCGAGCAAAATGTCCTAATTGGGTGTCAATGGAAACTGGCATCTATCGAAATGAGCGAGAAATTTCGTTTGAATGAGATGAATGGGACTCAATTAACGAGTGGTAGATTGCTTCGGCTTTTCCGTGATAAAGAAGAGGTTATTAAATTCGAAGGGAAAAGCGAGGGGACCATTTCCTGCTTTCGCAATTTCGTCAGCTTCGATGCAAGTACAAATTAAAGTTTTTTTTAAATGTTTTAATGCGTTGAAGGGGCTTCTTTTTCCGAAAGACAGTTTCAATTTTAAAGGCTTACCGATATAACTTGTTTAATTGAGTCAAACTTTTCAAAAACCATTTTTAGTTTTTGATCGTTTAACTAAGTAAACTTGCATTATTTTGTTAATCCGCTCAACAAGACGAAGCAAATTCTTTCCAAGCAACCAACCCAAAGAAAAAAAGAGAAGAATCAATCTCGCGAACATCTGCCCCCCAGGTTGAAGTGAATTAAATGACTCATACAAATGACGGTGGTTCGCCAGGCTTCCGGAGGAATAAATTAACATAAATTTAATTAACTTTAATGAACGACAATTGAATGAACGGGGGGACCTTCCCCCATTGGCCACCCTGTTAGCTGCTCAGAAAGAAACACAATAATGGAAGAAAATGCCTCCCACCCCTCCCAAAAGCAAGCAAACGAATTGACTCGGCCCCCGGTAGCCGTCAAATGTGTCAGGAAATTTTTCGCTGCTTCGAGCGGAAGCTGATTGAACGGAAGTTTATGAGGAACAAATGAATGGGAGAAAGCCGAAGAAAAATGAAATTATATACATACTATGAAAGGAATAAAAGATGCGAAGTGGACATGTATAGAAGTAAAACTGTGGGGTTTCAAATCAATAATTAATATCACTTCCTTGCGTTTCATTGATATCCGGTACTTGAAAATATTTTTTTCGTAATTCATGAGTAATTCCAAGGAAACGCAAAATCTATCAGAAATTGAAATCAAACCTTAATTCGGGTAGGTAAAAAGGTCCATTTTCAAAGTAAGTATACACAAGTCTACAGTAGAACCCCGGTAATCCAAGGTAGTCGGGGTAAGGGTTTGCTATCCTGAGTTCAAAATATATGTCAGGTTATGTCTATCATCTCTAGTTTTGATTAAATGGTGTGTGGAAATTCTAAAATTGATCAGTTTTGGATAAAATCGATCTTTCATAACTGATAGACTATAAAACCTCCATTAAAACTGAAAACAGATGAAGTATCTTTTTCCTTATTTTAAAGCTAGCAGACAGCTGAAATTGAAATTCTTTATGAAAGTTCCTCATCATGGATCCACCTGTGAGTTCTCTATCTACATTGAAGTTAAAACACGTTTGCATTTATTGAGGGGTCTTTACTGCCTTTCCAAACAAGATTGTCCCATGTGGAAAAACGTGCAATCGAGAAAAACGCGATCAAAATTTCAGCTATATTTCCAATTTTGCTCTCAAACTAAAAATTCACCGATAGTTTTTTCGTAGTGAACTTCAAGTTAATCATTTTACAATGTATTCTGCCAAAAACAAATTACATTTCCTACAAAAAAAAAAACAGCAAATAAGAGCCAACTATGCTCCGCGTGACACTTTTGCGTAGAATCAGAACGCATACCGACGGTGGTTTACTAAAAACTGTCACACGGCTACAATTTTTCTATCATTTTGAAAGCTCGCATAGTTTCTTTTTTTTTATCCAAAAACTCAAGTTAAACCGAAATTTGATAAATACGTTCCTCTTTGTTTATAAAAATGTATAGTTGATTACGGATCCTGTAAGTAGTGCCCCCCGAAAAGTGTTTTGTGAAAATTTCTCTGATTAAAACACTCAAGGCTTCTCGCTCCTCCTACGCCCTCTATTTCAGTGTTCTTTTTAGTGAATAATATTTTATTCAACAGTTTAAATTCATCTTAAGAAATTTTTTTGATAAAATTTGCATTTTCATAGAACTTTCTCAATGAACCATTTCCCTAGGATTTTTTTTTACCAGAATGCACCATTTACAAGATTTTTTTTCCTCAGAATGGAAAATTTCCTAGAATGCCTGTAACCTGGTTTTTTTTCCTGTTGTTTTTTTTCCCCTCTAGTTTAGTTTAGACTTATTTACTTTTGACTTACAATTGTTTGAAAATTTTCAACTCCATTTATCTTCGAATCAGTATTGTATTTTGGTTTGGGTACTTTGATTTTATACTAACTAGTGAACCTTTAAAAATCATTTCAGTACTCGACTCCTGACGCTGCACGTTCGAACTTGAAAAAAACATTGTCCTTCACGCTGTCGCGTGGCGAATCGGACTAAGGGATCACCTCTAGCTTTTACGCAGGCCTAGGAAGCCCCGGCAGACATAGAACAATATATTAGAGCCGCCGCTTCCGGCGGCCATTTCGGATTAGGGAGCTTCGGCGGCTTTGCCGCAAGAGTAAAGTATTTTAAAAACCAAATTTTTGTGGAAAAAAAATCTTTTTTTTAATTCCCATTTGGAACAATACATTCAATTTTCTGGGAAGTGGTTATTCAGGCTAAACATTTTCTGGGAAATGGTTCATTCTGGTGTAAAAATTTCTAGGAAATGATCCATTCTGGCGAAAAAATTTCTGGGAAATAGTTCATTCTGGGGAAGAAAAAATCTGGGAAAATGTTGCTCTGGTGATTGAAATTCTGGGAAATTTGCAATTTGGATAAAAGTTTTCGGGGAAATGGAGCACAACCGTTACATATTTTTAAACCCAGTACTCGACTCTTCTGAACGTAAAACGTGGTTGCAGATATTTATTAGACTACTTTAAATTTGATTTAAAGGATACATCATTGATCATTATTGATCATAAAGGATACAAAATATTTTCATAATATTTACAAATCCTAGTAAATGATGAACTAATGGCAAATCGTGGGATAAGGCCGAGCAACATTTAAAATCGAATGATGGACAATGATGCTGCATAAGTTAAGGGGCTACATTTTTAAAAATTACGTTCTAAAATTTCGATACAATAATAAACAAATTTTGCTTTCATTCAATTTTCTAAGCACTCGCACTATTCCCCTTTCTTTTTTTTCTTCAAATTTTACCATTTGAGAGGATTTCTGGCCTTTTGTTCCAGACTGGCTTACTCTTGCAAAACTTCTCTATTTTTTTTTAATATCAAAAATTTACCTCCAAATTCAACAAAAACTACACCAAAACTAGAAATTTACTAAATAAGAAAAAAAAGTTGAACTGTAACAAACATCAACCTGCTGCTTCTAAACGCTTTGATATCATCCGGAAGGGTGTTTGTTAGCCTTCGACAAAATAGATATTTCAAGATTTTGAGACAACTTTTTTACTCACATTTAAAAATTCAAATACAAATCAAGTTTTTCCCAATTTGAAACTCAAGATGTTAGTTTTTTAACGTAGAAAAAAGTTTTAGGATTAATTAACTTTAGACTTAGTTATTGATGATTATTTTTATTTTGTTTCGATTATAGTCGTTTTACCATCTTTATGGCATTCGCGACTTTATCAACGTTACAGTTGGCGGATCGTTATTGAAAAACTATCCGGTACATCTGTGTTCGATGTTTACTCTTGGGCTTGAACTCGCGGACATCGGCTCAGGAGACAACAGACTTGCCAACTGAGCTATATCACAAGCCCTATATTGATGATTATGTGGAATGATTTCATGTTGAACAAAGCTACCTCGGTGATCAATGTTATCCTGTTTTCAGTACTTGTAATCATCTGGTTTACTTCATTCGTTAGGACATATCGTTGAAGGCAGTGTGGAATGTATCATTTTTTTTTCATTTTTTTTAATAATCTTGAATGGAAAACGAAGTTCTTTGTTTATTCTTTAACTAGCGGATTTACCCGGCTTTGCTCGGGTTTACATAAAATATAAATACATAAAGGATTTGACTTTTCGAAATTTTGAAAGCTTTTATTCATCATTTTAACAAATTTGACCATGTTTGGTCATGTAAGCTTTGTAAGTTTTGTTAGCCTTTTTAAAGTTTTGATTAGTTTTTTAACAAAGCATTTCGTTTTCATATAATTTAAGAAACTAATATTTCTAAGTTTGTTAAGATAATTTCCCTTAAATACCCATTCCTCGAATCACGAAAAACATTTTAAATTGAGGTTTCCAGATTGCCCGGATTTATCCAGACTTGCCGGTATATTTGACACAAAATTTGAAGGAAATCCTGTCCGACCTGGTTGCCCGGATTTCGTTGGAAATAGCTTGGATATCACCCGGATTAATTCACTTTATTTGTAAAATATAACATTAAATCAAATTTAGTTTTGCAATTTTTCATGTTAACGTTCAAAAAGGAAATTTTCTATGGCAAATTTATACCTGACTTATTTTGAAAATCTAAAATACATTCGCTTTTGTGGTTTGATGAACACATTATTTAAAATGATTTCTTCTTGATTTTTACTGAATAATTCCGTGGTTTTGACCAAATTTGCTCGGATATTGCCTGGATTTTGGGTTAAACATTTTGAATTGAACTACGCGGATTGTGCCAGAAAATTGCCCAGATTTTTTTCGGTCCGGATACGTCCGGTAAAATTCTGGCAACCGTATCAACCCGTAATTTTAATAATCTTTAAATGATAACAATGAATTTATCATCTTGTCCATGTGTTATCTAATGAAAATCCAATATATTAAGCTTGTAAATACAGTACCATTCATAATTGTATAGAAATTGGAAGCACGCGCACTGTCACTTCGACTTTGAACTTCCATAACTTTTGACTCTGATGATATTTTTTAATCAAATTTTCTGCGTTAGATAGATCAACTATCACACTATTATATCACAAAATTTGAGCTTTCTGGAGTTTGTGTGGCCTGAGATACAGTTATTCTACGAAAATCGGACTTTTTGGACTTCTCTCATTCATACTGCAATATCTCAGGAACTACACTACATTTTTCGTTGAAATTTTGCAGAGTGATTGTTGAAATATAAAGTAAGCATGTCTGAAGTTTATGGAAAGTTTTATTGATGGGATCAAAAGTTACGGGAATTATAATTTTTCGGGCATGAACCTAAAAATGCGATATCTATAGAATTTTGGACGATTCATGAGAACATAATCGTTTCCATCCACAAATCAGTCAAAAAATGTCTGGCAAGAGCAATGATGAAATGAAAAAATGAAATTGAAGGTCTATTTGTGTTTTGAAATTAGAATCTCGCAATATTGTTTTGATTTTTTGGTTAAAATAGATTAACTGGTTGTAAAACATAAAATAGGAGTTTCCTATGAAAACAATCGTCCGAAATTCTTTAAAAATCGTTTTTAAGTTATCAAAAAACACATCACTTCGGAACCTAAGTCACCCATTTTGTAATATTTTGAAAAAATTGTTTGAGTTAAATTTCGATTTTTCTATTCTTTTAAACAACTATTCCATGAATTATCATGAAGAGTGATCAATGTAAAAATTCTTAGAAATCTATCGTATGAATTTGCACAACTAAAGGCTCTAGTTTTTTCATAAATGGATGGTAGAATTGAACACACTGATGACCAACAATAACTCAAAATTTATAAAGTGGCCGATGAAATTAAATTGTACCTATGAAATAACAACTTCAGATTTAATTATTGAAAAGTTTTATGCGTTGGATTTGGTTTCAACATTTTCCAGAATATGCACGTTTAATTGTCTAACCTGCCTTCTGAATAAATTCATACACGGCAATCATAGCATTGAGATTGCAGCCTTCAACTCACAACCCTTAATTTAATTTCTTTCTCTATGAGGAATTCCAAAAATATGAAAATGGTTGGTTCCTAAAAGCTGGAACATTAGTTTATATTCCAAATAGTTATTCAACTGAAGAAGTCCATTCATAATGAAGATGAATCATTGTATCCATACTTTACACATTGCATATTTCTGTTGACTCTCAATTCCCCCAGTTCCAATCAATATATTCCTAACAGGTGATTAGTATTTTTTTATCCCAAAAGTGGACTTATTATTTCATCCATTAACCACGTGCTCGTGTCCTGTGCTACGAACGCCAAAAACAGCCCGCCAAAACTTCGCTTTCAAATTTTTAATCATTAGCAGGCTTTGATTTGCTGTCCAGAACACGTGAACTCTGGATAGCCGTTTCTAATGCCCAGCCGCAATGAATATCATGGTGATGGTGAAAACAACCCCGCTAAAAGGAAAATTCGGTTTGAAAAATGGGTGCCTTGACTTTTGGTTCATGTGAATAAAACCGAAAGCTGTATGGGAGGGTCCCTTTTTTTCAGGTGAGAGGGGCTTTAAACAATTACTAAAACCATATCATGGTACAAATACATAACTATACCAAATTTCAGGCTGATCGATTAAGCGGTGTGGATTTGTATAAGGTGCATACAAACAAACAAACAAACAAACAAACAAACAAACAAACAAACAAACAAACAAACAAACAAACAAACAAACAAACAAACAAACAAACAAACAAACAAACAAACAAACAAACAAACAAACAAACATATGGTCGGGATTCGACCAGACCGAACTGAACGCCATAAACTTGATTTCAAAATAATTGAGTTCAAAGTTCACAGCCTTACCAGTAAGTGCCATTTCTAAAGATTTCTTATTTTTCCATAAATTCCAACAAATTTAGACTTTTATCGAGGTATTGTGGATACTGGTTGATTATCGTACGTCACGGTGGTCGAGTGGTTAGCGTGGTAAGACGGTGATCGCTGGTCCACAGATGGCATGGGTTCGATTCCCATCTCGGTACTGGGTGTTAAATGTTAATCTTAAGTTGTCCGCGTCATTTATTCGGTCTGTAAAGCCACAATCGGCTAAGACGGTGTATGTCTTTTAATTACTGATATCACATTTAGTAGAAAATCGGATTTAAACAACTTTATGTATGCACATGGTTCTGTCTGGCCGGAAAAAAAATATTGGAAAAAAAACGCAATGAATATCATTTGACTGGGCAATTTGCTCTAAACGCAGGAGCCTACTAATAGGCGCTTTACAAACAGCACCTAACGGGTATGGCTGTTCTTTGAAAAACTATTTTTTCGTTGAGCCAGAGTGAACCGAGCCATACAAATTTATATCATTCTGAATGAGAAATATATAAGATTTTAAATTACCGCTTGTGTTATGAACGATAGTACGCGATAAAAGTACTTCTTTTATCATTAAAAATCGAAAATCCTACTTTTCCTAAAGATAATTTGAAAAATATGATTCAAGGGACTCAGTTCGGTCTGCCTGAACGTAATTTTATTCAAATGCTAACAATCTGCAACAGGAAGTTTTGAACCACGAGAGCGTCAATCATCATTAAATTTATCAGATTTAAGTTCTAAACTCGTTGAAAAACAGCATCGAACCGAAAAACCGAACTGACTGAAAATAGTTTCAAATAAAAACAATGATCTTGACCAAAACGTGCTCTTTATCTTTCCCTTCGAGTTGGCTCTCAGTTCTCTTTGACGAACCGCATTTTGGCTATATCCACTGTCTGCATTATTGAATTTTTTGCAATAAAGTCTTAAAAACTTTAAAAAATTTCCTGATTTTCATAGGGTAGATAGTTTAACATGATTTGCATCCGTTGCAAAAGATAACTTAATTTTTTTCTACTTGGCGTTCAGTTCGGTCTGGTCGAATCCCGGCCATATATAGTCCAACTCATCTCTTTATATTAGAAGATGCTTGTTTCGTTATAATGTCCCCAACATAGGCTCAATTATTTAAGATTTTTTTTTATGTTTTGATGTTTGAAGGTTTCAACAAGGTAGCAGCCACTATAAGAATATTTTCTAGGTTCACTACGGTTCAATAAGCCTATATTCAAGCATCTATCGCATACGTGTCAAGTAAGTTTCGGTGGTCGAGTGGTTAGCGTGGTAAGATGGTAATCGCTGGTTCACTGATGGCATGGGTTCGATTCCCATCTCGGTACTGGGTGTTAAATGTTAATCTTAAGTTTTCCACGTCATTTATTCAGTCTGTAAAGCCTTAATCGGTAAAGACGGTGTATGTCTTTTATTTACATGTGTCAATTAATGATATTAACTAGACATTACAGATTGTTGAGTTTTAACCAGGCTTTACCGGATTTTTGATTAAAAAAGGAAAAGCCCGGTTGCCCAAACCCAAATTTAGTAAACATATGAAGAGATTATTCATTGTAATTTATGATTGTTACTTTAAATAATCGGCCTAATCGGTGAAAAAGTGATGTCTTTTTAGTGGGGGCATTTAAAGATTATGGAATTTTATAGATGGATGGAAGGTTTGATGGAATGATTGGTAAAAATTAGTCGGTAGAATTAACATATTTAGAATTCTCATTCGTCAACTAATCATGTAAATTAAACCAAATTCGACATAGCAAAGTTATTTGGTTCGAAAATTTTGTATACGATATTTTGAGACCCATCCTTCTATTCTACTGGGGAAATAAAAAGAAAAGTGGAGGTCTCCCATACAATTTTTGCATTTTTGTTTTGTTTTTTTTCGGGGTTTTAAGCATCTACGGCTTATTCATGATCAGATTGCATATTTTTGTATAGGAGCAAATTTGAAATGTGTTCAAATGTTTTTTTTGGAGGGGGGGAGGGAGGTTTCCAAGCAATATCTTTGTATTGCATTCTACACAGCATATTATTCGAATGGAAACAGCATAGGATATATGAGAAAAAGTTATTTTTGATGTTTTGAGGCTTCTCCCTCCTTTCACTGGAGTGATACGAAGGGGAAAGGGGACCTTCCTATAATTTAATTGCATAATTGCTTAACGTATCGACAACGCATCGAGCAAATGCAACAAATTTAGGAGGAAAGAGTATTTAGATACACGATTTTTTTCTATGATGATTTGATGTGATTTGATTTCTTTTTGAAAAATATATGGAAAATGGTTGAACACAACAACTTGAAAGCGTGTTTTTTCTAAATAAGCTTTATGCACTTTTATCCATTTCCCTTAAAGGACCTCAATTCTTAATTTCATTACACAACATCTAATTTTCTTTGCATTGCAACTCTATTTTCAAGTTTTTATGTCAAAACTATTATTATTTGAATCTATAAACAAAAATATGAAAACTGTTACTGTTTTCACAAATTTTATCAATTTTTTAAGGTTAAGCAAAGCACACTGGATCAGCTAGTTGCCAACATTTACTCGGCCCGGGTACGTTCTGAAAGAGAATATCTGGGAAGCTTACTATTAATCTTTGTTTATCTGAATAACAAGGTGACTTTATGATAAAGCCGATATAAAATCTAACTTTTTATTGTTATGACTCCAAATATCCTCCTTGAACTTTTTTGTTTGGAAAAAAAATCAGTGCCACACGTGTATCAGTAGAGTAAATAAATCGTACACTATAGAGAACCCTGGAACATACGCTATGAAAAAAATGGAGACTACAATTTCGAGTGTCGAACTTTTTATAGAACAACTTTATGTTGTTATTTAAACTGATACTATCTCAATATTTTAGGAGGAAATTGAATCACACTCAAGCTTTATGACAGATTTCCACTTCGACCCAAAAGCGTCAAACTACACAACACTGACCAGTAGAACTCAAAATTGGTCGTAAGGATGCTTTCCTGCAGAACGAAGCGACGGACAGTTGATGAATAAATAAATTGCTTACGTATATATCACTGACGAGGAACAGTCAATCGGCCACTGCCTAGCCAGTAGTTTGCGAATATCCACAGGACAGTGCGATTTTGATTTGCATGTGGCCAGTGGGTCGTAAATCGTTCACACCTGTGATTTGGTTGGATGACGCGGCACCTCACTAAAGGATCGACACTCATTGGAAGGCCGAGCTTTGACCGGGCACAATCCAAACTAGGTTGACTTCGGATATTGCTGGAAACAATATTTTTCCGATTATTCACGTGTACATAAATAAAGTGCCGTGTCATTCGAAAACTGAAGAGGCGTCGAGCCAAAAGCTTTCAGTGTGCGACAAATAAATCATGCTGCCTAGAAATGGTTGCATCCGGAAATTACGAAACGAAGTATTATGGATTTGTTTGAAGTGACTTTTGACTCTTGAATCTCAACTCATGATTTTGACTCTTTACTCTTGACTCTTAGTTTTTGAATTTTAACTCTTGATTTTTGACTCTTTACTCTTGACTTATTACTCTTGACTCTTGACTCTTGACTCATGAATCTTGACTCTTGACTCTTGACTCTTGACTTATTACTCTTGACTCTTGACTCTTCAATCTTGACTCTTGACTCTTGATTCTTGAATCTTGACTTTTAATTCTTGATTCTTGATTTTTGACTATTTACTTTATTCTCTTAACTCTAGACTCTTTTTTGGATATTTTAAAACTTATGATTTTTTTGACTGTTGCCACATTTTTCATTCGAAGAAGTCGACAGCAATTCGTAGTTTATGGATTACTTCAGACCTGAACTATTTTTTCTATTGGACGTAGGCTTTATGTGAAAAATATACTTGACATACCTGCTGGTATTTTGCCGACAAATAAAACAATCATACTGCACGTCTGTTCACAAATTGATCTGGGGAGTTAAGGCTGAAAAACAAATTGAAACAAGTTCAACTTCAAACGGATGAACATAGCTGAAAATATTCGTTCCAGTGAATTTTATTGATATGAAGTGAGAAGCTTCATTCTAATTATTGTTTATTATCAAAAACACATATTTCCTTCTGAGGATTCAGAACGAAATAATTTAACTTGTGGGTTATTTCAGGTGATTTGCAAGTAAAGTTTTACAGCTTGACTTAATTGACCAAACAACTCAATTTTATAAACAAACCCATCAAATCATTTGCTTTATGATTTTCCCAATGTCAGTGCTCATTTCTAAAATCAATCACGTAATTCGTTGTGACACATAAAACTGTCCATATGTCATCATCAATTGGAGATCCACTTTATGATATAACGATCCTTTTCAAATTTATTTCAACCCGGGGATCCGTTCTCGAATATTTTACCGAAACCCATTTTTCTCGTCGACAAAATGTGAAAAAGGGAGAAATGGAATCCAAATCGAATTAAGCCCCAATCCTTCTTTTCAGTCAATTTTTACAAACGATTTCCCATCGAAAATTCATCCGCCGACCGAAGTGCCGAAAGGCCACTCTCATCATCCCCCCTTTCTCTGATTCTCAGAACGAACAGAAAAAAATATTGGAAGGTTTTTTCAGCTCCCCGACCGAGGACATTCTTCCATGGATCCATCCGAAAAGGAAAAAAAATACGAGATACGAGATATTCGCTGTAGTTCTTTATGATTTTTCGGAAGCATGCCGACAGGTAAATGGTTTAATGGTGATACCCAAATTGTGTAGCCATCATAATTCATCTATGGGGCACATAAATTTTTTCGTAGCATTCGGTGTTTCGCGACAAACCGTTCGTCGTTGTCGTCATCCGGTGGGGTGTTTGTAGCAGGCGCGGATCTAGAGATTGATCTTAGGGGGGGTGATTTTGTAAATTTTCAAAAAAAAAAGGGTCAAAATTTCATGAGTGATTGGGAAAAAGAAAAACTATGACAGGAAAAATGTCGATGCTAAAGATGAAGAGAATTCAGCAATGTTAAAGACAATTAAAACAAGTTTGTTCGAAGAATTCTGTAAATCTGTTTGTGACTGGCTTAGTCTTAGGCAAAACGCAGACAAATGTTTTTTTTTTCACTGGTATGAAGTTTACATTTATTTATCTAGTTGGGAATATAACATGACCATATGTTTATTTTTATCAGATAAGAAATCCATAAGCAATTTAATTTTGAAAATCGTACTTTGTTTATTTTCAGTCAAAATTAAATCTATTGGTATGATTTCAACTTACTCAAATGAGCATCTCTGGTTTCATGGTTAAAACAACGTCTTATTTATTTTGAAATTATTACAATATTCGGGTAAAAAAGCCATTTACATAAGTTTCAATTATATTTAATCGTAATATTTTCTCTTTTGAGTGCCAATTTGAAACCGTATGTTGCTTCATTGCTTATCGAAACCCGTCAATGTATTTCATATTTTTCACTTGAAGTTCCATTGAAATATCAATTTAAAGACGTGGATCAAAAAACAATCTTAGACAAATAAACATTTAAAACACAAATAAGCACGTATCTTAACAAATAGTTATGTGTTGATCTAGGGTCGACTGTATTTTAATTGATGTTTGTTTTTAACGGCAAATCCGTCCAAGCTTTTAATGACAAACGAGTTTTATTCGATACCCAGAATAAGGCATAGAATAAAATTCGTTTGTCATGAAAAGCTTGGACTGATTTGCCGTAAAAACAAATATTAAATAGTAATTTATGAAAATATGCCCTACTATAAAACGGTTCGCTTCATTTGTACAATGAAAGCTTCAGTTACAATGTAGAAACTTATTTTTAGATATGGTTAAAATATTTGAAGTTTTTCTAGAATCAGATAGATTTTGAGCATGAAATAAGTTTGTTTTAAGAAAATATTTAATTTCTTACAAAAATATTCGCATCGATAAAAATGAATAAAACTTTCAAAGATAAATTGAGAGATTAAAAATTTGTTGCTAGCTTGATCCAAATCAAAATTTTAATTTGAAATTTGGCTTTTTAAAAAGCTGTGATAAATATACAATACATTAAGAAAATGTGGAATTCTCTGCAGATTTTTTATCTTGAAATTACAAGTCTCTTTAAATATCAGTTAATATTTTATAATTAAAAGAAAAACAGCTCCATATGTAAAATCATGTGAATAATTTGATTTTGCATTATACGAAAATTGGAAAATAAATTCGAAATCTACTTTAAATTTGAAATTTTCAGCTGAGTTGTGACATTGATTCAAAAAATTGATTTGTAAAATTGAATCAACAAGTTTGCGATCTCCTGCGATTTTAATCATCCTCAGCGAAATACTTTCTTGATATTTTTATATTGGTTTAAAAACAAATATTTATGACCTGAATATGAATCTGAATTTTAAATGTTGATTATGCATTTCTGCATTCTGAATTTTGAATCTTAAAATCAATAATTGAATTATAAATCTGTTTCCGAATTTCAACATTATTTCTAAAATGTAAAAACGGGATTTCTAAATCTTATTTCCAAATCAGAACAGTTAATTGCGTTACTTAATGATTATAAAAAAAATGTACCAAGAATTGAAATTTGTTTCGTAGCCTTCAATCATAAATTCAAATTCTGATATTTTATGGATTCGATCTCAGCTCACTAATTCAATTATTTAATCTGAATCTGATTATTGAATCTGAAATGAAATACGAAATTTTGAATGATGACCCTAAATTTGTTTGATACCCTTTTTCTTTTCCATCTAAGAAACGATGCATTCATAGCGATGAGAGTGAGAGTGAGAAGTTTCACTCCAATTTGTACAAAAATCTGCTGGTATGCTTAAGGAAATTCCTTAAGAGTGAGGTGCAAGCATTATCCTTTTCACACGCCCGACGCCAACACGAAGTTACACACGCGCATAATTCAAGAATATGTTTAAGCAGCTTTTGAAAAATTTATATTTCATCTTAATTTATTTTTTCGCTTGGGGGGGGTGATCACCCCCATCACCCCCCCCGTAGATCCGCGCATGGTTTGTAGACATCAAAACTCGTTTCCTTCGAACGACACTTGACACAATTGAGAGAGCGGATTTTTAGGTGTCGTTTGCCAAAAAAGATCAAAAAGATTTGATAGAGTTGAATTTTTCTTGGAGTATTAACTATGTTCTTCTGTTTGATTTGAAGTGACACAAAAAAGAAAATTAAAAAATTATAAAAAAAATTTCAGAATTTTTTTTTTTGATTATAATCATTTAACCATCTTCATGGCATTCGCGACTTTATATCAACGTTGTAGTTGGAGGACAGTTATGGAAAATCTTATCCGTTTCACTTGGTTTCGATGTTAACCTTTGGACTCGAACACGCGAACATCGGCTCAGGAGATAACTGACTTGCCAACACACCTATATCAAAAGCCCAAGATTGCATCATTGAAATAATTACAAAATGAACAAAAATGACAAGCAATGTAGACAATTAGAAATAGGGTGAGTGGTCCTACGTTGGACCTAGAGCCTACTTTAGTCCTAGAATGTCAAAAAACGTAAAAAATTCATTTCGCTTGCATAGAATTAAGATAATTATGCACAAAATGATTTCTTACTCTTCATGAAACCTACAGTACTGCATTTTTTTCCATAAAACTTCTTTCTGATAAAATTTTTTAACGTTTCTAAAAATGCAATTCTTAATCAGTGGTAAATCAGACAGCTCAACTAGTGGGACAGGGTTCAACACGCTGGAGTGCGTCGAATGAGAAAAAGAAAATAAAACGCAGCTCTTTCGTTCTCGGTTCACGGGCACATTTGATTGCTCGAAATTCTCACGAGAAATTTGCGACCAAAACGCAGATTGAAAATTTTTGAGCAGAGCGAATTCGCGCGCGCCTATTCGAGAGCGCGAGCGGTTCGGAAACTGCGTTTGCGTTTTTTTGCCGCGTGCGTGTAGGAACACCGAGCATCTACCGAGAGGACACGGCGGCTCACCGGACGGCGCGCGCGGCTCTCTTTAGCACATGGAGTGTTCGTAATTAAATCAATAGATATGGTAAAACAGATAGAAGCAAGCAATAGCCTTGAGAGGAGGGTTATTACAATCCATGTTAGAAGTTTTAAAATACATACTAGTAATAGTAACTAGCACTAGTAACTATGAAAAATTTACCATGCAATAGTAAAATTTCGCAAAATTCGCCAAATCAAACAGCCTAACAGAAGGATTGTTAAAATGCATGTTAAAAATATTCTAGCCACTAATAATAGTTACCAGCACTAGTAACTATGAAAAATTTACCATGAAATAGTAAAATTTCGCGAAAAACGCCAAATTAAAGAGCTTTACACAAGGATTGTTAAAATGCATGTTGAAAATATTCTAGCCACTAGTAATAGTTACCAGCACTAGTAACTATGAAAAATTTACCATGCAATAGTTAAATTTTGCGAAAAACGCCAAATAACAAAGCCTTACACAAGGATTGTTGAAATGCGTGTTAAAAATATTCTAGCCAATAGTAATTGTTACCAGCACTAGTAACTTTGAAAAATTCACAATGCAATAGTAAAATTTCGCAAAAAACGCCATTTGAAAATTTCGTGAAATTTTACTAGTTAATGGTAAATTTTCCATAGTTACTAGTGCTGGTAACTATTTCTAGTGACTAGAATATTTTCAACATTCGTTCTACCGATCCTTGCATAAAGCTTTTTCATTTGGCATTTTTTGCGAATTTTTACTAGTTCATGGTAAACTTTTCATAGTTACAAGTGCTGGTAACTATTACTAGTGGCTAGATTATTTTTAACATTCGTTTTACTGATCCTTGCGTTAAGCGTTTTCATTTGGCATTTTTCGCGAATATTTACTAGTTCATGGTAAATTTTTCATAGTTACAAGTGCTGGTAACTATAACTAGTTGCTAGGATATTCCAACATTCATTTTAACATTCCACGCGTAAAGCTCTTTGATTTGGCATTTTTCGCGAAATTTTACTATTGCATGGTAAATTTTTCATAGTTACTAGTGCTGGTAACTGTTAATAATGGGTAACGTTAACCTCCTACATTAATTCTTATAACCCTCCGCCAAATCCCATTGCGCGCTTACATATGTTTCAACTATCCTGTTGATAAAATCATACACACAGATTCCTCAATCGGCACTGCAAACAGAAACACGAACGAAACACAAGGCCCTCACTCGAGCCCGTGCGCGCCGCCCGGTGACGAAAAGAGGGCCGCTTCGGACCATTCGGAGAGCCGCCGCGCGCTGCATTTTGGGCCGCTGCGTGCTGTTCTTTGAGCCAAAAGAGAGGCCTCACCCGCCGCTCGATTAGGACGCGCGAGAGCTAGCCGTGCCTGTTTGACTCGGCCGCTCGCGCAGATTTCGGATAGTGCATCTCGTCGACGAGAACGAGGGGAAAAGATTGAGCGAGCGTGCTTTTGTTTCGAGCGAGAGCGCGTCAACGGTCAGAACGCAAACGAAGAAGTGTTTCGCTCAAGAGAAATGGTTTGCGTGTGCCGCGCGCGTCTAAAAGAGTGCGTTTTGTTGAACCCTGCTAGCCTATTGTTTTATATGGTCTATAGTCACTGGCATAGCTAAACCTTAGCTAAATGATAGAACAGTTATTTCCAAAACCAATTTCCATGAGTTCGAATTCAAGTGTAAACATCAAACACTAGGAAATCGGATAGGTTTTCAATACCAGATCGCCAATTGATTAGTTAAGTATTATAAAATAGCTAACCCGGTGTGCTTTGCTTCACTTTATAGAAATGAAGGAATTTGTGTGAAACATAATTTGAATTTTTGTTTATTAGTATATCGTTTTCAAGAAGAATTTCAACATCAATAATTACCTCTTTAAATGAATGCTTATTCTTAAACTTCGAATAGTAATGGCAATGAAGATTGATTCTATTTCCGAAGTTTACTTCATTGCATTAATTAATTCTCGAATTATGCCAAAAATATATATATTTAAGCCTTCCTCCTCCTTCCCGTCGTCCCTCTGAATGAATGAATCAAAAAACATTTCTTGTACCCCTAAAACTAAAACTTTTTTTGTGCCTGGTTTGGTACTCCGTGATACAAATTAAAGTAATTTTTTGGTTCTATTCGAACTCTATTTTACATCTTTTCTGTCCCTAACTGATAAAACAAGAAAAATACAAAAATGCTGCATACATTCAGAGGTAAAAACCAAGTTTGAGATAAAAGGCATAAGGCAGCGCACCTAGCGGTTTATTCTGGATGCTAGTTGTTCCACTCAAGATCAAAGATGGTTCCATTCAAGATCATATTTTATTTTGAAAACTTCGCTATTAATTGATATTTTGATGGAAAACATGTTACAAAAATCCGAATAATGATTTTTTATAAGTTTTTCTACCATTGAGAATCAGTTTATAATGGCCAAAGGTTATATAAATTGACGTTCAAAATCAGCATAAGTTGGTGAAAACTGCAGCAGAAATGCATATGTTTTTAAAGCTTCTTATAACTTCATTTTATAAATTTTAGTCAAGATGACAAAGCTTGTATGGAAAAATTTTGAAAAAGTGTCTTTTCAACATTTCGATTGGATTCATAAATAATCATTGCCTAGATCTTAGGAAAAGTATATGGTTCCTCTCAAGATCATTTATCCAATTCACTTTTACAGAGTAAATTTTAAGGAAAAGTCTTAATGTTATTGTCATTCGAGCACATCTCATGCAATAAAGCAATTCTCATATTGTAAGACATTATTCTATGTTTGTAAGCCCCTTCTTATTCTGTTATTGAGCAAAAAAATCGCGGCTGATATGACAAGGACTTTCAAAGTTTCTAGGAAAAAATTGAAAAAAAATTTTTTTTCAACTAAGCATTATCTGATAGTTAAATCATTTGATTGCCAAGGATTAAGAAAAAATTGAGGACAACGAAACTGACGAATTAGGAGATATTTAATTTCAACAATTTCTCTTACAAGCAACTTACTTTAATGAATGATTGTAAATTTCTCCTGAAATTTATTCAATTGAACATTTATATTGGCTTCGAGAAAATTTCGTGAAAATGCTATTGGCAAAAGTATTTAGAAATAAAAATAGGAATAATTATTTTCTGGGATAACTAAATATTCTAAACTAGAGATACAAAGCGGTCAAATCCGGACTATTTGACCAAAAAACCGGGAAAAATCTAGGCATTTGATTTAAAAATTGTTAACCAAAAAAACCAAGCAATATCGGAAAAAATTGAGTCCAAACCCTGGAAATACTCAACACAAATCAAGAAAACAAACAAGATTTTTGTTTCTTTAAATCTCATCAGCCGATTTTAAATCTGTTTATGCATGGAAATCGATCCTCTACATCAGCCAGCGTAATTTCGACACGGCGCAACCATCGACGGCGCAACCACCGACGGCGCAACCACCGACGGCGCAACCACCGACGGCGCAACCACCGACGGCGCAACCACCGACGGCGCAACCACCGACGGCGCAAACACCGACGGCGCGTGAGGCGAGAAATATTTCGAACCTATTATGATAGAAATCCGCGAGTTTCTTGGCGGGAGATATGGCGTTCTATGCACCGCGAAGATAGGCTTGGGCATATCGAACCGCCATCATCTCGATCACTTACGATTGTTCCAGCGCGACGACAAGACGGCCAGGCCAAAAAGTGTCAAACAATATTTGTTCAAAGTTAAATCTATGTTAAGTGTTTAGAAATAAATTATAATTAAGTCGTTGAAGTCTTCAAGTTTAAATAAAGGAGTGTAGTTTTCTGTTAAATAAATTGTTTGAACTGCAAGTGCCAAGTGTGTCATCATTGGACCATACGAACGGAAAAGTGAATTAGAAACTTACCCGAAAATTTGGGAGCTAGTGTCCGCGTCATTTAATGTCTGGGAATCACCCATTGCAACCCTGAGCCCTCGACATTTGGTCCTTCGAACCGGATCAGGCCCTGAACCCGGAACGGATCCGGATTAGACCTATCTGGAAGCTATAGTGCCGATAGCCCCAACGCCATCGCAACCGCGGACGCCAAGCGCCATCTTTGGGAACGCAGTTCAGCTGAGCACAAAGAAATATACAAGGCATATTTCTATTTTCCAAAAGGTTAGTAGCACTCCAATCGCACTACATTCTGTGTTCATCCCTACCGGATCTTTTCTTTGTTGCACCTTTCATCACTTCATTCGGCTACACACATCATATCATCTCCGCCGGAGAGCCGCGGATCGATTCGATACCCACCGTGCCTGGAACAACACCTAAACACTAACATCATCTGGCTTCGATCAAGCCCCCCACATCAGCTGTGACCATTTCATCCCAGAGCCATTACAATCAAGCGACAATTAGCAAGCAGTAGGATTCAATAAAATACAAGGCAAATTCCTTGCCTTGCTAAGGTAATTAGCATTCCAAATACTTTACCGTCGCTTGCCGAGCTACTTGGTCTCAACTTTTAGATTCCCTCCTCGCATAAAATGTCGTCGACCGAGCGAAAACTGCGCAGCCTCAAAGCCCGTCGGCGCAGTTTATCGGCATCATTCAGCAACATCTATAAATTCGTCGAGAATTTCCTAGAGCCCCGAGACATCGCAGAAGCACCAGTCCGACTTGAAGCTGTCGTCGAAATCTGGTCCGAATATGCTAAGGTCCAGTCAGAACTGGAAACACTCGACGAATCACCTGAAGCACTGGATAAGTACCTCGAACAAAAAACTTCATTTGAAACCGCTTACTATCGAGTGAAGGGATTTTTGCTTCAAAAATGCCCTCCACAAGCCACAACACAACCACCAACCCATGCCACACAACCCCATCACACGCACGTCAAGTTGCCCGACGTAAAATTGCCTGAATTTGCAGGAAATTTCGAGCACTGGCTCAATTTCCATGACCTTTTTGTTTCACTGGTCCACTCTTCACAAGAATTGTCAAGCATCCAGAAATTTTATTATCTTCGAGCATCACTTTCTGGAGAGGCTCTAAAATTAATCCAAACTATTCCAATATCCGCCACAAATTACAACGTAGCTTGGAATTTGCTAACCCAACACTATCAAAATTCCCGATTGCTCAAACGTAGCTACGTTCAGACACTTTTTGATTTTCCGATTCTGCGACGAGAATCGGCTACGGAACTGCACACATTGGTTGAACAGTTCGACGCAAACGTCAGGATATTAAAACAGCTGGGTGAATCAACAGAACACTGGGACATTCTTTTGATTCATCTTCTTTCGACCCGCTTAGATCCCAGCACCCGGCGAGATTGGGAAGAACATTCATCTGCCATAGAAACCACAACGTTCCAAGAACTTACCTCCTTCATCCAGCGCAGAGTAGCTGTCTTAGAACAGCTAACATCCAACACACACACTGAATCCCAATCCCAATTCCAAAATCGCCACAATAATGCACACTCCGGAAGCTACGCTGCATTCCAACAACCCAGAACCATAAAATGTGTCGTTTGTTCACAAGGCCATAATATATATCAATGCCCCACTTTCACCAAACTATCCGTTCAGCAAAGAATCGCACTTACAACACGAAACCGATTGTGCCTCAATTGCTTACGAAGAGGCCACCGCGCGCGCGAATGCCGATCGATTAACTGCTGCAAGAACTGTAGGTCAACACATCACACGCTTCTATGCTCTGCCAATTCTACACATACCACTCCAAAAGTAATCCACTCTGTTAGCAACCCACCACCAATCAACATACAACAGTCACCGTCCCCAGCTCCAATTCCAGCTCCGAGAAGCAATGCAGCATACACGAAGATCACCAGCTTTAACTCACACATCTCCGATCGGCCCCGAGTGCTTCTAGCCACGGCTGTGGTCGTTGTTGTTGACGACACGGGGAAAGAACACTTGGCTCGAGCCCTGCTGGATTCAGGCAGCGAGTGTTGTTTTGCCTCCAATCGCTTGTACAAGCTCATGCAGGCCAAACGTACCGAGGTTGACGTACCAATAGCTGGGATTGGAAACTCGTCTACAAACGCCAATTTCCAATTTCAAGGCGTAATCAAATCACGGACCTCAGATTTTACTACAACTGTGCCTTTGCTCATGTTACCCAAAGTTACTATTGATTTGCCGACGGTGAATATAAATATTTCCCAATGGTCAATTCCAGAAAACTTACAGTTAGCTGATCCAGCGTTTCATAGAAGCCAACCCATTGATCTCGTGCTGGGAGCCGAGATATTTTTTAATCTATTTACAACCCCCGGTCACATTTATTTGGGTGACACACAGCCTTCCCTAATTAACTCAGTTTTCGGATGGGTCGTCTCGGGCAAAACACATTCTCCAAACGCTTGCGCATCAACATTCTCCCCCATTGCATGTAACGTTGCTACAACGAAAACATTAGAAGATCGCAACAGCTTGCGTTGCTTGCTGAAGGATGACGTCATCAATCAGCTGTTTTGATAATCGATTCGCAACCAAACCCACTCTAGGGAGACAATACCAACATGCTATCACGGATTATCTTCGGCTCGATCACATGGAACTAGTGATCGGGTACGAGCATACATCCAAACAAGTCAACTTTTTCTCCCACCACCCAGTATACAGGATAGCGGTATGCGAGCGATCGTTTTACGGTCTCGTTCTCATGGATTGGACCCATCAAAACTCTATTGCGACCAACAGTACCAAGTACCAACTCACACGACCAGCTCCACACAACGAAAATTTCGTCGCTTGTTCCATGAACAACGCATGCGCACATTGGACAAGTATCAAAACATCGGCACTGTTCGGCAGTTCGAGAACAGAAGCAGCAGGCGATCAAGGGGTAAAAGGCATAGGGATTTCATCAAGCAGGGAAGGCGTTCGGGGAGTTTGTTTACTTGGCTCAAATCCTCTCGAGCGCACAGACGGTGGCAGAAAATGAGAACTGAACGGCGAATATATTTTGGAAATCATTCCTGCCCAACGCCGGACGTTAGCAGTCGAATTATGTACACATATGGATAAGAAAATTGGATACTTGGGCTTTATTGGGATTGGGTTAAGATTTCTCGGAATAAGAAGGGTTGTTTATTTGCAGCAGACGTAATTTCGCAGAGCTGTTATCAAGCAGCACAGTTTCGACATTCTTCATGGCAGAGAACAGCATTCTGCAGGAGCATCAACTTGCAACTGCCGAAGGCTTCAAACAACAGCAGCGTTTCCCCCCAAGCGGTGATTCAACTTGATGACGTCACCAGGGTGGATGGTAGAATCTTGCGACCAGACGAACCAAAACAGCTGATCGTTCTCCCAGACTTTCCTCTTCACTCTCCAGGGCCACGCTCTCACCATCAACGATTGCTTCGGGTCCATTTCTAGCTCCCGGTCGACCAGTTACGATGTGTTGGTTATCGAGCGAATCACCGAACACATGCTTATCAAACAGCTGATCGATCAGCTGACGGCAGAGCTACCAGTATCCCGAGCATCTCTCAAATCGATCGTTCCCTGGAGAACAATTCCAACAACAGCAAGCAAGGAAAGCCACAAGTGGTAGTGTTCGTCTGGGCTTCACAATGTTTTCGCCGATGGAATAAGATATTCTGGATTTGATGCTCAGAGTTTTCGGCTTGTTGGTTGATGTGGCAAACGATGTGGGTTTTTTTGGTTTTCGATCCCTCAAGAAGATCTATTTTGTTCGCTGTTCAAGGGTGGCAGCATGCAATTCGGCTCAAAATCGTCTGGAGCGAGAGTGGCGATCAACTTTTAAGCCAGTTGAAAATAAGAAATTATCTCGGAGCATTTGATGGAATGTTAGGATTAAATGGGCAGATGGGCAACTCGGGTGATACACTAAAAGAATCGAGAGAAACGTTAGGAGCAGAGCGTTTGCGTAACTTCGTTACCGAATGCATCATCGAAGGAAGATGAATGAAGTCAAGCTGAATGAATTCGAACATCAATCGGCATGAATGAAAAGCGGTTTAAATGGCAGATGCAGCAGTTAAGAATCAAAAATACAAGGCCCCCTGATAATTTGGGTCCCAGGTGAGGACCATTCCAATATTTTGTACGTTTTCGTCCAGGTCTACCGGGTCTTATATTTTCCCCAGATCAAAGCGCATGGTCCCACGGCTTCAGCGAAGACGATTTCAACGTTATCCAGAAATGGTCATTTCTGGAGGTGGCAGGATGTTTATGCATGGAAATCGATCCTCTACATCAGCCAGCGTAATTTCGACACGGCGCAACCATCGACGGCGCAACCACCGACGGCGCAACCACCGACGGCGCAACCACCGACGGCGCAACCACCGACGGCGCAAACACCGACGGCGCGTGAGGCGAGAAATATTTCGAACCTATTATGATAGAAATCCGCGAGTTTCTTGGCGGGAGATATGGCGTTCTATGCACCGCGAAGATAGGCTTGGGCATATCGAACCGCCATCATCTCGATCACTTACGATTGTTCCAGCGCGACGACAAGACGGCCAGGCCAAAAAGTGTCAAACAATATTTGTTCAAAGTTAAATCTATGTTAAGTGTTTAGAAATAAATTATAATTAAGTCGTTGAAGTCTTCAAGTTTAAATAAAGGAGTGTAGTTTTCTGTTAAATAAATTGTTTGAACTGCAAGTGCCAAGTGTGTCATCATTGGACCATACGAACGGAAAAGTGAATTAGAAACTTACCCGAAAATTTGGGAGCTAGTGTCCGCGTCATTTAATGTCTGGGAATCACCCATTGCAACCCTGAGCCCTCGACAAAATCGTATTTTGAGTTTCCAAAACCTCTTATGATAATTTTAATAAAACTTGCACAAAAAATTTCGTGTTGGATGCAATAAAATAAAAATTACAAAGCAATTTTGTTTTTGGTTTAATTTGGCATAAAAAGTTTATGAATTCGGGTTAAATTCTGGCTTTTCCAATGAAATTCGGGCAAACCAAGCCGAACTTAACTTTTTCCAAGTTTTGTAGATACATAAAATCGTGCAACCTCTAAGCTTACTCTCATTATCATTATGAGAAATAAAACTTGAGAAATTATGCTTATTCATTTCAGCTCATAAAAATTTAATATTGTTATAGTTTCGCTAAATTTACGTTTTTGTCTTTTTTACACTGAAATTGTAGTTGATGGTAATAAATCCGAAAATCCACTGTTCTACCAGCAACCTTATTTACGGTTTTTTAAATAGAGTTAGTATAAATAAATAAGTTGAATAATCAGTCAAATAAGGTTCAAACATAGGAACAACAGAAACATATTTTCCTTATCTGGAAACTTTATGAAATGGATGAAAAGTAAAATTTTGAATTAATAGACAGGATGAAACAAAGGATTGAAGAAAGAAAAAAATTAGAAAAGAAAATAACAATTTACCGAGAGCTTCACATTGAGAACAAATTCGAAAGAAGAAAAAAAACAAAAAAAAAGGTCTGAATAAGATACGTTTTATTCTTATTTGTATCTATAACTCAACGTTTTCTCCATATTCAAATATTATAAATTTAAACAAAAAAAAAATTGAAAAGATTAAAAGCAACTGTCAACAGTATCCATTAAAGCAAGTTCACTGGTGTTGGGAAAAAGTGGTAGAAATTTTGACATTTTGAAAATTTTACCATGCAAAAATGATTTCAAGATCTTGGGGCGTTGTATTTTTTGCAACACTGTTTCTATTTTAGTCGTATGTGATAGATATATTGCTATTTTTGTATCACAGCATGCGAAAATAAAACACGTGTTGTAAAAAAACTAGAAGGCCACTGATCTTTAAAATATTTTTGCATAGCAAAATTTTCAAAATGTGCCTCAAGTGTCAAATTTCTACCACTTTTTTCCAACCCCAGTGAACTTGCTCTTAGAAAAGGCATAGTTTGATTTTTGAAAAGTTCTACATTCACTACTTTCTCCAAAACAAGTATAATCGAATGTCATGTAGGTATGATTGCAACAGACTCATTTTTTCTGCTCATATTCTAAAAAATGGTCATTGAAGTAAAGAAATATAGTTTTTCAAGCATGTTTTATCGATTCTTGCTATTTCTTTCTTAATTTATTTCACTATGTTAAGAATAATTTGGTTCAACCTAGTTTTATTTTGTTATACCATATTTAGCCTTTTCTGCCATTTTTAACCCTGTTTGATGGAGTTTTTTCATGCGGTATGTTTTTTTTTAAATTTTTTTCCAATTTCATCTTGTTTTAATTTGATTAATATTGTTTGATATTTTTTTCTAAATTGCTTATATTATTGTACTTTGATCCACCTGGTTTCCCTAAGTTTTGTCGTGATATATCAAGTTTCGCATTGATTAATGTTTTCATGAATTTCCAAATTTATATTTATTTTTGCCAGATTTATTTAATATTTTCGAGTTCATCTGGCTTTAAATTATATCTTGAAACAAAATCCGATTCTAAAATGTAATAAAGATTTTTTTTAACTTTTGGTCAATAACAGCATTCAAAAGATTAGATGATGGCTTAATCTCGTCGTACAACTATTTTTTCGTTTGTGCCTAATCTCAGAATTTTCGATTGAAAAGATTGTGATTATTGATCTACTGTACTAGTGGGTTTTAATTGCTCTCATGTAACCAGCTAAGCCATGGGTGGCCAAAATTTTCAACAGGCGGGCCAAATTTCAGAAATGAGATTGCCTGGTGGGCCAAAAAAATCAAATTGTTCTGAAGTATAAAAAAAGGTCATTGAAAACGCTATAAAAACATTGGCCTAGGTCACATGGAGTAAAGATTAAGCTTGCCAGATGGCCCGGTTATTTAACAAAAAATTTGGAAAAGACTGGTCCTGCTTGGTTGCACGGATTTCACTGAAAATTTCTCGGATTTATTCATCTTTTTAGGAAAATCCTACAAAAAATAAATGAATCAAATTGTAATTTATTGTAATATTGTAGTTTTTTTTTGTTTATGCATCCAAAACGAGAATTTTTGAGTAAGTTTTATAAAAATAATCATGTATGGTTTTATAGAAGCCTTAATACAATTTCATTAAAAAAAATCATGTCTTTTTTGTTATTAATTTGCTATCGATATTGCCAGAAGTTTTGGTCGACAATTTAAAAATCAAATGTTGCTCCATTTGGAAAAAAGTATAAATATTACGGAATAAGAAATAAATTAAACCTCCCAACTTATGTACTACGTAGTATAACATTCTATGTACGTAAATTTTTCCAAGGCATTGATTCATCCCAGAAATGTCAAATGACGTGACTAGAATGAATTTATGTTCATTCAATTTTATGGTTTCCAAATATAGAAAAATGATCGTCCATTTTCCAAAGTTTTAAGTTCACTTTTAATTTTATAGAAAAAAACTGATAGACAAATAAAAAAAACGCAGAACGGTATTGGCAAAAAAGTAGCGTTCACAAGTTTTTGACGTTTAAAAGAATAATTTTTACAACGAACTCTAGTTATACCATGAATAATATTGTTTTTTTATTGTACGGCATCGACCTCAACTCAATCCAAATTTTTCAATATCTCGATTGAACAATTGAATCTATGAACAGGATGATTACGAATTTGAGTCTTTTTTTGAAGTCAAATTTTGTAAAAAAAAAAGTCAACCTTCTGAGAGATTTGTCATTACTAAACCGGTTCTAGTTGAATTTTACTACCCAACTGTAAATTCTTTCTAGTTTTTCATTATTGATTGTCGTAAATGCAGAGAAACATGCCAATTAAAATATACTTGTATTTGGTATAATTTTCATGAATATACTCATTTTTGTTAAAGCTTAGCATACAATATCGAATAGTAAAAATTTACATTCCAAACTCTTGATATTTTGCATAATTTGCCAAACTTATTAAATTTGGATGGATGAACGACGTTGTTGAAATAGAATTCATGTTACGAATGGTTGAAGTTGTTGTAAATGAATAATTTTTATTATAATGTTGATATGCTTTGGTGACTTTTTAAGATTTTTAAACAATTTTTATACGATAGTTCTATTTTTCAGAGGCTATCCAAACTCCTCAATATTAAAACTAGAGTCCATTTGATACCAATTATATGTAGTCATCAAAACCCAATCGGGAAACATTGAAAAATGTGTGGTGGAACTTACAGATCATGTGTCAAATACTGTACTGTTTTGATAAATAAAAAATTGTAATTGTAATTGTTTTTTTATACAGTGACGGTAACCTTTTTTGAAAAATTTTATAAGGTCTGCAGAGCCATAGGAGTACTCAAATCTATCATTAAGGGCTTATGTCCTTAATGATAGATTTGAGTAAATAATGCTGAACGATTCTCCGTGTTGAATTTCTTTGATTTTCAAAATTATATTTGCATACTTTTACGTTCAATAGAAAACGGCAAATGTTCGAGAAATGTATGAAAAATGGTCAAATACAACAATTTCTCGAAATTATTTTTTATACACTTTTACCCCTTTGGATTATATCACTTCAAAGAGATGATCAGATCTTTGTTTTTAATTTAGTTTGAATAGATTCAGATATATTTTTCCAAATGTAAACGCAGAGCAAGAAAACCGATCAATTCTTAGAACATGGCTTTTTTAAAATGAGCTTCGCGGGCCACAAAAAGTTGGTCCTTGGGCTGTGGTTCAATACCGGTATAAAGCTATTAGTTTTATACCGATGTTTTCAAGATTTTATTGGCCTTTTTCTAACTGACTAATACCATATTGGATGCAAAACCGAAATTTAAAAAAATAGCGCCATGTTGATGAACAAACAGTTTCAAATACTGGGGTTACATGTAAAACTTTTCAACTTCACGGGCTATTAAAAGAATTATATCCTCAGATAATCATACCAATTATGCATCAAAACTTTAAAGGTTGGTGGGACTCAAATTGAAAAAAGTCAGAAAAAATATTGCTTTCCCCAGTTTTTTTTTTTTAATTTTTCTAAAAACATGCAAACCCTACTCAAAAAGTGATAAATTGCGACAAACTTGATTTTCAACCAAAAAAACGTATGAAAATTGATTGTTTTTCAAAATTTGTGATACCATAAATTTCATACCGTTGTAAATGGCAATGGCAGTAATTTTTGGTTTTGTTCGAACTAAATTTGAGTTTTTTTTCTGTCAATAAAGCTGTTTTAAGAAAAAGCATACAAGTGATGAATACACTCAAGGATAAAAACTACCACAAAAATGAACTAGGTGAATTCATAAAAATAAACTTTTGAATGGATGAAATTTTGATGTAAACAAACGCCTAATGCTTAATATTCATATCCCGGCACAAGGAAACGAATTTTTTTTTAAAGAAATATATGATTTTGAATATAAAAGCTTACAATCAACTCATTAAAATTTTGAAAAATTTATTGTGGATTTTAAAGTTTCAGATGTTCAATAATAAAAAAAGGCATTGAACAAGTGATATTTGGGGATTCAACTCCACTCCCATCCAAGGCCTAAAAAGCACGAAACTAATAAAACCCCTCTCTAAATAAGTTGTTGAGTTCACCGATTCCGAACCTTGTCCGCACAATATTGACGCTCGATAAAACGATAAATAACTCAACGTGTCAGCCTCGTCGTCCTAGTCGTCTCTTTCGGTGCGCATACGGTGCGTGGCGTAATTCATTTCCAATGTTCCAGGCGTTGCTTTCCACGTGTTTCGACGCCAACGACGGACGCACAGCCCTCGATGAAATTTATCATCACAACTTCGGAATAATTTTCAAAATCAATCTCTTTCGAACACGCATCATTTCCATCGGTTGCCAAAAGATTCCACACTCATTTTGGGGTGCCGGAAAAAGGCGGCCGACATTTTGAGTCACTGGAAAATGGGGGAAAAACACATCTCACTACACGTACAAAAGAGGCGCGCTGAGTGAAATTCTATTACCCTTAATATTTCAAAGCCGGAAGCCCTGTTGCGTTGCGTTGGTTCAGCAGATTGACGGAGTGCTTTCCGGTCGCCCGGTTTCCGGCTGGCGTCGAACTTGTCTCGGATAACGATAACGAAGTTGGGACCGGGAATCTTTCAGCACATTCTGAGAACCCATCAAACTGTCGATACATGACGAGCCAGTGAAAGTTGTCCCCCGGAAAATCGTTAATCAATAGGTCCTTATATAGGCAAGAAAATGAGACAGCGTTGATTGGTTTTTTATCACAACGAATATTCAATTCGATGGATTGTTTTGAAACTCGAAAGGATGGACAAACTATAGCGACATAATGATTACTACGATACTGAAATTCCTGTGAAATTTTGTTATTTGAAAGAAGTTAAAAACACTGACTTTAGTAATGAGTTGTGTAGTTCCAGTTTTTATAATTTTTGTGAAAATGAGATGCATTTTCCCGGAAAAGCGCAAAAATATCGTGTCAAATGGTAGGGGAGAATGAGGATACTTGATCCCTGGGGATACTTGATTCCTTAGCTATATCTCGAAACTGGAATGTCTTACAAAGATCAAATGTTCTAGAAAAATGTGCCAAAATGAGCAAAATAACAATGCTTGTAGTGTAAATTTTTTTATCAAAATAATTGTTTGAGTAATTGAACTTTGTTTGAAAAATTTCACAAAATGTAACTTGAAGATCTTTTTTCATAACTTTAAAATATTCCTTACATGGGAAAATTATGAAATAAATATTTGTTCCAATGTATCAATCGTTCGAGCGTAGAATGAACTTCATAATGCCATATTTTCAAAGCAATGGCAAACTCTCAACTTTTTTCAGAAATTTTTTTCTAAAATGTTGATTATGGGTATAATTGATCCCCTAGAGTTGGGTACAATTGATCCCCCTTCCAAACGGCATATTCTTCTTCTGAATTGATCGTTATGATTGCTGATCACGGAATTACTAATATTTATCTAAAAACTAATATTTATCATACAACTGTCTGAAGAAAAGACCAAAAATAATTGATTTTCACTTAATTATAAAAAATAGCGCCTTTAAGTATGCAATGTTATTAGCGTTGAGACAAAGTTATAGAATTTTCTTCTTATGTCTGCTATAAATTGTGAAATGTGAACAAACATGACCAAAATAGTAAATTAACATTCTATCTTGGGGTTTTGTTAGATTTTTATACAAGGATTAGGGCTTCCTGAATAAAAGATTAAGTCTCCTTCAATAGGGGATCAAGTCTCCTCTAACTTCAAAAAAATCGCATTTTTTTTACTCCCACGAAAATGCTTCTAGTTCATCAACGGGTTCAAGTATCGTTCTAATTTTTGGAGCATAGAAACTTGAAGTTACAAGCTATCAGAAAATGTCAAAGACGGCGAGTTGCTAAATTTTTCCAAAAAGATATGGTGAAAATAAGAAAAGGGGATCAAGTATCCCCACTCTCCCCTATACTTTTCCCAACATTTAACTGAATCAGTTCGAAAATATTAAAGTAGAACGCATTGATGCGGTCCCAAAATCAAATCGGAAGTATGGTGAGAAAAGCATGTGCGAGAATATAAAAAAATCTGAGCGGAAACTAGGTCCGGTGGACAAAACTTTGGACCGGAAAGTCATGCGTGTTTACGCCAGTAAGAAGTCTGCCGCAATTCGAGATGTGACCACAAAAGTGAGATCCGATTGTAGCATCGTCAATTGTACCAAGGTAAGATTGGGGCTGAAGACATATAAGAAACAAAAAAAGCCAAAGCTGAGTCAAACATAAGCTACTAGAGTGAAAACAAGAACTCGTAAATTAGGTATATGATCAACTTTTGTGTGGAAATTAGGTGTGCGATATCACAATAAATATTTTTTTTAATTGAAAGGGGAATCTTTTGAAAAAAAAAACTGAATATCTGTGTCATACGACATTGTGCCACTGAAATACTGAATTGAACAACCATCCATTTTTTTTAATTATTGATACCAAATTATACCTACTCAATAAACTATCTGGTTTAGCCGCCCTTGCTCAAGTAGGTTCCCAAAAATGATTAAACTTAAATACTCTTTAACTTACATAGCATCAGAAAGTGATAACACTCGGACGAAACAAAATAGGTTTATAATAAAAAATATCTTTCATAAAGCATTCAGATTGGTAATTACCTGAGAAGGTTATCTCTGTGTTCATCAAAGATTACAAGGTACATGCAACCAAACATTCAAATTTCACGGCTTAAGCTGTTTAATACCCTTTTGTTGAAAAGCAGTTTCTTAAATATTGGATTGCCCGAGATGAAAATAAATCTATTTTGGTTTCTACCATTTATTGCATTTATTCCATTTGTTGGCCATTTTCATGTGAACACAAAACCTGATGGTTTAAAAATGTTGTTTTACTTCCAGGTTGAATATTATTCAGTGGTCTGTATTATTGTTGTTTAACTTTTATTTTCGAGAAATTAATACTTTATGCCATAAAAAAAAACTCCTGAATCAGCCTCTGTACATAACTGATTCAATCCCCTCTGATATGACAAGCTAAAGACAAAGCCTATATGAGCTTTTTATGTATGATAAGTTGTTTTACATCCCTGCTCTACTAGTTTTGAGTACGAGTCATATTTTTAGTTTGATCAATTTCTTACATTTCATTTTACAATCGAAGTTCTCGGAAAAAAGCAATAAAGAAATAAAAGAAGAGTTAAAACCAGGCCTTGCTGATTATCAAGACTTTAAACTTTAGTTTTTCTCTTTTAAACTTTAAAAAGAGGTCTATCGATAAAAACATTAAAATTTAACCATTTAAATAAAGGAAAAATCTACGATTTCAGGCTTTCAAGCCCATCTAATTTTGTGATGTTAAAACTTAAATGAAGCTTAATGCTGACAGCTAAGATGTACACTACCCAAGTAACGCAGATTAAGCCAATTGGCTTTTTTGAGTTTTATTATTGTTTTAAGAAGAATTGTCCATGGCATCCATTTTTAAAACGGTTTTACTGTAACATAGGAAATGCTTGATCTATCGTATGTTTGAAAAGAGCCCTGAAAGTTTTGTTAAAACTTTAATAAAATACTATCTCAAGAGTGTAGTTAAAAAGTTGCAAAAGTATTGCTAAAGCTTCGGTAAAACACATACTTCCCTGTTTTTATTAGGATTTTGGTACCTGTTTTAATAAAACCAGCGTTCGAGCCAAGTTGAAGAACTGTTTTATTGGACCGGTGGATTTAGGCATGATTAAACTAAGTGACAGATTATTTGAAAAACTAGACAATTTGTATGAATACGACACGCTTAAACTTTTTTATCTCTAGTTTAGATAGCATAACCTGTTTCGAAAGGAATTTGACTGCTGGCTTTGAGAAAAACGGGCTCTGAAAATAATTTAAATTAACACAGCTTAATTCATCTGAAAAATAAAAACAACTTTGGTGCATCCGCCTTCCAATTTTGAAAGAACCGCAAATCAGCCCACATCATTATTCGCTCAACTCTTACGATTCGAATAAAAGCACACTGTGAATAAACGTTTTTTTTTGCCTTTCTAACAGAAAGGTTTGGTTATCGGTCGATTTGAGAGATCATTAATTATGGGTCTTAGACATACCTTTATAGGTACCTATCGACTCAGCTCGACGAGTTCTGTTGATGTCCGTGGATTTGTATGTGCCATTTTAAAAATGTCTAGAACGTTTTTGCGAAACTGGGCTGCACAATTAAAATGATTTTAGTCTCAAAAGAATGCATTTTTTTTTCTACACAACCCTTTCAAAAACGGGAAAAAAACAAAATAGTTGAAACCGTTTTCTTTACCAAATACATATCATACTTATTATGGCATAAAAAAAAGTTGCTAGTGGCGCCTCGAAGCAGCAGCACCAGCAATCATTTATAAATTGAAGATAATCAAAATAAAAAAATAATATTTTTATTAACTCGAGAATTGAACCAAAACCCTTCAGATCCCAAGTTGCAAGCGCTATCCAATAAACCATCGGCACGCTTGATTGAAAGCGGCTCAAACTCAAATAGGTAAAAGGCATTACTAAGACGCACCGTGGTCTGGGCAGTTTCTCAGTCTGCTGGGGCAAATACGGCAACAGTGTTTATATCTTACACTTCTTGCTTTTCAATGCAGCAAATGGCGGATGGGCGTTTCCTTCAGAGTCCGCCATGCCTATAGACATTATAATTTCATTTATGAAATTATAGTGTCTAAAGCCATGCCGGGTGTCAACAAAATGCAGAGCCGTACAGGAAACTGCGTTGGGGGGGAATTTATATGAAGATCTTATGACCCTCGTTTTTTTTACTCGTGTTGAAGAATGAATTTATGTTTTTTTTTTCATTTCTACATACTCATACATAATTTAGATTCAATTTCAGATGCAGAATTCAGATTCAGTTTTCAAATTCAGGATACAGGTTTAGGAATCAGAATTCAGGATTCAAAATTCAGAATTCAAAATTCAGATTCAGAACTCATATTCAGATTCAGAATTTAGATTCAGAATTCAGATTCAGAATTCAGATTCAGAATTCAGATTCAGAATTCAGATTCAGAATTCAGATTCAGAATTCAGATTCAGAATTCAGATTCAGAATTCAGATTCAGAATTCAGATTCAGAATTCAGATTCAGAATTCAGATTCAGAATTCAGATTCAGAATTCAGATTCAGAATTCAGATTCAGAATTCAGATTCAGAATTCAGATTCAGAATTCAGATTCAGAATTCAGATTCAGAATTCAGATTCAGAATTCAGATTCAGAATTCAGATTCAGAATTCAGATTCAGAATTCAGATTCAGAATTCAGATTCAGAATTCAGATTCAGAATTCAGATTCAGAATTCAGATTCAGAATTCAGATTCAGAATTCAGATTCAGAATTCAGATTCAGAATTCAGATTCAGAATTCAGATTCAGAATTCAGATTCAGATTCAGAATTCAGATTCAGAATTCAGATTCAGAATTCAGATTCAGAATTCAGATTCAGAATTCAGATTCAGAATTCAGATTCAGAATTCAGATTCAGAATTCAGATTCAGAATTCAGATTCAGAATTCAGATTCAGAATTCAGATTCAGAATTCAGATTCAGAATTCAGAATCAGAATTCAGATTCAGAATTCAGATTCAGAATTCAGATTCAGAATTCAGATTCAGAATTCAGAATCAGAATTCAGATTCAGAATTCAGATTCAGAATTTTTGTAAATTTATTTTCGGCATATCGGTGAAAAATTTAGATTCATGGAGAAAGAATATCAGAATTAAAAATTGATGAAGCTGGATGTTGCGAGGTAAAGTATGGTGTACGTTAATAAATTTTCCTTGCAAAAATGTTCTTTCGCTCTTTTCATCATCCGTAAAATTTCTCCTCACTTTATCAATTTTCAATTCTGGAATTGTTTCTCCAAGAATACCAATTTGCACAGTTTTTGATAAATTTGCGATGACTTAAAGATCATTACGCATGAAAACACGATTTTGTTTTGTGAAAACTTTTTTTCACAATTTTTCTGAAATTAAGTTTGCTGCATACTTTTAGGGGTAAAACCATACTATTAAAAGTTGTAAAATCCGAAATCATAAAAAAAAATTTGGATGAAAGAAATTTCAATGTTGAAAACCGTGTGATGCAAAACAATCAAAATGAGATTTACAAGATTAAGAATTCAGATTCAGAATTCAGATTCAGAATTCAGATTCAGAATTCAGATTCAGAATTCAGATTCAGAATTCAGATTCAGAATTCAGATTCAGAATTCAGATTCAGAATTCAGATTCAGAATTCAGATTCAGAATTCAGATTCAGAATTCAGATTCAGAATTCAGATTCAGAATTCAGATTCAGAATTCAGATTCAGAATTCAGATTCAGAATTCAGATCCAGAATTCAGATTCAGAATTCATATTCAGAATTCAGATTCAGAATTCAGATTCAGAATTCCGATTCAGAATTCAGATTCAGAATTCAGATTCAGAATTCAGATTCAGAATTCAGATTCAGAATTCAGATTCAGAATTCAGATTCAGAATTCAGATTCAGAATTCAGATTCAGAATTCAGATTCAGAATTCAGATTCAGAATTTAGATTCAGAATTCAGATTCAGAATTCAGATTCAGAATTCAGATTCAGAATTCAGATTCAGAATTCAGATTCAGAATTCAGATTCAGAATTCAGATTCAGAATTAAGATTCAGAATTCAGATTCAGAATTCAGAATTCAGATTCAGAATTCAGATTCAGAATTCAGATTCAGAACTCAGATTCAGAATTCAGATTCAGAATTCAGATTCAGAATTCAGATTCAGAATTCAGATTCAGAATTCAGATTCAGAATACAGATTTAGAATTCAAATTCAGAGTTCAGATTCAGAATTCAGATTGAGAATTCAGATTTAGAATTCTGATTAAGAATTTGGATTAAAGATCAACCTGGAATTTGAAATTGGAACTTATATTCAAATATTAGACTAAGTGTTGTAACTCAAAATTCAAACTTTAGAATCAGAATAAGATTTCAGATTTAGTTTACAGAATGAGATTAATCATTTAATAGTCATATTACTTTCCCCTCCTTTTGTGGGAATTTTTCCTCTATGCATGGTTGAGCTCTAAAAAAGGTATCATGCTAGGGCACGCGTCACGGCTATCCATCAATATTGTAGTTGGTTTTACTTATTCAGTAAAAAAAAAGCATAAAAAAACAGTAAGATTCGAACCGTGACCAGCAACGTGAAAGTTCTGGTTGCTACCACGGCACCATTTCAGCGTGTTATAAATCTTGGAAATTCTACTGTTTAAATACCATTCTTTCCATACATAAAATGAGCTCCTTACATACCAGTTCGCTTTTCCCCAAAAAAACGTATCAGGCATCATTTTTGCCTTTCTAACAGAAAGGTTTGGTTATCGGTCGATTTGAGAGATCATTAATTATGGGTCTTAGACATACCTTTATAGGTACCTATCGACTCAGCTCGACGAGTTCTGTTGATGTCCGTGGATTTGTATGTGCCATTTTAAAAATGTCTAGAACGTTTTTGCGAAACTGGGCTGCACAATTAAAATGATTTTAGTCTCAAAAGAATGCATTTTTTTTTCTACACAACCCTTTCAAAAACGGGAAAAAAACAAAATAGTTGAAACCGTTTTCTTTACCAAATACATATCATACTTATTATGGCATAAAAAAAAGTTGCTAGTGGCGCCTCGAAGCAGCAGCACCAGCAATCATTTATAAATTGAAGATAATCAAAATAAAAAAATAATATTTTTATTAACTCGAGAATTGAACCAAAACCCTTCAGATCCCAAGTTGCAAGCGCTATCCAATAAACCATCGGCACGCTTGATTGAAAGCGGCTCAAACTCAAATAGGTAAAAGGCATTACTAAGACGCACCGTGGTCTGGGCAGTTTCTCAGTCTGCTGGGGCAAATACGGCAACAGTGTTTATATCTTACACTTCTTGCTTTTCAATGCAGCAAATGGCGGATGGGCGTTTCCTTCAGAGTCCGCCATGCCTATAGACATTATAATTTCATTTATGAAATTATAGTGTCTAAAGCCATGCCGGGTGTCAACAAAATGCAGAGCCGTACAGGAAACTGCGTTGGGGGGGAATTTATATGAAGATCTTATGACCCTCGTTTTTTTTACTCGTGTTGAAGAATGAATTTATGTTTTTTTTTCATTTCTACATACTCATACATAATTTAGATTCAATTTCAGATGCAGAATTCAGATTCAGTTTTCAAATTCAGGATACAGGTTTAGGAATCAGAATTCAGGATTCAAAATTCAGAATTCAAAATTCAGATTCAGAACTCATATTCAGATTCAGAATTTAGATTCAGAATTCAGATTCAGAATTCAGATTAAGAATTCAGATTCAGAATTTAGATTCAGAATTCAGATTCAGAATTCAGATTCAGAATTCAGATTCAGAATTCAGATTCAGAATTCAGATTCAGAATTCAGATTCAGAATTCAGATTCAGAATTCAGATTCAGAATTAAGATTCAGAATTCAGATTCAGAATTCAGAATTCAGATTCAGAATTCAGATTCAGAATTCAGATTCAGAACTCAGATTCAGAATTCAGATTCAGAATTCAGATTCAGAATTCAGATTCAGAATTCAGATTCAGAATTCAGATTCAGAATACAGATTTAGAATTCAAATTCAGAGTTCAGATTCAGAATTCAGATTGAGAATTCAGATTTAGAATTCTGATTAAGAATTTGGATTAAAGATCAACCTGGAATTTGAAATTGGAACTTATATTCAAATATTAGACTAAGTGTTGTAACTCAAAATTCAAACTTTAGAATCAGAATAAGATTTCAGATTTAGTTTACAGAATGAGATTAATCATTTAATAGTCATATTACTTTCCCCTCCTTTTGTGGGAATTTTTCCTCTATGCATGGTTGAGCTCTAAAAAAGGTATCATGCTAGGGCACGCGTCACGGCTATCCATCAATATTGTAGTTGGTTTTACTTATTCAGTAAAAAAAAAGCATAAAAAAACAGTAAGATTCGAACCGTGACCAGCAACGTGAAAGTTCTGGTTGCTACCACGGCACCATTTCAGCGTGTTATAAATCTTGGAAATTCTACTGTTTAAATACCATTCTTTCCATACATAAAATGAGCTCCTTACATACCAGTTCGCTTTTCCCCAAAAAAACGTATCAGGCATCATTTTTTTATATTGAGATTGGAATTTTTCGTGTTTGAATATCTGAAATCATACTTATATGATTCAGAGGGAAGAAATCTATCATGTATATTCTATATTATTTTATATATTTCCAAACATAATTTAAACTCTGTTAGAAAGGCTCCAATCCACTGTTAAGTGTATTAAATCGGGTTTTGTATTAAACAATTAATTTGTTCTTGATTGAATAATATTTATTTGTAATTCCAAGTATGCTCTTTCAGAGTATTTGAAGTTCATATAACGACAATATCCATTGACTAGCAATTGCAATTAAATCCAGTGCGAATGGAATTTAAACCTGAAGACATAGTCCTCAGAGAAAGCTTCATTCATCGCCAAATAAAGTACCGTAAACTGGGGGAACTTTGATCACTTTTTTCATTCATTTGGAATATTTTGGAGGGGGTTGCTTTTTTGTAATAACTAAAAGCTTTAAAACCCTTACTGAGGTGAGGAGTATTAAACATGATCATTGATTGCAGTAAATTCAAACGACATTGGTGGTCGTAATAGAATGTTTGTTACAAAACCAGATTTCGAGTTTCGGGGTAACTTTGATCACTATGGTTTTCACGTACCTCAACATCTTCAAAATTATTGTTATGGTGCCATTAAGCTCAGAAGGCATAAACATTATTAACAGTAATTTTTGTTAGGACTCAATTGAATTTCAACGTTTTCTTTCAAAAACAAATATACTCAAATGATGGACAATGTTGCTGCATACATTAGGCGCAAAAATTTTAAACATTTCTCAATATTTTTTGGCCTCAAAAACAAATGAAATTTTATCTTTATGCAATTCCCTGAGTCCTCACACTGTTCCCCTATTCTTTTTTGCTTCAAACTTAACCATTTGATAGAGGTTTTAGCCTTTTTTTCGAAACGGGCTTTTTCATGTAACATTACCATTTTTTCCAATATCCAAAAATTATCATCAAATGACCATAAAAATAAAACTTAAACAAAACCTGAACCAAGAGAGTAGTTGAACTTTCACATTAAACAACCCATTTGCTCCAAAATGCTTAAATTTGATCAGGAGAGATGTTTGTTTGTGAGCCTTCAAATAACGAGATATTTAAGATTTTAAAATTACATTTTAGGTAACACTAAAAATCTCCCAATAAAAACCAAATTTAGCTTATTTGTAACTTAATTTATAGGCTTTCAAACGTAGTAAACAGTTTTCAGGTATTTTAACTTTAAACTTAGTTAATGATGATTATCTGCCAAAATTCCATGTTTATCAAAGTTACTTCGCTGATCAAAGTTCCCCCAGTTTACGGTACTAGTTTTATTAATCAATCTCTGTCTCTCACTCTCCTACCTACAGCAAAATAACTACAACAGTAAGTTAGTCATTAAAATAATTACTTGACACTGGAGATTCTGTGATCAGAACATTGAATTAACAATCAAACGACGAATTAAGTGAGGGTACGGAATTCTGGAACGGAAATTTGGATGTTATCTATATATATAAAAAGCAATTATCTGTATGTTTGTTTGTTTGTTTGTTTGTTTGTTTGTTTGTTTGTCCTCTATAGACTCAGCGTCCTTAAGAGCTAGAGATCTGAAATTTGGCATGGATGCTCATTAGGACCAGGAATGATGAAAAATGTTTTTAGATTTTTGGACGACCCCTTCTGAAGGGGGTCGTCCATACAAGACAAATATTGTTTTCACGTTATTGACGTTATTTTCCGTCGGATTGTGATGAAAATTTGCACATGAGTGTTTTGAGAGACGAGCAATCCATTACAGTTATCAAATTTAGGGTTAGGGGTCGGCAAAAAAGGTCGTCCATATCCACTGATTAATGTTTTTGTGATATTGGCTTTATTTTACATTGGATTGCGATGAAAATTTGCACATGAGTGTTTTAAGAGACGAGCAATCGATTACAGTTATCAAATTTAGGGTCAGGGGTCGGCCAAAGGGGTCGTCCATATCCACTGAATAATGTTTTTGCGATATTGGCGTTTTTATTGATCGTATTGTGATGAAAATTAGCAAAGGAGTATTTTGAGGGACGAGCAATCGATTTCAAGTTTCGAGTTGCGGATCAGAAGTCGGCTGAAGGAGTCGTCCATACCCAACTTTAATGTTTTTGAAAATTTCCGCATAGGAGTTTTGAGGGACGCTCTTTTGCTTTCAGGTTTCAAATCTTGACTCAGGGGTCGGCAAAAGGGGTCACTGTTTTTACGATATTTTCTTGATTGAGCATATAATTGTAATGAAAATTGACACACGGGAGTTTAACAGAAAAGATAACTGATTTCAGGAGTCAAGTTTTGAATCGTGGTAAAAAAAAGGCCGTCCATGTTAGTTGCTCACTGTTTTCGCGATATTGTCGTGATCATGCATCGGATTGAGATGAAAATGTTCAGATGAGGGTTGTAAACTATGAGCAATTGACTCCAGGTAGCATGTTCCGTGTCAAGGGTCGGCGAAGTTCCTGACGTTATTTTACATATAATTTGAAAAAAAAAATGGCACAAGGGAGTTGTGAGTAACGTAAAATGGGTTTTAATTATCGAATTTCGGGCCACGGGACAGAAAAAGAGGGTTTCGTTGAAAGTTCAGTGTTTTGTGCAATAATTTTGTTCGAGGCAGTTAATTGATACCAATTTAAGTGTGAAGGTCAGGCAAAAGAGTCGTGCACATAAACAAATAGTACCTACATGTTTCTGCCATAATGTTTAGATTTTGCAACCGATCGAGTAGAAAACACTCTCACATAAATTTTAATAAAAATCCAATCAACCGTTTAATTTGAATGTCAAGTAATAGTAATAATAGCGACTTCAAACACTGTTGAATTTTTTCCCCAAAATTGTTGAAAGAATGTTTCGAATTCATTTTCTAAACTCATTTTGACGTACCAATGATTTAAAGCGAAACGAAGTTCGTACGGGATCAGCTAGTATACCAATAAAATCAAAGATTCTGATTAAACTAACCGTTCATTTAAACTGCTGTACATTGTCATTTTGGTCTTACGTTCTTTCGTCAAATAAATAATAAATTAGATTTTCTCTGAACTGATGCAGATTAATCACGCAGTTATCCAAAAATTCTTTTGACTTTACATGGAAATGAAAATTTACTTACACACCTCAGCACAAACTTCGAAATATGAGGTTTCAATACCTTTTTTTAAAGGGCGCACTTGATTTAAACACACTCCAACACGAACTTCCTTTACTCAAAAATGGATGGATGGATCACAAGCATGTATTTTATATAACGAAACGTCAAACGAAGCTGTGATTCAAGCTCTTTTAAAACTGTTTATTGAAATTGTTTTTTTGTTTTTACAACATTTTTCAAACTGGCATTAAACCATTTTAAAATTGTTTTTCAACTGCTTTGAGTTTTTCAATACTAACTTACTAAACGCCATGTTGATATTGAAATTCAGTCGAAATTACTTAAGCTTTCTGGCCGAAAGTTAAATAATTATACTTAAAACTAAACATTTTCAACAAATTTAACAATGTTTGTGGAACTATTTTTTTAAAGGTAATGAATTTCAATGCGAAAAAAATTCCCTTAAATTATTATTTATTAATTAAAAATTGCCTAAAATTTGGTCAAACTTGATTTTATTTGATGCGTGCTTATGTTTTGATGCTATTTCGTATATATTTCACCAGAAATCTGAGGTAGCAGGAAGTTTCATACTAAGATATATTGAAAATGAAAAGGAAATTATTTAAAAAATAATTTATATGGGATCTTCACCAATCACCAATTACTTGAAAGAGTAAGTGATAACACGAAAAAAAACACGGAACAGAAAGCTCCCGAAGTTAAATTCCTATCAGATTCCATGATAAAGTTTTAAAAGAACTGTGGATAGTCTTAAAAGAGCTCTGAAGGGTTTCTTAAAGCTATGTCTGTAAGGTAGAATAAATCTATTCTGTTAGATTTTTTATTATAGCTGATAGAATAAGCTTTCAAGACGTTAACAAAACAGGGCCAGCCATTTCATATGTAACCTTTAAGTAGTTGTGTTAAAGCATAGAATGCTCTTTGGCTTATAAAGCAGCTCGAGAAAAAAGCCTTAAGCGAGCTGTGAAGGTTGCCATGAAACTTAAATTGTTTCTTGGATAGGGTGTCCCAAAATTGTAAAGTGTATGCGAATCTGGGAGCTTAGCCTACAAATGATAGATTTTGGTATGGAAAATAAACTTTAATTTAAGACCTACTTGAAAAAAGTCTACTCTTCAAAGATTGGATTTAAAAAAATGTTCTGGTTCCTTGAATATTCACAAAGTTAATATTTGATATTTTCTTAAAATTTTGTTTGGACTAAAAACGACTTGCAAAAAATAAAACGAATCAAATTTGTATCAAAATTTAAAATCATCAAGGTTTTTTTCTAAAACAAAATATTTTGTTCATAAATTTTTCATCTGACCAAACTGTGTAGGTACCAGCGAAAACTTTTTTTTTATGCCATATGGCATATCAAAAGATTCGAAATAAAGTAAACGTTGACAAACATTTCTAACCCTACTCCCAAACAATCAGCAGGGTTCTGCCAGCGCACCTTCAACTTTATGTGGGTGCTGGTTTTCCATTTAATGAGATTTTATAATCTGAGCTTAGGCAACGAATTGGAAGACCTCTTTGCTTTTTAAATAATATTTCAGGAATTGTTACACAATCTCGAAAGGAAAAGTTTTGCAATTCTGAATGTTCGTTAAAAGTTGTCGCGTAACGCCAGTCGAAATTTTAGGGGACTGTTCCTGCGCGTGCGAATGCGAATGCCATAAAAAGATGCGATTTTTTGTAAACTCCAATTTTATTGTATATTTATGTATTATTTTGTGATAAGCTATTTACGAATAAATCATTTTAAAATGATCTTAATTTGGGATATTTTTCGTACAATTAATCTAATGCTGCTCAATAAATACATGTTTTAACATAAAAACACTTGCAAAAAAGACTTAAGGAAATCAGCAGAAGGCTATTTGCCAAATTTGAGCTAAAACTGACAACGGGATTTTGAGACATTGTGTTCTAAGAAAGAATTGAAAACTGGTTTTTCATTAAATAATATTTTCCTAACCAATTGATTGCTTATTGATATTATTTTATTGAAATTTAAACAATGACTAAGTTTTCACCCAAAGACCACATCACGATTACAAATGTTAAAAAAAAATTAAATCAGGTCAAAGATTGCATTTTGGCCGCAAATTGTCGTCTAACATACAATGAGTACATTTAAATCATTGCATTTAAATGACAATTTGTGGCTAAAATACAATCTTTGAAATAAAATGACTTTTTTGTTTACAGCCCAATCTTGTTGCAGGCTTCAGGAGAAATGTTTGTTTTGATTAAAATTTAGGATAATTCAACATAAATATGCATGCAATCAATTGGTAAAAAAATTGTTGAAAAACCAGTTTTTTTATGTTTCATCAGAACACAATGTCTCAGAATCTTTTACACACATGAGATTTAGTGCAACCCCTTCCTGTTATCAGATTTCGCTCAAATTCGGTTTTCTGATGATTTCTTTACATCACGTAAGTCTTTTTTGCAAATATTTTTATTTTCAAGTAGGTATTAATAAGGTAGAACTTGATAAATTAACAGCGAAGATTATGTGCATCTTTTGATGGAATTGGCATAAGAAAAAAAATTTCGCTAGGTACAAATTTTGGTAAGTTGATTTAAAAAATTTTGAACTAAAAAAATCTTTTTCGGGAAATAGCTTGTTCATTTTCAATGTCGATATAATATTGATCTATTTTGTATTATTTGTACGTAGTTTATAGTTCAAACCAAATTTAATTTTATATAGAATATGTAAGCTTCGAGAAGATTTCAGGACTCAGTATTTTATTTTTAAATCTTTTCTTTAAATAGTGGATTTTTTTCAAAGATCGGGTTTGCAGAACCTATAAACATGATTTTTTTTTTGGTCCCATATAAAAGTTTGTTCTCCACACCCAAATCTATCATTTGGTTGTTTAGCCCCCAGATTCCCAGACACTATGCAATTTTGGAGCACCCAAATGTGCTCCTGTTTTCGTTTGATTTTTTTCACATCTTGCGATTACTGCTGTTTTTAAAATAATTCAAAATAAACATTTTCGATGTAAGAAATTGAAATATAATATGTAAATTATCCACATTCATTTATTTGAAAACGTTCGCAATATTGGCATATTCAGGAGCTTTGTGCCAAATATAACTTTGTTTCGAATAATATGTTTTCAGGTCCATTTTCTCATTTGCATCAGATAAATACATAAACCTTACCTCATTTAGTAAAAAATTGAATTGAGGGTTAAAACAACTATAACTCCGATTCCTTATGCGTGCGGCAGCTCAAACAGCTTTCATTTGATTTGTCAGGAATCATGACCCAAGATATTGGTTTTTTGTTTTATGTTCGAAATTTCATAAAGGGGAATGGAGGGGTTAAAAAGTAATTTTATCTGTTTTGGTGAGCTAATGTGGCGTTGTCGATTTTTAGACAATTTTCAGGATTCTAGTCTAGAAGGCAGTTGTAAAATGAGCGTTTTGTACAGTTTTCAGCCCATCGTGGAGATTAATGGAGATTTGCGTTTTTTAACCTTTTTTAGAGGCTCAGGGTCTATTTAGGATTCGGGGGGATCAAACGGATAACATGTTTGAAATACCTGAGAAAACTTAGATGTGTGTCCATTTTACATTAACTTAAGATGCCAGTCTTACCCACACGCCTATCTTTTAAAATTCCCTGGTTTTTACAAATGATCAAAAAGAAGACTAATGAACATTTCACCGTAGAAAACGTTTTAAAATTATGAAAATGTTGCAAGTTATGGCGTTTTTTTAAAATAAACTTTGTTTGCTTGCTATTAAGAAAAATCTAAAACTCTAACCAACATATTTTTATCAATTGATCAGTCCAAAAAAAATGTAATTTTAGAAATATGGAAAGTGCCCGTTTTAAATTCTACTTTCATTCTGAAGAAATCCAGAATTAAAATAACATTTATGCAATTCAGTGTTAAGAAAGAAACATCCTGACACTGAAAACAGAATTGAAAAAGTGCTGCATTCCACGACTGATTTGATCATAAATAATCAGCCGTTGGCATGCTCACCCACTTGTTGAGATACACTTCTTGTTTTTATTAATAAGTTCTTAGAGGAATTTGCAAAAAAATGTAAAGGCAACGCGTTGCAAAACTCGAATTTTTTTCAGCACTCAACGAAATCCACTTTTTGGAACTGCTTGCTTAAATATCAATTTTTTCAAAGAAATCTCTTAAAATCGTAAATAATTATTTAATTCATATTTTTTCAGTATCGTTCATGCAAAGATTACTTTCATTATTCAATGTGATCTCCAATATATCTTTTCTTTCAGGAACAGTATCAATTAAAATTGTTCGATTTTACAAATTCTCATGTTCCGAAACAAATGGTCGTGCTACCACCATTGTTATCTGGATTTGCTTCCACCATCCATTCATTACGGGATTTCTGAAATAATTTATTAACGCTTTCTACATAAAGAAGGAACCGAACTGAAGAACCTCAAAAGCATTACATCTGGAGCTCGGAAACATAAGCGCATTTTTGTGTGTATCATTATAATTCTCCGAATTTGTATCAAAAGCTTCTACCCCAAGCTCACACACAAGAGCAAATGAATGTTGAATGGACTGGATTTTTTGAATGAAATGCTTCAAGTGAAACCAAAATTCGAGCCGTTATTCTTATTCCCGTATTGTGTTTCGATTCCAATTTGTAGACATTTTCCGAATACCTTTCCAGCGAAACGGCTAAACTGTGCAACTTGAGAATTTTCCACCAATTTATTTTACGGGTGACGTTCATCTGCGTGTGCTGAAAACAGAAGTTTTCCGAAATCACCATTTTTGCCCTGGCAAATCCTTTCAACTTTTGAAAACTCCCAGGGGAAGAAAAAAAACGAAAATCAGCATAAAATATTTGCATCTGAAATTTATTCCCCATTATCCGTGCTTTGAACCCACATCCGAAAGTCTCTGACAGCAAATAAAAATAATCGTACATCAATGGCAGCAGAAGGATTCAGAATCCCTTCGGGGCTTCAACCGGGAAAAAGGATGAACTGACACAGAGCACTACTGGCATGGCAGCTCAGAGGCAGGACCAGCTCTGTCTCAGAAGCGTGTGGCTTAAAATTTATTTTAAAATTCTTCATTTTCATTTTAATTAACGATGTGAGAAAATTTATCTGTTGAGCAAGCTGTCTCTGATATGGCCGTTTGCTCCGGCTTAGAAGCACGACGAGGGCCCCTTTATTTAGTCCACCTGCGGACGATCCGAAGAAGGTTGGTTCTATCGATGTGTAGCTTCATCTAGCATTTTCTACGGGTAATCTGCTTTCGATGTTGCCCCATTCTGGCCAGCTGTTGAACAGGCAGGAGATCGTTGGAAAAGAGGCTGAAAAAAACGTGACGGAATTTAATTTTGGGGGGTTCCTTCCCGCGTCATAGAAACCGGTGATAAACCGAAAATGTCGATCGGAGTGTATCGGCGGCTTCGGCAGTGGTTCTTAAATTTTAAATTTTACGATTTTCGTATTTGAAAATATTTTTTGGAACATTGTGATTTGAAAAAAATCATAGTTTGAATCAGAGTCTGCGTAAATTCCGCCTGTTGATGTATAGAGATTTATGCTTTAAACATGATTTTTTCTTGGTTTTGAACTTTCTTCTTCTTCTTCTTCTAACACCAACATGGACAATAAAACCTCTACAAAATGACATTTTTACTTTTGTTGTACGTTATTTCTTTGAGGAGAAATGATCTATTTTATCCGACCAGATTCTATGTGAAACAGACTTTAGACATTTTACAACGGTTGTGGATTTCGTGTCTCTTGTTTTTTTTTAAACGGATAAACTGAATGTTTTAGTGGCTCCTGCTGCCCTGTTCTGGAAGCTTTTGGTGGTTTCTATTCTTTTGCTTAAATCAATCAAGTTATTCGAGCTTTGCAGTAAGATGTCAACGGAATTGCTCTGCTATTCCTATCATGTAGAAACGAGATAAAACCGTTTCAAATTTCATTACCACTCTCATTTCGGATGTAAATAATCTTCCGAGCATTTTGCCATACGCTTTCTAATAACATGACATCACGCTAAACGTAGCGCCATTTATTCACGATTAAATCATTTTCCCGGCTACAATTTCCAAGCTGCAGAAGATTTTTTTTCTATATATAATCTTCTTAGGCCATTTTTTCATTCTCTCTTCGATTTTCTTCTGAGATAACAAGAAGGTAAGGTAAATTGTCTTCGAAGCTAAATTTACCGGATAGGCCTGAAGGTACCAAAATTCTGGTCGTCGTATTGCCATGATGATAAATTGGAATTTCTCACGCCGCACAGTGGTTCAAATCCCCAAAAAGCCGGAAAAAAGCCAATTTTCCAAGTCAGCAACAGCCAAATTTTTTGTATTGGAATCGAATCTCCAATATTCTAAGAACATTATGATGTATTCAGATATTTTTTAGGACCTTTTATACACCTTCTATGAAACAAACATGAACGACAACTTTAACACAAGAATTAAAAATACGATTTTTTATTCTCAGCCCAAAACAAATTAAAAAAGCATACAAATCTTTAAAAATTTATAAATGTTTATACCGAAGTGATGTATTATAATCTTATTCACAGTTTGCAGATAAAAAAGTTCCTTAATATCATGAACTAATAAAGTTTCGCTTGATTGAAAACCGAAAATTAGATGATAAATTTTTTTCGATTTACCCTATTTATCTTTCGGAAGCAAAAATAAAGCTTGCGCTGCCGATCGCCGTGGTAAATTATACACCGTTGAATAGGTGGAAGTCTCATCAAAAACATATCTTAAAATCAGCTGCTAGTTTTTGCTATATTTTGGATACGTAACCATTGAGTGGAACGCTGTTTGGTTTAAAAATGCAAATTTTAAAGTATCTAGACAGAGTAAACCAAGCATTGTTTGCTTCGATACATATGCAAATTCACCTTAAAACATCAGTTTTAATGTTTGTCCAACCAACCTACAGGAATTTAGGAGCCCTTACTTAATTTTAACAAAAATATTCATTATTAATTGAAAAATATTCAATTTCCCAGTATAGAGCTCAAACCCCGTTTTAGCAATTATTGAAAAAAATTACAAATTTGAAAAAAAATCTAATTCATTAGTTTTTCCAAATTTTTATCTATAATCTTTAACAAAATAGCTTTTAAATAATTTTTTTCCACTTTTTTTGATTTTGAACCACTGTGCGCCGGAGCTATACTTTGTCTTTCGGTCTAGATGGTGGTGTGGTGAAAAAATGTCGGCTTTCCATTTGTGAGAAATCGGCATTGTTGAGTAGAGAAGTGAAGATTTTTTTTTACATACAAGTTTACATGGAACGATTTCACAAAAAATGGTTTCTAAGTATAATATGGCACAACTAGATGGGTGTTCTACTGTACATTACAGTGCCCCAAACAACCCGACTTTTGAAAAAGTTATGCACTACAGGCTAAAATTGATCCTAGGCCTAGTACAAGATCTCATGCAAAATTTGGGCCTGATCGGATCACGGGAAGTGGTCGCTCAACGAGCCTGAAGTTTGTATGGGATTTTGAGACATTTTGTTCGGGAGAAACATTAAAAAAAAGTTTTTCATCATTAACTATGGTTCCCGTCAGTAGATTTCTTTAAAAAACGGGTTTTCTTAAAGTCTAAACTATGAAAAATATTTTATCCCAAGACTGCATTTCGATAAAAGTTAAGATTAAAAAGTTATTAGGCTTCAAAAATGGGCTTACTTTTTTTAAGGGTGGTATTCATTACTTACATTCATGAGGCGTCAATATGTTCAACCGCCCCGTCTCATTACCAGTGTGCAATACCGTTTGGTACTAGAAATCATCCACCAACGTACGCTGTGTAAATACACCACTTGCTTGTTCGGGCTCTGCGTCCTGACTGAGGATGCGGAAGAAGACACTCGAGACTCTTGTTCATCTAGAGAGAATGTGCTGATGTACGCGTTCGTTCGTTTATGCCCCACACAACCAGTAATTAATACCATCCTTAAAAAAGTTAGCCCATTTTGAAGCCTAATAACTTTTTTATCTTAACTCTAATCGAAATGCTGTCGTTTGATGAAATATTTTTCATAATTTAGGTATTAAGAAAACCCGTTTTTGAAAGAAATTTGCTGACGGGAATCAAAGTTATTAATGAAAAACTGGTTTTTCATGTTTCTCCTGATCTTGTACTTTATTTTATTTACATAGTATTCCGTCTCACGACATAACTTGACGAACATAATTCCTAAAATTCACTCGGTCTATGGCAACCCTTCTCCAATTTCTCGGGCACCCCACGTTCGCCAGATCACGCTCCACTTGGTCTAACCACCTCGCTCGTTGCGCCCCCGCTCGTCTTGTTCCTACCGGATTCGTAGCGAACACCTGTTTTGCAGGACAGTCGTCGGGCATTCGCGCAACATGTCCCGCCCAGCGTATCCGGCCAGCCTTCTCAACCGTCTAAATACTGGGTTCGCCGTAGAGTCGTGTGAGCTCGTGGTTCATCCTTCGCCTCCACACTCCGTTCTCCTGTACGCCGCCAAAGATGGTTCTTAACACTCGTCGCTCGAATACTCCGAGTGTACGCAGGTCCTCCTCGAGCAATATCCATGTCTCGTGCCCGTAGAGAACAACCAGTCTAATAAGCGTCATATACAGGTTACACTTCGTGCGAGGGCTAAGTCTTCTCGACCGCAGTTGCTTGTGGAGTCCATAGTAGGCACGACTTCCGCTGATAATTCGCCTCCGGATCTCAAGGCTGGTGTCGTCTGCGGTCACCAGTGAGCCAAGATAGACAAAGTCTTCGAAAATCTCCAGCTCGTCGCCGTCGATCGTGACCTTTTTATTATTGGACAAGCGGGTTCGGTCGGTCTCGGATCCGCAGGCCAGCATGTACTTCGTCTTAGACGTATTAATCATCAACCCAATCCTTCCTGCTTCGCGTTTCAGTTTGCGGTAGATCTCTTCCGCCGCCACGGATGATCTGCCGACTATATCAATGTCATCGGCAAAGCAGATAAGTTGACTGGATCAGTTGAAAATCGTGCCCCGCATTTTGCCCACCGCTCGTCGAACAACACCTTCTAGCGCCACGTTGAATATCATGCAGGATAGACCATCACTTTGTCGAAGTCCCCTGCGCGATTCAAATGAACTCGACAATACACCCGAAATCCGCACACAGCACTGCGTTCCATCCATCGTCGCCTTGATCAGTCTGATCAGCTTCCCGGAAAAGCCGTTCTCGTCCATGATTTTCCATAGCTCGTTACGGTCCATCGTGTCGTATGCGGCTTTGAAGTCGATGAATAGATGGTGCTTAGGGATTTGGAGGATTTGCAGTAATGTGAATATCTGGTCCGTCGTTGACCGTCCCTCCATGAAGCTGGCCTCATGCCAACTTGTCCGGGCTCATTTTGAAGAGTTCAGCTGCGATGCCATCCTTCCCAGCCGACTTGTTTCTATTCAGCTGGCGAATGGCTTCCTTAACATCACTCATCGTTGGGAGTCTCATCGTTGGGAGTTCAGGTGTTCATCGATGTGCTGCTTCCACCTTTTGATCACCTCACGATTGTCCGTCAGGATGCCTCCGTCCTTATCCCGGCACATTTCGGCTTGCGGCACGAAGTCTTAGCAGGATGGGTTGAGTTTTTGATAGAACTTTCGTGTTCCTTGAGAACGATGCAGCTGCTCCAGCTCCTCGAGCTCCTCCTCCTCCAGGCGGCGCTTTTTCTCCTGGAAAATTCGGACTCGCTGCCTCTTCCGCTGTCGGTGATTTTCCACATTTCGACGGGTGCCTCTTTGCACTACTGCCGCCCGCGCGGCATTCTCTTCGTCCATCACCCTCCTACACTCCTCGTCGAACCGGTCGTTCCGTCGAGATCGCTCCACATAACCGAAGACGTTCTCCGCTGCACTGTTGATGGCTGTCTTGATGGTATCCCAACAGTTCTCGAGAGGGGCTTCATCAAGCTCGCCCTCTGCCGGCAGCGCTGCTTCGACCGATAGTAGCGCGATATTTAACCGAGGCGGGCGCCGGTTTCGTGTGTTGTTCACTACGGAGAGTTTTGGGCGCATCTTCATCATCACCAGATAGTGATCTGACGTCGATGATGTCCGAGAAGTGCCGGCTGTCAATCAAAACGACAAGTAAACTAATTTATCAAAACTCTTTTTTGCCAACTTTTAAATGATAATATTTGAAAGTAATTCGATTGATGCAATATGAGGAAGTTCCTTTAACAAAAAATTAAAGGAGTCATCAATATTAAAAAAAAATCATCCAATTATATTAAAATATCCAATAATTCTTTTTGAAAGTAAAAAAGTCTTCAGAAGGATTTGGCAATAAAACATGGAAGTTTTTTTTTGTTTTACCAAAACTTGAATGTCAACACAATAAATCATCTAATCAAGTCTAAACATTTATGTGCAATCACTTTGCAATGAGTTTTGACATATTTTTTATATTACAATAAAGGAAAATGCCTTTTACTTCACATTTTTATTTATCTTTTGACTTTCAAAAATTTGTTCAAAATAGTTCGAGAATTGTTCGAGTTTTGACACATTTTAAATTAATTTTATATGAGACACCCCTCCTTTTCAACAACGGCAAGCAGGTTGCAATCCAATAAATCGTCTGAATGTGTAAATACTTGCCCAACAATATAATAAATTATCTCATTTGATTGATACAATAAATCAGAAAACTTGATTCAAATTGCATGGCACAGATTTTGTCATATTTATTTTAATTCTGTTTGGGAACCGTTTCACATTTTGGTCGGAGTGTTTTGAATGTATTATAGAAACTACCTCAAACCCCAAAAACTCTTTTATATGAAATTTCACACTTAAGGGGTATCTAAGTAGTTGGTTTTTTGATACGTAAGCAAGTTTTGACACAGCTGAGATAATCTAAAACAGAAAAAAAAACAACTTGATCTGCTTTGAAAGAACTTGGCATCAGGATTCAATATGTGAATAAGGGCACATGAGAGAGTGAGACAAATCTAATCATGTAAAAAGTAGGTTACAACTATCAAATACTTCGAAATTGGATAAAAAATCAGTTTGAAGAAATTCAAAAGATTTTTTACAAGGTCTGAAAAACTCCGCTCAACTAAAATTAAAAAAAAAAATCAATTTCTTCACAAGACTATCCGTTTGTCAGAACTTTTTCGTTATTCAATATGAAACGCTACTAAAGTGTCCATTTCCAGGACATGTCACTGTTCCCCGCAATCGGGAAATCTGACGATCCTTTTCCCGGGAATTTTTGAGATTGTGGGGAAATTAAAAATGATGTTTTTAACACATTTTCTATATGGGTTTTTTAAATTCTCAGATGAAAGCAGGTATTGCAAAATATTTAAAGTAGTTTTAATGCCTCAAATATTCAGTTAGCAATTATAAAACTCTAGACCCAAAAACAAAGTTTTTTAACCGACAAACTTCACTGATACTTGCTGCAAAAATCTGGAAAGATTGAGAAAGATTTTTCACTATCTATAGAAGTTGGTAAGATAGAATTAAGGCTATGCATCAAATCTCGTAAATTTTTAGATATTTTTCATTTTGTTTCAAAATATGTCATTTCACTTCCGATGATTTTGCTACTGGCAACAGTTTGTGTAACGAAAGTTCTAAGTGATGAGTGTTGCAAAATAGAACATGCACATGCTTTTCGTAGCGTGTCTTTATTGAAATTGATTGGTTTCATAGATTCTTTGTCGTTTTTTATTTTTATACTTAGTTGTCGAACGAAAAAGCATTTTTATCAAGTTTATTGTAGGTAGTGGTATTAATAAGTTGTTTAGGATAAATACAAGTTTAAGTCTAAGCCATAAACCAAGGTAGAACTAACATTTTCCTTGCTTAAGGTGATGGTTTTTTCCAATTTAGATCGTATGAAATTATATAAATTGAGCATTTTTTATTGGAATTTCTGGAATTTTTCAGCGTTTTCGGGATTCAGATTTGTTTATTACGGGAATTGCCGGTCGGGAAATCCCGGGTAGGACAGTCTAAATTTTACCTTCAAGATACTTAACAAATATTTTGAGGACGTGTGTAAAACAAAATTTATTGGATCAGCTTTTTTAATTTTTTTTTAAATTATTCCAGCGATTCAAGAAGAACATTTAAAAACAATCTCGAAGTAATTTTAAAATGACAGATGAGAAATTTTCCAATTGGTGAATGTGCTAAACAAACATAATATAAATTGCGCTCCCCTTAGAATAAGTATGGCAAAATTTTTACCGTATTTGAGCGGGCTGGTTAAATCCTTTGAAATTTTGTGTCAAAACAAAATCTGAACATTTGATTTCGAATTTTTCAACACAAAATCCAAGGAGAACCCAGTGATTATTCGGAGAAAATTCAATAAAAATGAGAAATAAGAACACCTTCAGTTTTCATTTTGTATCGAACACGCCAGTAGCGTTCGAATCGTTTTCCAAACTTCTGAGAACAGCAATTAAGAAAAAGCTTGGATACCGACACCTAGTTAAAAGAAATAAGCACAATTTAAATAATCTGATATATTTTAATGTGAAAATCCCAGCAGAATACAGTTTTTAACGATATTTTGCAACCGGCTTTTCTTGTCTACTTTACTTTAAAAACCTGAGTATTTTAAAGTAATCCAAAGAATCTGGAATACTTACCCTACAATAAATAACACATCACTTTCTCGTAATTACTGATTAAGGAATATATTTAAAGAGGTTCCTGGTTATCAAACATACAGTTTGATTTTCAAATATTTTCTTCACATTAAAAAATGGTGTGGATTCTGCGGCGGCTGCAATCACTTTTTCTTAGCTTTGTCGAAATTTGCATAAACAACAGTAATTATTAGTTTTTGAAAAAAGATTATGTAGAATTGAAAAAAATATTTCTCATTTGATATAGTACAAACGTCATGTAAAATACTAGTTAACTGAAAACTTTCATTACTCATGAGGAACTTTATAAATATGAAATTTATGGAATGCTTCATATTTGCTTAAATTGAATGAAAAACTTAAAAAAAAAACTCCAGAACTTAAATTTGATTACTGATTCCGTGTTTTAAACATCTTATCACTGTTTAGAATATATATTTTAATACTTTGTCACATTGAGAAGAACTTTTCCAGAATAGTTTCTTTTTTTTGCATTTAAACTGACGAGAATTTTTATTCTTAACTGAGAATTGTAATCGCCATATTATATTCAATATTAATGGTAAATTACGTTCAAACGTTTTTTGTGTTTTGGATAAATACAATAAAAATAAAAATTAAGATAAAGAAATGTTAATTTTGCAATACTTGTTTTTACTCTGGTTGTAACTTTGATTTCCAATTTTGTATTTGATATTTGAGGCCCTTGGAGCCAAAGGGGTATAAGTGACAAAATGGAAAAAAAATCGAGATAACCATCTAGAACAAATCCTTGATTCCCAAAAATCATATGCTATTTTAATCGTAATTTTATTTCACTATTTTCTTATGTTTTGATCTCGTTGAAAAAATCCTGCTAACTGAAATCTACATTCTGTTTGGAGCCAAAGGGGTATAAGTGCAGCACTTATACCCTTTTACCACCAATTTCCAGTAAGAAGTATTTTTTTGATCGGGACGAAAAATTGAAAAAAAAAGTGGAATTTGATTTGCATTTGGAAAGCAAATCATGTTTGAAAATTTACCATCAACAGTAAATCATTTCATTGCATTTAGTGATAACTCTAGTGAACAAAATATTATCAAATTTTAGATTCTATTTTCAATTCTAAACCCAATAAATGAAATCCCAAATTTCTGATTTCTGGTCATAATTATATGGAGTATGCCACAAATTTTGGGCTTGGCTCATTCTTACAATTATCCTGATGAAAAATTGTTGTTTGAAAAGATTTATTCCAACTGACAAGACAAGGTTGATCCTTAGACATGAAACCTCTCGATTAACTGTATCAGGGTACATTTCCCATCATAACAGTTAAAAATGAATATGTGATTAAATTATTTGACTTTCACTTAAATAAATTCCCATATTTTCAAAATCATATCAATAAAAAAAATCACCTGAAAATGGAAATTTGGTGGTGGCAAAGGGGTATAAGTGCAAAAATCAAAAAAATCATGTGTCGCCTCAATTAACTTCAAGTAAACATTTTTTTTTTTAGAATAATGTCAAATGATTTATTTTTATTTAAGAAGATCAAACTCAGTGAAAAAATTCATAAAAAATATCTATGGAATTTATTGGAACACGAACTTATAGTGCTTTTTTCTCGAAATTAGCTTTTCTGCACTTATACCCCTTTGGCTTCAAGGGTCTCAAATGTGATAAAAAATGTAAAAAATCTGAAAGATACCACATTTTTCGTATTTTCGTATTCGTATCAAATACATAATTTGACGACGTTATCGGATTTCTATCCTTTAAATTTAAAATTTTTGTCATAAGGGCCTTATTTATATTTTTTTCAAAAGTCTTGATTTTTTGGCTTAAACCGGCCCTATAATTAATCAAAGTTTTTCTGCTAGTTTAGACTTTAACTTTCCGGCGTTAAAACACTACTTTGCTTGGATTTTGTATGAAAACGGAGGCTCGGTTAACGCGGAAGCTCGGATAGCAGGAGCTTGGATAAACAGGGTTCTTTTCTGCTTAGCATTACTGTAATCTTCCAAATTCTTAAAACAATCATCACAATTTCTGTCGAAAACAAAATGTTCTTCAACGCGACTAATTTTTGTGAGTTGATGCAAAAAAAAATACTTTAACATACATCATCAGATTAAATCAGAATTCATTTTAATTGCAGATGATTATCCTAATTCAATGCTGAATCAAAGTGTTTTGAATCAGAAAATAAAATTTATTTCGATTTCTTTATAAATAAAATAAAGTGGAGGAGTTGAAACTTACTCATATTTTGCCACGTTTTTTTGCGAAGCAGGGAATTAAGAGACTTGATAACTGATTTCACCTAAATCGTACTTAGGTACTTTATATAATTATGCAATTGATCTATATCTATAATCTTTTCTTGAGAATCATAAGATTACTGAGAATAGTGTAGTGAAAAATCTATTAAAATTTTATGGTAATTTGTTTGGCACTTATAACGAATATCGCATTTTCCAAGTCCAATGTTCACACATTGAATTCCCTGATTAAATAAAAGATTCTTTTCCAAGCTATGCTAAACTGATTTTCTCCTCCTTCGTATAAACGATTCGTACGTTTATTCTTCTTCCATCGCATCCGCTAAACGGTGTAGCTCATCATTTAGGCTTCATTCTTAATTTCACTCAGTGAATCACGGGACCCGTCGTGATCCACTCACAACCGCGTGTCACGATGAGCGTATGTGCAAATGTGTTCGGGTGTTTGTATGGCAAGACAAAACACATTTTTCAGCACATGCCATCAAAGCAAGGTGAGCTTAGCGCCTCGGGCCTTGGGGGAAAAAAATATAAAATATCCCATCGTGATATATCCCCGCACCTGACAGGAGCATATTTGCACCATAAATTGTGTTGGAATTTATTCAACGCTTCGAAGGCTTGGTCGGTGCCATTCGGTTAGGAAGAAGGTTAAGCAACAACGTAGACAAAAAAAAACTGAAGAAGAAAGAACTATACCTACCAGAACGAGTCAAGGAAAGGCTTCGAAATTGAGGGAAAAAAGAATGAAGGTATACATACAAGGTACATTATAGCTTGTATCTTAAGTGTAGCAGCAGCAGCAGCAAGATCTGAAAAAAAAAAAATGTGAATCACGTTGTACACTTCCTTTCAACTCTGTGTGATCGTAGAAGAGAGGATGATAATTGTTTGGATAGCATTATGCTAAGAAGGATTACACTGCTGGGAGAAGGGGAAGTCAGTGTGAATAAGAATGAAAAGCGCGTAGTGAAAAAAGTTTTCTTCGGAAGCGTCTAACGTGGAAACACATTTTTTCCTCAATACAGATTTGTTTTTTGTGTTTGTTTTTTGTTAAGCTTTTGTTTTCTTTAAAATTATCAAACAATTTCCGATTTTCTTCAAGTTTGTTTGAGCTCGAATGTAACTTGGGTATGTTCCATATGGGACCTTGGAAAACAAGCCCTGGACGGAATAGAATATTGTTCAGCGAAAGATGAGGTGAGGCTATATAACATAAAATTGAATCAATGAAGCCTTCACTTTGGAAAAAAAACATGAAATGGTTTTAAGCCGCACCCACAAATCCGACTCGACTTCAATAATGAACTGGCAAGCCGAGATGAGATGTTGCAGTGAGTTCGATTCTCACTTTATTATTATAATTTTTTTTGAAGGTGATTTCCAAAAGGAGGAAAATCCTAAAAAATGTTCTTCTTGTTTCGCTTTAATATAGTGGTCTTGCATAATTTTGTATGCTTCTTTATTATCAAAAGAAGTTTTTTTTATAGTTAAAAATAAATATGGTTTCTGCAATAATTAAGAACTCTGAATAAAAAATCAAAGATTTTTTTTCAAAAAATTTAATAAATAAATCGTCAATCATTGCTAAATATTCCTTTTATAACAAAACGACTACACTAAGGTTTTTTACGCGAAATGACAAAAATGACAAAAATGACAAAAATGATAAAAATGACAAAAATGACAAAAATGACAAAAATGACAAAAATGACAAAAATGACAAAAATGACAAAAATGACAAAAATGACAAAAATGACAAAAATGACAAAAATGACAAAAATGACAAAAATGACAAAAATGACAAAAATGACAAAAATGACAAAAATGACAAAAATGACAAAAATGACAAAAATGACAAAAATGACAAAAATGACAAAAATGACAAAAATGACAAAAATGACAAAAATGACAAAAATGACAAAAATGACAAAAATGACAAAAATGACAAAAATGACAAAAATGACAAAAATGACAAAAATGACAAAAATGACAAAAATGACAAAAATGACAAAAATGACAAAAATGACAAAAATGACAAAAATGACAAAAATGACAAAAATGACAAAAATGACAAAAATGACAAAAATGACAAAAATGACAAAAATGACAAAAATGACAAAAATGACAAAAATGACAAAAATGACAAAAATGACAAAAATGACAAAAATGACAAAAATGACAAAAATGACAAAAATGACAAAAATGACAAAAATGACAAAAATGACAAAAATGACAAAAATGACAAAAATGATAAAAATGACAAAAATGACAAAAATGACAAAAATGACAAAAATGACAAAAATGACAAAAATGACAAAAATGACAAAAATGACAAAAATGACAAAAATGACAAAAATGACAAAAATGACAAAAATGACAAAAATGACAAAAATGACAAAAATGACAAAAATGACAAAAATGACAAAAATGACAAAAATGACAAAAATGACAAAAATGACAAAAATGACAAAAATGACAAAAATGACAAAAATGACAAAAAAGACAAAAATGACAAAAATGACAAAAATGACAAAAATGACAAAAATGACAAAAATGACAAAAATGACAAAAATGACAAAAATGACAAAAATGACAAAAATGACAAAAATGAAAAAAATGACATAAATGACAAAAATGACAAAAATGACAAAAATGACAAAAATGACAAAAATGACAAAAATGACAAAAATGACAAAAATTACAAAAATGACAAAAATGACTAAAATTACTAAAATGACAAAAATGGTCAAAATTTCCGAAATGAGAAAAATACCAAAATGACAATCAATATTGTTTATTTTATCAATTAAATCAATTTTATCAATTTTAATAATTTTATCAATTTGATCAATTTTATCAATTTTATCAATTTTATCAATTTTATCAATTTTTCAATTTTATCAATTTTCTCAATTTTATCAATTTTATCAATTTTATTAACTTTATCAATTTTATCAATTTTATCAATTTAATCAATTTTATTAATTTTATCAATTTTATCAATTTTATCAATTTTATCAATTTTATCAATTTTATCAATTTTATCAATTTTATCAATTTTATCAATTTTATCAATTTTATCAATTTTATCAATTTTATCAATTTTATCAATTTTATCAATTTTATCAATTTTATCAATTTTATCAATTTTATCAATTTTATCAATTTTATCAATTTTATCAATTTTAACAATTTTATCAATTTTATCAATTTTAACAATTTTATCAATTTTTCAATTTTATCAATTTTCTCAATTTTATCAATTTTATCAATTTTATCAATTTTATCAATTTTATCAATTTTATCAATTTTATCAATTTTATCAATTTTATCAATTTTATCAATTTTATCAATTTTATCAATTTTATCAATTTTATCAATTTTATCAATTTTAACAATTTTATCAATTTTATCAATTTTAATCTATTTGATCAATTTTATCAATTTTATGAATTTTCTCAATTTTATCAATTTTATCAATTTTATCAATTTTATCAATTTTATCAATTTTATCAATTTTATCAATTTTATCAATTTTATCAATTTTATCAATTTCATCAATTTTATCAATTTTATCAATTTAATCAATTTTATCAATTTTATCAATTTTATCAATTTTATCAATTTAAAAATTTTATCAGTTTTATCAGTTTAATTATTTTTATAAATTTTATCAATTTTATCAATTTTATCAATTTTATCAATTTTGTCAATTTTATCGATTTTATCAATTTTATCAATTTTATCAATTTTAATAATTTTATCAATTTTATCAATTTTATCAATTTTAACAATTTTATCAATTTTATCAATTTTATCAATTTTATAAATTTTCTTAAATTTTATCAATTTTATCAATTTTATCAATTTTATCAATTTTATCAATTTTATCAATTTTATCAATTTTATCAATTTTAAATTCTATTAATTTTATAAATTTGATCAATTTTATCAATTTTATCAATTTTATCAATTTTATCAATTTTATCAATTATATCAATTTTTTCAATTTTATCAATTTTATCAATTTTATCAATTTTATCAATTTTATCAATTTAATCAATTTTATCAATTTTATCAATTTTATCAATTTTATCAATTTTATCAATTTTATCAATTTTATCAATTTTATCAATTTTATCAATTTTATCAATTTTATCAATTTTCTCAATTTTCTCAATTTTATCAATTTTATCAATTTTACCAATTGACAAAATAACAAAATGACAAAAATGACAAAAATGGTCAAAATTTCCGAAATGAGAAAAAGACCAAAATGACAATCAATATTGTTAATTGTATCATTTTAATCTATTTGATCAATTTTATCAATTTTATGAATTTTCTCAATTTAATCAATTTTATCAATTTTATCAATTTTATCAATTTTATCAATTTTATCAATTTTATCAATTTTATCAATTTTATCAATTTTATCAATTTTATCAATTTTATCAATTTTATCAATTTTATCAATTTTATCAATTTTATCAATTTTATCAATTTTATCAATTTTATCAATTTTATCAATTTTATCAATTTTATCAATTTTATCAATTTTATCAATTTTATCAATTTTATCAATTTTATCAATTTTATCAATTTTATCAATTTTATCAATTTTATCAATTTTATCAATTTTATCAATTTTATCAATTTTATCAATTTTATCAATTTTATCAATTTTATCAATTTTATCAATTTTATCAATTTTATCAATTTTATCAATTTTATCAATTTTTCAATTTCATCAATTTTATCAATATTATCAATTTTATCTATTTTATCAATTTTATCAGTATAATCAATTTTATCAATTTCATCAATTTCATCAATTTTATCGATTTCATCAATTTTATCAATTTTATCAATTTTATCAATTTTATCAATTTAATCAATTTTATCAATTTTATCTATTTTATCAATTTTATCAATTTTATCAATTTGAACAATTTAATCAATTTTATCAATTTCATCAATTTGATAAATTTTATAATTTGTCTGTCTGTCTGTCTGTCTGTCTGTCTGTCTGTCTGTCTGTCTGTCTGTCTGTCTGTCTGTCTGTCTGTCTGTCTGTCTGTCTGTCTGTCTGTCTGTCTGTCTGTCTGTCTGTCTGTCTGTCTGTCTGTCTGTCTGTCTGTCTGTCTGTCTGTCTGTCTGTCTGTCTGTCTGTCTGTCTGTCTGTCTGTCTGTCTGTCTGTCTGTCTGTCTGTCTGTCTGTCTGTCTGTCTGTCTGTCTGTCTGTCTGTCTGTCTGTCTGTCTGTCTGTCTGTCTGTCTGTCTGTCTGTCTGTCTGTCTGTCTGTCTGTCTGTCTGTCTGTCTGTCTGTCTGTCTGTCTGTCTGTCTGTCTGTCTGTCTGTCTGTCTGTCTGTCTGTCTGTCTGTCTGTCTGTCTGTCTGCCTGTCTGTCTGTCTGTCTGTCTGTCTGTCTGTCTGTCTGTCTGTCTGTCTGTCTGTCTGTCTGTCTGTCTGTCTGTCTGTCTGTCTGTCTGTCTGTCTGTCTGTCTGTCTGTCTGTCTGTCTGTCTGTCTGTCTGTCTGTCTGTCTGTCTGTCTGTCTGTCTGTCTGTCTGTCTGTCTGTCTGTCTGTCTGTCTGTCTGTCTGTCTGTCTGTCTGTCTGTCTGTCTGTCTGTCTGTCTGTCTGTCTGTCTGTCTGTCTGCCTGTCTGTCTGTCTGTCTGTCTGTCTGTCTGTCTGTCTGTCTGTCTGTCTGTCTGTCTGTCTGTCTGTCTGTCTGTCTGTCTGTCTGTCTGTCTGTCTGTCTGTCTGTCTGTCTGTCTGTCTGTCTGTCTGTCTGTCTGTCTGTCTGTCTGTCTGTCTGTCTGTCTGTCTGTCTGTCTGTCTGTCTGTCTGTCTGTCTGTCTGTCTGTCTGTCTGTCTGTCTGTCTGTCTGTCTGTCTGTCTGTCTGTCTGTCTGTCTGTCTGTCTGTCTGTCTGTCTGTCTGTCTGTCTGTCTGTCTGTCTGTCTGTCTGTCTGTCTGTCTGTCTGTCTGTCTGTCTGTCTGTCTGTCTGTCTGTCTGTCTGTCTGTCTGTCTGTCTGTCTGTCTGTCTGTCTGTCTGTCTGTCTGTCTGTCTGTCTGTCTGTCTGTCTGTCTGTCTGTCTGTCTGTCTGTCTGTCTGTCTGTCTGTCTGTCTGTCTGTCTGTCTGTCTGTCTGTCTGTCTGTCTGTCTGTCTGTCTGTCTGTCTGTCTGTCTGTCTGTCTGTCTGTCTGTCTGTCTGTCTGTCTGTCTGTCTGTCTGTCTGTCTGTCTGTCTGTCTGTCTGTCTGTCTGTCTGTCTGTCTGTCTGTCTGTCTGTCTGTCTGTCTGTCTGTCTGTCTGTCTGTCTGTCTGTCTGTCTGTCTGTCTGTCTGTCTGTCTGTCTGTCTGTCTGTCTGTCTGTCTGTCTGTCTGTCTGTCTGTCTGTCTGTCTGTCTGTCTGTCTGTCTGTCTGTCTGTCTGTCTGTCTGTCTGTCTGTCTGTCTGTCTGTCTGTCTGTCTGTCTGTCTGTCTGTCTGTCTGTCTGTCTGTCTGTCTGTCTGTCTGTCTGTCTGTCTGTCTGTCTGTCTGTCTGTCTGTCTGTCTGTCTGTCTGTCTGTCTGTCTGTCTGTCTGTCTGTCTGTCTGTCTGTCTGTCTGTCTGTCTGTCTGTCTGTCTGTCTGTCTGTCTGTCTGTCTGTCTGTCTGTCTGTCTGTCTGTCTGTCTGTCTGTCTGTCTGTCTGTCTGTCTGTCTGTCTGTAACAGGAAGGGGAAGGGGCCTCCCAAACAAAAGACAATTGGTATCTTTGAACGGGGAATATTTCTTTTAATATTAGTTACCCCTTCCTCCTCTAAATGGGGTGATAGGAAGTTGGAGGGGGGCTACCATACATTTTTTAATATAACTCGAAAACTAATCAAGATATTGGAACCAAATTTAACATGGGAAGATTTTTTAATACGGAAAATATTTCAATGATTATTTCAGACCCATACCTTTTTCCAGTCGGGAGATAAATTAAAGAAGTTGTAGTTATTTTTCTAAAATAGTTTATATAAGCATTATTGAATATTTTAAAGAACCACAGTGTCCTAATCTTAATAGTGCAAGAATTAAACATGTTAAATCTCACTCGCTCAGATCTAAAAATGATTATTAACTTATCAAATGGTCGCATGCCAAAATTCAGTAACATCTTACTATGGGGAGTGTTTCTTGAGTCTCAAATGTGAATCGGATTTTAAAGTATTTTGCATGAAAGAAGCAAAAAAAACTGGTGGTTCATTAATAACTTTTTTCTTCATTGACTGATTGCATTTTACCAATTTTTTTTAAAAGCCCTAATTGAAATAAATATTTCACCCGAAGACTGCAACAAGATTGAACTTAACAAAAAAGCTAGGCTGGAACAAATATCAATTTCTTCTATTGTAAACCCCTACCTCTCCCCCCCCCCCCCCCCCCGCCACCTTCGAAATTTTCAAAAAACCCGAAGGAGGAAATAAATAAAGTTTGAAGTATTTTATGAAAATTTCGACAAAAAATCAAAGTATCCGAAAGATTACAAGACGAAAAAACTAAATTTTTGAAGATGAGAGTTATTTAATCTTTAGTATTCTTGATTTTATTGAATTCTTCGATAAAAAATAACTTGATTTGTATGTTTTGTGCAATGATATAGTATGCAATTTTGTTGCACACAAGATTTCGAGCATTTAATTCCAATTTATTTGTTTTTCGCATTATTTTTTATTGTCCCCCCCCCCCCCCCCCCCCCTCGCGATGTTCCAACTCCGAGTGACAAAAGAAGGATTTTAAAATTGTTCCGGCCTTATTAGGGTTCAAAAATTGTATTTAGGCCACAAATTTTCGTCTTGCACCTAATGAGTACATTTTACGCATTGCGTTTTAGACAACAATTTGCGGTCAAAATACAATCTTTGAGCTGCATTAACTTTCTTATCTCAGGTCCAATTTTCGAGTAGTCACCAAATTTGTTAAAATAAATATTTTCATAATTCAGTTACTAGTCTTGGCTAAAATACATCAATATGCTAATCAAAGATTCACCGTATAAATCTCGTTTCCATATGCTGGAATATGATTGTTTTTAATCACGCTTTTAAAAATTTCAAAATTTCAACCATTGCTTTCTACATTAATTTTTATGATTGCATTAAAAAGATATTTTTTAATAATTTTTTACCAGTAAATGTGTGCAGCACCATTATGCATTTTTTTTAAAAACATTTTCGACAGAAAAATGCAAAATTGATTTAAAAAAAATCAACAGTTACTGCAATTGGTACTATTTGCGTTATGACATCAGAAATACATCAAAGCTTTAAAATTTCAAGCATTTTCATTTTATTTTTCATAGAAAACAAAGTTCCTTGCAACATACTCCTTTTTTCTAAGTAGGGTTAAAATCGCATGTTTTTGTGAATAAAAAAAACTGGTGAACCCAATAGTTTTTCTAACTACGTCAATTTGATGCCATTGAAGTTGAAAAGTGTTGCGTTATGCCTAGAGTGTCCATTTCCCGGCCATTTTCCTGTTCCCGGGAATCGGGAAATATGGTGGCCTGTTTCCCGGGAATTCCCGGAATCCCGGGAAATAATCCAAAACATGTAAAATATATACATAACTTATCGAACCTTACGTGCATTTAACCCATATTTTGTTCAAAATGTACTCTTCATAATGTTTTTAATTAATTAAATCAAACTGTTTTCAACAATGATAAATTAAAACAGTCAAACGAACTATGAAATTATCGGAATATGTTAAATGAAGAACTCATTCATGCAAGTAGGGATTAATTTAAAAAAAATCATTATATTTGTTCGATTATACCAACCTTTTTTCGTTTTCCTGAATATTTCCTGAAACCTGAAACAAATACGATGTGTTCTTCATTTTTTAGTTTTAAAATTCATCTGGCTTTCAAAGCCAGGGGAAAACAAGTGCCTAAATGTTACTTTCGATAAAACACAATCTGCCTAACTGCTGCGCGATTATTCATATATTTTTCGAATTGTTGTGGGCTTTCGTTCAATAAAACAATGTGGAAATACATATAATCTTTTAAAAACTTATCTATTTGAATAAAAAAATGCACCAAATGGCTGCAAAATATCTACTGCCACAGGAATCGGAATATCCTCAATGAATTCTGTATGACTTCATTTTCAAAAAGAACAATAAGAATGGTTTCGGAGGCTGTCAGTCTTTTCCAGAGAAATAATTTCATACATGTCAGGAATTCCCGGGAATGAAACTATGATTCCCGAGAATTGGGAATTCCCGATTTTAAAGAAGTTGATGGTAACGTTTTGAATTTGTCAAAAACTAACTCATAATTTTCCGTGCAGAATCAAACATTTCTAACGCACGCCGACTGACCATAATTTGTTTTCTCTTATTTTACTGATTATCTGCAACAAATTTCGGCACCAATTGTCGTGCCGAGGGCCATCTGTGTTATTTAAAAGGATTCTTTTAAATATCCTATCAATTCGCATTCATCATTACTCGAAACGCTTCCATTCACGAATTCAGCCGTTCCTAATTGAACGCTTTTCGGTGCCTCAATTATTCATCTGAAGTGGGGGGAGCTAGCACTCATTCTTTTAGCACCACGCAACGGAACGTTTCGGAATGGCCGATTCAGGATTCGTTTCCTTTTTTTTGGGAAAGCACCGTGAATTTACCTTTGTCATTCCGATGAAAGCGACCCCACTTTTGCGCGCTTGGGGTTTGGGGCATCGCCCTCCATAGGGTGGCTTTTCAGCGAACTGCTAAATGTTGTGAGGAGAGTTCCTACCCTTTGGCTCCCGGTCATCCAACTCGAGAGGGCGTTCGTATCTTGCTGAGCTGCCTAATGATGGTCTTTTGTCTTGGCAGGTGAAAAGCAGTTTTTCCTTTCTTTATTTCTCTACTGCTGAAATAGTAGACAAAATGAAGGAAAAAAAAAACAGTTCCAAGACAATGCGGCACGTCCTTGTTGTTTGGCTGCTTCAGATCTTCGCACCTCACGAGTGAGTAAGAAGGGAGTTGAATGGGTGGGTGGGCGTTATTGCTTTATTGGGTGTTGTTTTATTATGTGGAAGGGTCCTTCATTAGCGCTAGAGAAATGGAACTTTTGCATGTTGATGGTGCTCTAATGATGAATGAGTTCTGTTAACGTGGAATCCAACAAAAGAATGCTCAAAACTAAGAAAAAGGAAGCAAAAAACTTTCGTATCACGCAAAACAACTTTACAATGTGATTCAGATTCAGCAACCACATCACAGGGATAAAGTTTGTTTGGATTCGTTCCTCGGTGCTGCTGGTTAAGCTCATACTTAGTTAGGATACCTTTTCCATTTTGCAGATGCTTAAAGGATAACTAAAACTTATCCACCCAAATCAGTTACCCTATAGTAGTTGGGAGTTGGAACCCCAATCCGGGTAAAGTATAATCCCCATTCGATTGGAAGTTGACACAAATTCACAGACAAAAAAGTGCATTCAGCAATAAACTCCGAAAAGCAAATCCTCAAACCGGAAAATAAGATTTCTGTTAAACCAGTCCACAAAACCCAAGAAACTATCAGGCAAATTCTTCCGGGAACAACTCAATTCTGGTATACCAGTTGCCATCATCATCCGCATGAGAGGGAGTAAGGATGCATATATGCTCTTGTATGGACATGTACAATCCAGGAAGAAAAGTAGCTAGCTCATCATACCGAAAAGCCGGGCAGTACCCGAAAGCCGTATGTCCCAACACAATTTATCTTTCCTTGCGTATTTCATCCCCAGAATTTGCGTTGAAGAATTCTGTTCGTTTCGGATTCCATCCCATTTACATATAGTGCATATAAAATTGTGCTGTCCAAGACAGAGCGAGAGACTGCGAGTAAGAATGCGATAGACTGAGAAATAGGGAGCGCGTTAATAAAATACTACCGAGTATTACCTTTTTGTGTGATTTATAACCTGCTGGTTTTGGACTCGACGTCTACGCTCATGGGTGTGTAATGTTCGGTTATGTTCTCCAAAACCTTGGGATTACATCATCTTCTTTCGATGTCGATCCACATAAACGGTCGATCAAAGGTTTTTTACTAGATTCGTCGTCGCAGTCGCAGAATATGTTTGTTGAAAGCCATACAATCGGGAAAAGGATTTCCGATAGTGTTTAGTAATAACAGGCTGACTGATGAATCTTAACGAATATGTGTTAACACACTGAAAGACAAAATAATTGTATGCTTTACAGGAAATCCAAAACTATAAAATTGGTATAGAAAACTGCTTAAATACTTTCTGAAATACAAACTTGTGCTACAAACTTAACAACGATGTTAAACTTTGGAAGGCTCTACCAGGGCCGGATTAAGCCAAAGGGGGCCCGGGGAATTTTTCTAGTGGGGCCCTAATTTTTTCATTTTAATCAAAGATATATCTGCAGCAGTTTGTAAACAAAAAAAATTTAGTTTATTAATTCAAAAAACAAGCTATATTTTAGTCTTATAAAATGCAAACTAAAACTGCAGATCGTTTGTCCAAACTCGAAAGATCAATCCTGATGAAAAATATTCATCCTCACAATAAAGTTTCAGTTGTAAAAGTCGTAGCCAAAATTAAAATCAAAATTCTCCTTTATATTTCGTGAACCTCAAAAATACCATCCAAATTAAAGTCTCATAAATTGTGGCTTCAAAATTTGAATAAAAAAATATCAGTAAAAGTTCCGAAAACAGATTAAAAATTTGTTCTGAAAAAGATTCAAAATGCTAAAATAATACAATAAATTGATATCAGTTTTCTTCAACAGAATTACAGTCGACAAAATCACAAGAACAATGAGGATATTACTTTTTTCCTCGAAATCAACATTAGAAAAAACAACATGATTCAAACGTCAGCATTCGAATCAAATCCAATTAAATGATAAAATAGAAATAATAATAAAACAGAATTCAACAATAAAGACTTTGAAAAAAAAACTCCAGTGCCGGAGCTCGGTTAATTCATACAGATATGAATTTAAAATCATTTTATAATTTAAAAAAACTAAATTCAAAACTTTCGTTAGAGAATTAATGGAAAATTTCAATACAGAGCATTTTTTACCATTTCTTTGATAAAAACGACTCGAACTTTAGGAAAAATAATGAGCATTGTAATATTCAATCAAAGCATTGATTGTGTCTCTGAGAAAACACGCAGAAGCATTCTTCAAAACTCGGGTATCGAATGCTGGCAGATTGGATTTGAAAAGAGAAAAATTGAAGACCATATTCGTTATTTGTTATCAGATTTCAATTATCAAGCTTCGTACTCGAATAAAAAAAATGTTATTAGAATTATTGATAAATTGCAGTTTCAAATCTTGGAATTTATCCCATAATAGTGAAAAATTATATGTTTATCGAAATCAAAGATTTTTGATAAGTGCCTCCTAAAAACTATAGTTTGTAAATAATTTGTTGCTTTGTTGAAAGTTTGAAGGTATTAGACGTTACTTGATAATTTTACCGTTTGCTTCACCCATACAAGGTCTGTAGAACCAAAGGGGTAGAAGTGCAGAAATGATCATTTTTAAGTATAATCCATGACAATTTTTTATGATTCATACAATATTTGGTGAAATTTTAGATTAAAAAAAAATTCATACTTTTCCGATCGAACGAAAGTTATAACTTTTTGAAACGTGTATAAAAACTTGAAAAAAGAAAACTTTGAAGCGCATTTTCTCGAAAAGAGCTTTTATGCACGAACTAGCTGATCCGTTGTGCTTTGCTACAGCTTCCGAAAATAGATGTAATTTGTAAAAATTTATTCAAATTTAGATTTGAGAGAGCATTTTTTTAAATCAAACCTCATCATACTTCAGAACCAACAACTTTGAAATGAGAGCTGCAGCTACAGTTCTGAATTGCAATTCAAACATGGTACATATTATTTACTGAAACTTGATCTCTAAACTCGTTTTTCAAGGTCTGAAATTTGTACTCTGTACCCAAAAAACCTTTTTAAATATGGTTCCTTCTTTGAAAAGCTCTTTATCATAAATTTACATGGGAGCTCCCCCATCTTTTCCAATTTTGTCCCCCACTGCTTGAAGAAGGAAAGCAAATTTAACCGGCTCGAGTTGACATAAATAACTAAGTCGAAAGAAAAAGATTCGCATATTGGAATTCATTACAAATTGTACTTTATGGAGATAGAATTTTTGTAACTGATGAATAGCGTGAATCGAGACAGTTTTGTGAGTATATTCCTAATATTCTGTATTATGAGCACTTCCAGCTCCTAATAAGCTTTAGATGAGGTATTTTTTTAATTTTCAACTTAAACAAATACCCCATCTAAAGCTTATTAGGAGCTGGAAGTGCTCATAATACAGAATATTAGGAATATACTCAAAAAACTGTCTCGATTCACGCTATTCATCGGTTATAAAAATTCTATCTCCATAAAGTACAATTTGTAATGAATTCCAATAAGCAAAAGAAATATGAAAAAAATAAAACGATGAAAAGGATTTTAATAACCATTTTAAAACAGCTTTTTTCACCATTCTCGCCTACGAAGTAGTTTGAATATCTATCCTTTTTGCGCCAAAGCGCCAAGCAAATTGTAAAAAAAAATCGCCAGATTCCAAACTCGTGATCATGAGACATTATAGCCTGAAGTTTTCCCAAACAGCACTTTTCATGGTAATGAAAAATATATTAAATTAGTTATGTATTAAATACAGTGTAAATTTCTTTTTTTTTAAATTAATTTACTACGGCAAAAAATATAAATATTTAAAAAAATATCAGTTGCATCACCAAATAAGTTCTCAGCGTTTTTTTTTTTATTTTCTCTTTGAAAGTTAAATATTCAAAAATGTTGGCAAAAGCAAATTTCTAAGTTTACATTTGTCCCGTTTATTGGGGCAAGTGTTAAAATGGATTTAATACGTATTCCTGTTTTTTGTTCTATCAAGTTTCACTGATACATCTGCAGTATTCCTGCTGTATAAATTTATGTTTGTTACTCCACTTTTAAGGAATGCTGTTCAAAGGGTATGACCTTCATTTACAAAGACATTTAAGATTTGTCAATATCCCCTTCAGTTTCAACATTCGGCAGACCCCTTCTGGTCTTTCCAACATATTGAATCATTTTGAAGATGAATTTCTTAGAAGTTCCACCTTTGCCCTTGCCCCACCGTGTAAGTTGACAGGAGGGAATATTGTTTTTAACACTTTAAGGATATACTAAAAAATTCTCATAAAAATTTTGCGTCCAGTTGAATATCATTTCTAAAGTCTCGCTTTTCGAAAACGAAGCGGATCAAAAGTCTCTTTTATGTTAAGTACGTACTTGAATTGGTTTGTAAGCAAAAAGGACGATTATTTTCAGAATTACCACGTGCAATTAAGCAAGAAAAAAAACATCTAGGTTGCATATCGCCCCCACGTGCATAAGAAACATTGGTACTTGGTTGAGAAACAGGTGCCTGATTGTTTAATTTTTCCAGCGATCAATGAACAGTATGCTTAAGTTACTATCCACTTGCGACGACGTTTGCTTGACCATAGAGACGAAAAACAAACCCCTCAAATAAAAGAAAATCGCTCAAAATGGTTGCCATGACTTTTCAATTTCAGATTTTGGCAAAAAAATGTATATGTTTTATTCGATCGGCAAAATGTCAATCTGGGTCTCATCTAGGCGTCATTCATAACCATGTGCCCTACAAATGAGCTAGGAATCAAGTAGAAAAAAATCACATCAAGGCTTCATATCGCCACCCCTTGCACTGAAAATATTCTTGGTTGAGAAATACGCGCCAAAATATTCCCACTGATCAGTATGCTATGCCATGGTTACTATCCTTTTGCGACGTTGGCTCGCGACGCCTCGACCATGGAGACGAAAAACAAACCGCCCAATGGAAGAAAAAATCTCGAGAAAATGGATGTCATGACTTTAATTTGTTTCGAAAAACTACAAATTTTGTATGGAAGCCCCCCCTTCCTTAAGTCGGATGGAGTTTTGACTATTACAGAAACCATCCCCGGCCTCAAAAACCCTCAGATGCCAATTTTGACGATGATCGGTTCAGTAGTTTCCGAGTCTATAGGGAACAGACAGACAGACAAACATTCATTTTTATATATATAGATATATAGATAACTCTGCGGTTCTAAGGTAAGCTTGCAAGATTGCCCGGTTTTATCCGGGTTAGCACGAATACTCAATACCAAATTTGAGAAATATTGGGTCCGGATTCATAAAGCACGGATTCTGCCTGGATTTTTTGATAAATATTATGATTTTTAGATAAAAAAAGCCAGGATTGGCAACCTAATTCTTGTTTTATCCAATGTATGTTTCCCACTTACTGTTTTAGAACTAATGAAAATTAGTGTATGTTTCTTTAGCAAGTTATGGAGGCATCGGGTCGTGGAGAATTTTTTTTTAACATAGTTTGTATTACAAACGCTGAGTTACAAATCGTGAATGAATTATTATTTTGGGAAGCCTCCCGTCCTAGTTTAAAATATCATAAATTTTGAACTTTTAATATAGTTTGCTGGTTTTGTTTAGAGCAAAACTTTTCTTTTTCTCCTCAGGTGGTTCTACAAATGTGACCTAATCTTAAAAATGATTACACAATTTCTGAATATTGTTCCAGAAAAGCGTTCGGGAATTTAGGTGGAATCACAGGCAATTGCTTAAAAAGTATTTTGATTGTAATTTGAATATATGCTAGGACAAATGTTGTAAGAAAATCATGTGTAATCCAATGTTACCGAAATGTGTTATTAGTTTTTAAGATGTTTTAAATTAAAAAAAATAGGGTAACGGACTTATTTTGGATCGAGTACATATTTCCTACCACCTTGCAGGTTTTTTCCAATCTTTTTTCTCATAAATCATTTGAATCATGAAAATTTTGAACAAATATAGTTTAAGCTACTTCTTATGATTCTCATCATATCTAAGATTGTATTTAAATAAACTGGCAAGGGATATAAAATTGAAAATAAAGTATCTATTGATTTTTCACAGTTTGACCAAATCAAGCCTATTTCAGGAGAACGTACCATTATTGGAGTCAACTTCCAAGAAGTTTTCTGCCTAGCTGTGATGAATTTAACAACTACGAACATGTTCACTTGAAAACTAGTTTGCAATCTAGACGAACCAAACAAACTTGTTTTAATAGCAATCTGACCCATGTCGAAAATAGGTCCTACTTAATTCCTTAGGGACTTTTTTTGGACCACCCAACATAACCTGAATATTTAAACTGCTGTCAAATGATCATGAACGTAATAAAACGTTGCACGGCGAAATGAAAAGAGTTATGCAAACTATTTCAATTGCATATTATAAATAAATTCATTAATCATCTCCCTAAAGCCCATCCCCGCCTTTACACGGGGTTCACAACAATCGGCATAAAACCGAGCCAATTTTAACTTACTTTTTCTTCACTATGCTTTATACCACGTTAGTCTTACAATCTACAGCATTGACGACTGTTTTATAATTTGTTTTCAAATGACTCAGCTTAAAGAAGCTTTAAAACATGAAAAAACTGGACATGTACCAATTTTATTAAATCATTATTTTTTATACTTCATGAAAAATTATTGACAGTTTGGTCTAAAAGTAACACCCAGACAGGGTTGATTTGCGAGAAAAAAAATATACTTGGTTAGGTAAAAGAGACAAAATATAAACGCCGTCTAAGAAGGGAGAAAACGACAACAAATCGGCAAATGTGTAACTGAGTTTAATATTTGTAACAGTTGAAGTATCTTAGTAACTAGTAAAATAATTTTAACAAATAATATATTCGACTTTAGCTATGAGATGCAGAGATGTTAAAATCGCGAGTCTACATGCTCGCACTTTGTCCTTCTTTGCAGAACGATTTTATTTCGTTAAACTCAATCTGCAATGATGCTATCTAAAGTTCAACTCGGAAAGCATCAGGAAGTAAGCTTCGGGTAAACTCGGCAGGAGTAAACAGCAATCGGGGGAAACATCAGCGAAGCAAACGAACAGTTCTGCGAATTAAAAAAAATCGTTTTCGTTCGGCAGCCGAACACATCAATCGGACAACGCATGGGGGCGTGGCTAAAAGTGATAGATACAAGGGAACGGGAAACGAGCGAGAGAAGGGTGCGAGAAATGTTAACTCGGTCCGTCGGGCAACGATCGCTCGTGAGCATTCGTGTACGGAGAGCTTCGTTCTGTTGTTTCGTTGGTGTGATTTTATTCCTCCGAGGCATGGAAAACATCAATTCAGAACTGTTCTCTTCGTTTTGTGTGCAATCACGTCATGATTGGAACGAAGATAAAATCAATCTGCACACAACAAGTTAAACTCGGAAAAAATCAGCCGAATGATTCTTTCCGAAGCGAGTTTACACACCGCTGATGAGATGGTCTTAACGTGATTCAAAACTTAGGAAAAAATAGTTGTAATGTGTAAAAATTACAAGCAAAAAGTCTAGAAATCGAGTTTTTAACCTTCCAAAGCCGTTCGCTAAATATCCGTTTCGGGGAAATATGCGTTGTAATTTGATTTCGTTCTCCTGGCTGTAAATGTTAACCGATTTTGATGCTATTATATTCATTGTGTAGGTAATTTATTCTAATTACTCAACATTTCAAAATAAAGTCGATATGTATTACCAGGTTTTCAGAAACTAGTTCAGAAAGTTAAAAGTCCGAAAAATCAATTTTATTTTTAAAATACTCATAACTTCTGACAGCTTTTCTGTATTTAATTATTTCATTGATGTTTGGAATTGTCAAGAATCCATCTATCTGACAATGTATAGATATTTTGGGGTCCAATGAAAGTTTTAACCGCTATGACAGATCTTCCGGTAGAAAAAAGTCTTACTTTAAAAAAACGATATCCAGTTTTGGCTTTGCTTAGCTGTATTTTATTTTTTAATGAACCGATTTTAAAAACTCAAATTTTAGTTTTTTGGCGTTAATATGATCATTATTTTCATAGAACATACTTGGTCTGTCAAAACTACCAGTTCATTAGTATATTGGAATGATGATAAAGATGTTTGAAATGTGCGCTTCGGGTCATATTGACCCGAACGGCTTTGGAGGGTTAAGCACCTGTGGTTATGCAATTTAAAAAAAAACTGTTGAAGTATTTACTCCATCAATAAGTTTTTCCGTAAATTAAAGTTGTTTCAAAGATAATACTAAACTATTACTTATTTTTAAGGGAAATAAATCTGGCTTTTAAATGGTTAAAGAGATCGCATAACTCTCGCACATTTTTATCGTTTTTAAATTTATGTATTCTGCAAAACTGAAGCCAAACCAAATCCACTAAGGTTTTGGAAGTCAAAATGCATCAATTGATGTCGTGTCAGATTTTCTTAACTTATCATTCGGTCGCCTGAAGGAGATTTGCGTTCTAAAAATTTATCCTAAAGATAAGCCAACGGGCCAGTATTAAACACTACAGAATAAATTTCGTCGAGATTGCAGTGTGCTGCCGGAATTTTCAACACATTTGAAATACACTACAAAACGGGGGAGTTTATCTTGTTTTTGCTCTATCCTTATCGTAAATTACTGTTTTAATGCATAAGAAGTTGTAGAAAAAAAAGATTGTAGAAGGAAATATTCAACAAACAAGTGTACCTAAATAGACGCTGATGAAAATTGAAGAACGTTAGTTCAGGAATGAATTAACGAAAACAAACAAAACTTGACTAAATGTTTGAAAGAGAGGATAAGATTAACTGAATTATTCGCACAATTACGCATTAATTAGTGTCGAAAATATAGTAAAATTAAAAAAATAAACTTATTTAGTTGAAGGGTGGCCCTAAAAAGGTCCAGAGGGTGGTTCAATATAGAATGCTGGAGGTCAAAATACCGACCAGGACAATAATCGATGAAACGAATTTTTAGGCTTAAATCTTGCTACATTGCATCAAACGACGATATGTTCCGAAAGAAAAAGCCTTGATCTTCGTAATGAACGGATAAAGTAGTAAAAAATTGTAACATGTACTTTTTTATTTCAGAAAATAGCATAACTACTTCTCAAAGCGGTCCAAAATAGGTCCTTTACCCTATTATGGTTTATAGGTATTCAATAAGGGGGCATCCATTTAAAACGTAACGCTTATAGGGGGAGTAAGCTCGAGCGTTACGAATTGTGACATGAGGAAGTTAAAGAGGTATGGTCTATTTTTTAATTTTAATCGATGTTTTTTATGTCATGCAATTTTTACAGGGGAATGATGAGCAAACCAAATTTATTAAATTTGTAAGCTTCAACAGCTTTAAAGCCGTAGCCCGTGACGCAGATGATAGCCTTCAAGTCTTCTTAGCCAGCGGACATGAGATCGAATTCCAGTCACGGCATACATAGTACACTTTCTGTGAGTTGGTGGTTTCAGCATTCCAAAGATTGCCAGCCATCATATCTTCGAAATGTGTACGCTTAGAGTAAGGAAAAAGGAGGAAACTTCAAATTGCATCTAGATGTACATATGTGTTTGTGTTCATTTAAAAAAAAACAACAACAACAACAATTCATGTAGCAATGCACAGTACATAAGTTTGACATGTCTCTGTTCTAACCTTAACAAAAGTTTATGTAGCTCGTATCATCATACAGTCCTCAATATGTTAAATTATATTTAGATTATGAAAACCAATTTTGTAGAGCAATCGGTGCATGTGCGTGCAAACAAGTTACAGCCAAAAAAATGTTTTTTTTTCGTTATTTAGGAAAAATTATCGAGGGTCGTTGAGCCACGTTCAGCAACTACTTAGAATTAACCAAATGAGCTGAAATTTGGCATAAGACCTTCTGGTAGACCAAGCAACAATTTCAACTCCAAGATATAGATTCTAGAACATTCCCTTTTGTTCGGTCACCCTAGGAAACGTAAAGTCAAATTTTTGAACAAAGCTGTCCTCTCAACTCGCTTAAAACTTGTATTGATAAGTTCAGGCTGCCCTCCCAACACGCCTTTCATTTTCAAGCTGTCCTCTCAACTCGCTTGGACTTTCTATCAATATGTTCAGGCTGTCCTCTCAACCCGCTTGAAGTTGTGATCGATATGTTCAGGCTTGTCCTCTCAACTCGCTTGGAATTTCTATCAATATGTTCAGGCTGTCCTCTCAACTCGCCTTCCAATTTCAAGCTGTCTTCTCAACCCGCTTGAAGTTGTATTCGATATGTTCAGGCTGTCCTCTCAACTCGCCTTCCAATTTCAAACTGTCCTCTCAACCCGCTTGAAGTTGTAATCGATATGTTTAGGCTGTCCTCTCAACTCGCCTTTCATTTTCAAGCTGTCCTCTCAACTCGCTTGGAATTTCTATCGATATGTTCAGGCTGTCTTCTCAACTCGCTTTTCAATTTCAAGCTGTTCTCTCAACCCGCTTGAAATTGTGAACATGGTCATTGGTCAAGCTGTCCTTACGATTCGCTTAAAATTGTATTTTTTCCCATGTTGTCTTCTCAACGAAACTTCAATTAAGCAAAACTCACCAATTCCAATTTCAGAATTATTTCATAGCCCGCTCATTTGCAAAAAAAACTAGTAAATTATTATATGTGGCACGTTTCCTTTTTTTCCACATCAAGCTAGATGACTTCCGACAGCATTACTTTTTGTTTTAACTTCTTTTCACATAATGAATATTCAAATTACTAATTTTTCCACACTTATTTTTCGATGGGTATTTATAAACTACTTGATTTTCAATCAAGAGTGATGCAAATAAATCAATCGTGAATCGTTTGTTTTGCTTTTTGCTACGATTCTTTTTTTAATGATATCTCGTTTTATCAAGATAACGAGATACCACCTGTCACGGTCGCCAAATGTGCAAACCCGCCCGGAGCTCCGAAGCCCGGAAGTAGCACTAGTGGCCCACTGGATCACTTGCCGCCGCGGGAACCGCACGCACTACTCGGCTGACTCGCCTGCTTATCGACTGACTGACGGAATGACTCGCTGCATGCACGCTTGAGGCGAATGACACGGTATTGGTTTGATCCATTCACACAATACGGTATCGATCGCTTTGATTCATTCTCTTCTAGAAGAACCGAATGATTCAGCTGTAGAAGATATTTGAAAACTTTGACTTTCAGGACACAAATGCGTGGAATGTAAAACATGATGGAAATATATATATTTTATTTGCATTTAAAATGTATGAAATTGAGAGATCATGTGTTCTTTTTTCGTAAACATTTAAATATTGTTTTTAGAAAATCCGCATATCTAACAAGACGAGCAAATAAATCATTTGTAAGCTTTTTTTTGAAAATTGGCTTAAACAACATTAGTTTTCAAATTACCCATACACTGATCATCAGTAGGTACCTGCAAATGTAAATCATGATATTTCAAACGAAATTGGTAAATAACATTTTTCTACTTGCTCCGAAGAAAAATAACACCCTGCATCGGATGAAAAACCCAACTCTTGTAAAAGAGGTGCACCATGGGTGTGAAAAGCTTAGATAGCTTGTTCCCTTGCATCATTATTGCATGTTCCCAGAATCCCACCCGAGAGTGTGTGTGTGCTCTTACTTTGAACTTTTATTGAAAATAAAACGGCGAGGTAAGTTCCATAGAAAGGTACATGAATCACATCTTACAAAATTATTCGATTTTTTTTTAAACAACTACAAATCTTTGTAAAACAAACTGAAACAAATTTCGTTTGAAAACAACGTTTTTCTTTTGGTTGAACCTTTTCCAGCATCACCACCGGATGTTCCCTGAAATTCAATCCGCACAGCAAGTTGCCGAGATGTTTTTGTGCCTTTCCACATGAGAGGTCCGATTCTTGAAGCTCAATTCCTTTGGGTGACCCTCACCGAAAATCGTAAAGGATGGAAGGAAGGTATATTCTAAATCTGAGCGTAGTCGTAGGTAACTCAACTTTCTCGAGTACAAGTGTGTCGGGGTGTTCGAGTTAATGGGCGGGAATGCATCATTTTTTTTTTTGGCCGGAAACTGCAGTACGATGGATGTGCAGGTGAAAATGAAGGAGCACTTTTTATTCTTATGGATTTTCTCAGTTAAAGGTTTTCTGATAAATTTATATCCTAAGCTACCTACAGTTGTTTACTTTTGCTCAACAAGATGATCTAGAGACGTTTCTGTTTCATTCAATTTACAGAATTAAAGGTAATTGTTTTATTTTGCTTTTAAAACCAAATTGTTTTGATAGTTATTGGTAAAAAAATACGATAGATTACATACTTTACATAATATGCTGAAACTTGGTCAAATTTTACGCTTTCATCTCATCTCATCTACCCATCTATTTTTTTTTAAAGAAGAGGAACAAAATAATTTGCAATTTTTATAACAGGACCTTAAAATATTCAATAGTAAAATTCTGGTAGCGTTTTAACTGAAATGTTGTGGGTTCAAACAAATTTAATACAAACTGTACCAAAGTTGAACATATATTTTTATTCTCGAAACATTCGAAGTAAAATTCCATCCGTCAACAAAATGAACAAAAATCTGAGCTCTGCAGTGGAAGTGATTACTGGCTTAAAGCATCAGGCTCATACCCGTCAATCTCCGCATTTGTAGCAGCAAAAAACAAGAGAGAGAAGGAGCTCCAAAACACCATAAACCCTTTTACAGAAAACAGCACACGATTTCTCGGAAAATTGGCTGAATTTTTAACGTTTGATCGTGTGTATGATGGGAAAGTGTTGTGTTGTGGGTGGGTTTTTCGGAAAATGGCGAAGCTCTCTGTGGCAGTGTGTTGATGGATGGAAAGCCAGCACGAAAATGGGCATGTTAATTGCCATGGTAAATTGCCGTAAAACCGACCGAAGAAACGTTGATTGTGCGGAATTTGCCATTCCTTTTGATCACGTGCATCGATTTCACAGCCGAGCCGATAGCACACCTCATTTGTCCTATGTGATTTTGTAATGCCGAGGCTGAGGCCGAGGCTGAATCTGGTGCTCTGCCCTGCTTTTCCGGATTGTGGGTGGGTTTAGCATATCTCTGTTTGTGTGGCAGAACCATCATTATTGTTCGGACGTGTGGGCTTTCGAATGGCAGCGTTCGTTGTGTTTTTGCCATACAGATGGGAGAATCAAAGAGATATGTTGCAGGGGATCAAAATTGCCATGCTCTATCAATGACGCGTCTTTTGGGTACGGTTTCATTTATTTTATGTTTTATTTTGTTTTGTTTTTCTCTCCTGGTTTCTGTTTTTGGCTGCTGTCGGGAATGACGGATTTGCATGGACCGTTGAATTGCGTCCCGGTTCAAACGTGACCGCTTACATGCGATCAGGCTGGATTCCGCAGTCGTTTTTGTTTCTGACAACCGAAACAAATTGAACCATCAATTAAAATCCCTAGGATTTGCTTGCAAAGAGATAGGTACCGTTTGATTATTCTTGATAAACGATCGGAATTTCAAATAACAAAAATTCTGGAGAGAGTTGAGATATGTTCAATTCTTCATGTTTTCATATGAATGAGGTTACTTGATGCCCTTTTCAAATTTTCATCATATCTTTTTGGTAAAATTTAGCAACTCGCTATCTTTTGCATTTTCTAACGGCGCGTAATGTCAAATTTATATGCTCCAAAAGTAAGAACGGTACATGAACTTGTAGATGAACTAGATATATTTTCGTTAGACTATAAAAATCGTGATATTTTTAAGTTACAGCAGACTTAATCCTTTACTACTTCACTTGATCCTTAATTCAGGGTGCCTAGACCCTAGGAAAAAATCTAGTAAAATCCAAAGATAAAAGGTCCGTTGAATTTTTTTTTGTCTTATTAGTTCCCATTTTTCAGTTTGTAAGTATCAGACAAAGAGAATTCTAAAAGTTAGTCTACTGCACTTAAGTCATTGTAAACTTGAAGGCGTAATTTTCTAGTTTAATACAGTATTTTTAGTTCTTTTTAACAGATAATAACTGGATAAACATTAGTTATTGAACAGATATAAGTTATTCCATGATACCCAATGATCACGATCCCATCAGCAGAAAAATATACCTTTTTTGACTCTAGGGATCAATTATACCCAATACATACATTTTAGAAAACTGTTTCTTAAAAAAATTGAGAGTTTACTATAGCTTAAAAAATATTATGAAGTTCATATACACAAACGATCGACATATTGCAATTTGCAATTAATATTTTCATTATAATTGATTCAGGTGAATAACACTATAAAATGATAAAAAAAGATCTCACAAAATAACAAAATTGACATAATAATTTTTTCAAACAAAATTCAATATCTTGAAAAATCAAATTTGCTGGGAAAACTCATTGTTGTTTTGTTCCATTTGGCACATTTTTCTAGATTATTTGATATTTGTCAGACATTCCTGTTTCGAGATATAGTGAAGTAATCAAGTGTCCCCAGGGATCAAGTATCCTCATTCTCCCCTAATATTGAAATTCAACGTGAGTCAACATTCTTGAAAATTTGTTAGCTATTTGGTCATTTAGTTAAAAGAAACTGAGTTTTGTTAATTAAAAAAATGAAAAATCTATGTTATGTAAAAAATGGTACATATAACTAATATAAGTTGTTTGTAGCACAAATTAAAGATTGTTGTATGTTTTTATTGTATTTAAATTCATCTGAATAAAAATCATCGAAAAACTTTGCTTGTCTGTCATGAACCTCAAATAATAATTATACCTACCCAATTATCAGAGTAAAAATGAATTTTATATAAAAAAAATTTCAGGTTTCTGAAATATGGACCCAGGAAAACAAAATAAGAACTTCGAGACACAAAATTGAATTGTGGAAAGACTTCACAAAAATACGCACAGACAACAGAAACTTAAATCAATTTATTTCAAAAACGATGAAACGTCCAACACTGAAAAAAAATCATTCAAATGGACTATAATACATAAACATCTGTAAAAAGGCCTTAAAGATATTGATTTTGGTTGAAAAAAGTGAAGCAAGTTCTGTCTCTTTTTGCAAAATTGAACAAGCAGCGTATTTTTTTTGTTTTAAAAAAAAACCTAGAATCCAAGGAAGATTTCCATTGATTTTGGGACAAACAAAAATTCCCCTTCCTTACACTAGATAAACGCGAAGAAGATAAAATCTACTAAAACATTATATTATTCAATCAATTACCAAAAATTAATGCACCTAGTCAATTTCCGTTGGTGTTGCCTTTATTGGATTGAAATAAAAAAAAAAAAACGGTTTTTATTGTCTTTGGAAATAATAAAATGAATCGGACATAAATTCGTTTAATTTTTCTGTTTCCTTTTTTTTGTGTTTTAAATTTGTTTAAGTTAAAGAAAAAGATGTAATTATTATAATTCCTTTTAATTATCCATGAAACTTTTCAAAATATTAGTGCTAACTTCAGTGCGGCCAACCGAAAAAAAAATTCAAATTGGCTCTCTGGTTCCAAAGGTAGGTCATCTCTGGTATAAAATAAGAATAGAAGCTAATTATTTGCTTAAGAGTGCAAAATCTATGCAAAAGAAACGAGCTTTTTCAGATTTTTGGCATTTAAGAACCAAAGTAGGCTTTTGGTCCAAAGTTGGAGCACTTACCATATTTATAAGGCACAATTTTCCCGTTTGTTAGTACAACGTGCTACTTTTAATACTAAATACCCCTTTCCGATGCAACTGATACAGCCACAACTCGTTTTCTCGAACACGAACATCTTTTTGAACCTTCTAGTTTAAGTCCGCCTCGAAGATTATTGTTCGAGTGTAAAATACGAAATAATACACACAAAAAAATAAAACAGATAGATCAATGTTTTCGATGCTTGCAGGATTTTACAATCTGATACAGATGTCGATAATGATTCAAAATCAGTACCAGGATAAGGATCCAAGATCAGACACCAAGATCAGATTTGAAGATAATGCTTCAAGATCACAATCCGCGCTTAAGATTCACGATATGATCCAGGCATGGCCGTAGGAATAGGGGGGAGGGGTTTGGGAGTTCCACCCTCCCCCCCCCCCCCCATGAGGGTCCAAAAAAGCAAGCGAGCTTTTCTAATCTACACTAAAAATTTAAAATTCATTATCAAGTTGTAATAATTGAGCCAGGTTTTTCAAGAGTAACTATCTAGACTAGAAGCTAATCCCAAAACCTCAAAAACCCTTTTCAAGCTCAAAATTCTGTTTTTCAAAATTTTCTCACTTGTTCATAGAAATTCAGGTCTAAATATTAAATTTAAAATTAAATTAATCCCATTTCGAAGGTTCTGGTTCCATATTACAATACACAAATTTGTGTATATATGTACATATATATCGTATTTTGGATACTATATTCAGTTTAGGATTCTTGATTTTCAGTTCTTATAATCACATGGAATTGGTAATGAAAAGCTTCTTCAAAATCCTGATTCAAATTTGGTATTGCATTTCATATCAAATTTAAATCATATTTTTGCAAAAGTTTTCCGAATATAAAAAAAAAGAAAAAAAATTGGTTTTAATTCAAATTCGATGTTCTTTAACTTATTTCTTACACATAATTCGAACCATGGCTGTAGGAACGGAGGGGGGAGGGGTTGGGGGTTAAACTCCTCCCCCCATGAGGATCCAAAAAAGCAAGCGAAGTATTCTACTCTACACTCAAAATTTTAAATTCATAATTAAATTATGATAATAGAGCAAAGATATTCAAGAGTAACGATCTAGACTTGAAACTAATGTCAAAACCTTAAAACCTCATCCCAAGTTCAAAATTCTGCTACAGTTTTTTCAAAAAAAAAATTTCACTTCTTCATAGAATAAAGTTGTAAAAATTTTCAGCACGTACCCGGGCCGGAAAAATCCGGGCTGTTTTATATAAAAATATGGCAAAATCCGGGTATTTGATTTCAAAATTGTCGACCAAAATCTAGGCAATACCGGGAAATTTTGATCAAAACCTAGAAATTGCCCATCAAAAATCAAGAAAAAAATTGAAAAAACCTTTCATGTGTATTTTTTTAAATTTTGCACCAAAAATTTTGGAAAAGAAAATAATTTACAACACAATTTGTTTTTAAAAGTTTGATTTAAAAATAAGAATGAGAACAAACCCGGAAAATACGGGCGAATTCCAGGCAACCGATTCAGACCGGACTTTTCCCAAATTTTATTTTAAACAGCTGGGTATATTTATATTATTAATCGGGCAATCTAGCAACCTTATCACAGAAATTCAGGTCTGAACATAAAATTTTATATTAAACGCATATTTTAGGTTCTGGTTCCATATTACCATAACCTAAATTGTATTTCTATATATTTTCGTATTTCTGATTCTGTATCAAGTTTATTATTCTGGATTATCAGTTCGAATCAGGAATAAAATGAAAATTTACATTTTCAAATTCTCAAAAAAAAAATTTTCCGAATATGAAAAAAAAAGAATTTTGTTTTATATTCAAATTCGAAGTTTTCAAAAATTATTCTAACACAAAATTTAAACATTTAAAGCTTCTAAGTAACGATCCAAAATTGAAAATTCAGATTAAGATTCATCATGTGAAATTCAAATTCAGATTCACAATGCAGATTTAAAATAAATAATTGAAAAAAAATGAATTGAGATTAAACCAGCGGTACAGAATTTAAATAATAAATTCATGAATGATGTCTCTTAAAGTTGACTCATTAAATTTTGATCTGGAATCGGAGATTCGGATATCGTATTTTTTTACATAACAGAAATCGTAGAAAAATTCGGAATCAGACTCAAAGTTTAATTTTTGATTTCAGGTTAAGAATTCAGATTTAAAATTCAGGAAAAAATTAAATTTTTTTATGGGTTTTTCAATCAACATAAAATTATAGAGGAATTCAAGAGAACATGTTTGTACACACAATTAAGCTGAAATCACAGATATAAAGTAGAATTAAGTTGATTTTCTATATTTCATTGTATGCCAAATATCCCAAATAATATTTAAAAAAATCATCCATAGGATTTTCATAAAGAATCAATTCTTTTTGAAAAATAATTCCTGGTAAAAAACATGTAGATATGTACCTAATCTTCATCTAAAAATATGAAAAAAAGTTCTATATTCTCTGTTAATTGTTTAACATTATTGATACTGCAGTTTTTAAGATAAATTTCAAACTAAAATCACAAATTTAGTTCAAGTTTGCATCAAGCTAATTTTATCCGAAAATTTGTTTATCCCTTACTGTTTTTTATTTTGGAAAATTTTATTTATTTTCTTAAAAAGTTGGAATCATGGAGTTTGCACAAGAGTTTAGAAGATTGGACTTGTTTGATTTCAGCATAGAAAAAGTTTTTTTTGAAAAGAAATTGATGGCTAGCCTTAAAAGAACTCATTTTATGCTCAAATTAAATAACTTTGATCTACCAGTCTCTTAAACAAATTCAAAAATTTCAACCATCAATGAAAGCAAATTCCATATTTTGTTTCTAAAGATTAACAAAAAAACTTAGCTCATCCTTTAGGCTAAAGGACACTTTTCTAAAGTAACGATTAAATACAAAAACTTTTAATGAGAACTAAACAATAATCTTGTGATAACAAATATAACTTGTTTTTTTTTTTATTCGTACGTTGTTGGGCAAAAAATCATAAGTATTAATCAGTCACCAAATCCCTCCCCATGAGTCGGTTCTTCCTACGGCCCTGATTCAAACATTCAAAACTTCAAAAAGGTGACCAAAAATCGAATACTCAGATTCAGATCCACTATTCGAAATTCTTATTCACCATACAGATTAAAAATAAATAATTTTAAGAATGAATTGTGAGTACACCTGAACTACAAAATATGAATTAAAGATTCATGAGAGAGTGCTCAAAAACTACGCTCATAAAATTTTTATCTGGGAGGAAGACTCAGAAATCGTTTTTTTGAATTGTACATTTCAGAATCGTAAAGAATTTCGGAAACAGATTCAAAATTGAATTTTTGAATGAAGGTTCAGAATACAGATTCATAATGCAGATTTAAAATTCACGAATTCATGTACAGTATTGTTCCGATTTTGTCAGCTCCCGATTTTGTCTATCCCCGATTTTGTCTATCCCCGATTTTGTCAGCTTTTAAACTTAGTTGAAATTTTCTGCTTTTGAACTAAAAACCCCAGTCATTTAACACTGTATGTTTTTTGGGGGTTGTCCTGGCCCACGTAGAGCACCACCCCTTAACCACTTGGTATTTTAAGGGTTGGTATTTTAAGGGTTGGGGTGATTGAAGGGTCATAAGAATTTTCATTGATGACGAATAGAAGGAGATTGAAAGTTGACCACATTTTGATCACATGGTTTATGGATAGCCCTGAGGGATCATCCATAAACCACGTAGACTTCAGGGGGGAGGGGGAGGGGGGTTGGCCAAAGTCTACGCTCCATACAAATTTTCGAAATTTTATATGGACAAAAGTATACGAGGGGGAAAGGGAGGGGAGAGGATCTGACATGGCCAAAAATGAGTCTACGTGGTTTATGGATAGTCCCTTAGGGAACTATCCACAAACCACGTGGATTTGTCGTTTTTCATAAAACTTTTTTTTTTTCTTTTTTAATTCAGAAAAATAAAGTACGGTTAAAAATAAAACATTTATTTTTGTAAATCCATAAAAAAGTATCACTACATACTTCAAATTAAAACGCTCCAAGTCTTACCAAGACGACACGAGGTGTTGGATGCCGCACGAAGTATGGAGTCAGCATTCTTTTGAATTTTTCTGACGGTTGTTGGATGGATGTTGTATTTCTTCGCGATGTCTGCTTTCTTTGCAGCCTTTTCCTCAAGATTCCGAAGGATTTTGACTTTTTCCTTAAGGCTGAGCGCGTTTCGTTTGTTTTTCTCAATAGGCGCTATTTTTGAAGACATCTGTAAATTGTTAAAAAAAAGCCATCTGTTTTGAAAACCATACACCTTGAAGCACTCAGGATAGTATAAACTTTGCTCTACACAGTGGTTAGCTATTAATGGTGACGCTTTTTAAAGTTAGTTTCAACGAAGGTTCTTGGTGGTGTTTCCGATATTACTGCGGAAAAATTGGTAAACGTATGTATTAGGAAACAGTATTTTCAGATTTTATTTGGCGTTTAGAACTTACCTCACCGGCGGTTGGAAGCAGAAAGAGGTTGTTGAATATTGACATCTAATCATGAAGCATTTCTGTAATGTTGGCAGCCGTGTGCTGTCAACACGTGCTGATAGGTTCAAGATGTATTCAGTTTAAAGTGATCTAACTTATGTGATCAACAAATTCAGCTGTTTTGCAATTGCATATCAATCCTGCAGCTACGCACCAACGGTATTTCAAATTTCCATTGTATGAAGGGTGTTTGTAAACAATCACTTAGGGTAGAGTTCTTGAACAAGTCCTCCATTTTGCTATTGGCAAGACCTTTAATTTGACGCCTCAAGAACTCAAATCGGTCAAGCGGTCATCGAGAAACGTGTGTGACATTATTTTGTAACATACACACACATATACACACATACTTACACACATACAGAAATGTTCCGATCTCGGCGAGCTGAGTCGAATGGTGTATGACACTTGACCCTCCGGGCCTCGGATCGAAAGTTGGTTTTTCAAGCGACATGTATACCCTTCTTTGTAAGAAGGGTAAAAAATAAAGAAAAGGGCTCAATGTCACCCCTTATCACGGTATTGACAAAAATATTGAAATAACATGTAAACGGACAATTATCAAATCAAAATTGAAATTATTCTCAAGAAAAAAAATTTCCCGATTTTTTCAGGTACCCTGTTTTGTCAGCCCTAAATTCGAGATGGGGCTGACAAAATCGGAACAATACTGTAAATGTGTTCCACAATCAACTAAATTTTTTAAGGAATTCAAATTATAAACTTAGAAATTTGCTTGTCAATTTTATTTCCAGATTGGAATTTTTCAATCAAAATAAGTTTGTACAGTACACACAATTCGGCTGAAAATCACAAAAATAAAGTCATATTTTAGCTATTTTTTAAGTTTTGTTTCATGAAATAAAACCTAATTTTATTAAGAAAATATCATCTACAGGGTTTTTATAATGCAAGAAACATGTACATGATCTTCACCTAATAAATCTGCACAAAATCTTTATTTTCTCGGTGTGTTTAACACCAGGTTTTAATATTGCAGCAAAGCAAAATTTCAAACTAATATCATAAATTTGAATCAAGTTTGCATCAAGCAAGTTTCATCCAAAAATGTTTTATCTCATAGTTTTTTTTTTTTGAATTTGCTTTAAATCGCATCGATGGTTAAAATCTTTGAATTTGCTAAAGAGTTTGGAAGATAAGGCTTGTTTGATTTGAGTATAGAGTAAGTTTAAAAAAATGAAAGCTCTCCTAAAAAATATTTTTTGCTGAAGTTAAATAAGTTTTGTTATTCAAAGTTCCATTATAAATTGAATGTTTGCGAATTGTTATTTTAAATTTCATAATAAAAACCCCCCCCATGAGTCGGTTCTTCCTATGGGCCTGGATCCAGGTATAGGATTTAAACCAGGGTCCAGGATAAGGATGGAGATGTACGATCAGGGTCTTGAAGCAGAATCCAGATCAGTATTCAGGAGGAAGCTTAAGAAACAGCATCCAAGATAAGGATATAAAATCATAATCCAGGATCATTACCCTTGATCCCGTTTCCCGAAATAAGAATTCAGAGTTCGGATTCAGGATAAGAGTCCAAGAACAGGGTTTAAGATCGCCATCCGGATCAAACGATCAAAGATCAGAATCTTTTTCGCAATCAGGATGCAAGATAAACTATATGAACTGTGATCAACGTCCAAGATCAGAATACGAATAGTGTTCTGAATAAGAATCCAGTAAAATGCTGTTTGCGTCACAATCAAGAATTAGCATCAGGATCTAGGATCAGGATACTGGAACAAGGATAAAAATTATTAATCTAAATCAATAACTAGGATCCAAGATAAAGATCAGTTGAAAGATTTATAATGAAAGTTCTTGATCCAGGATCCCGTAACATGTTCAGGATTTGAATAAGGATTGGTATTTAAGATTGCTATAAAAATCAGAAAAAATGGATCGGAACAAGGATCAGTTAAGTGATAAAAATATTATTCTTGATAAGGTTTAGGATAAGGTTGCCAGATTTCCCGGTTTTATCCAGGTTATCCCGGATATTTAAAACAAAATTAGGGAACAGTCCGACCCGGTCCGGTTGCTCGCATTTCATTGAAAAATGCATGAATTTTTCCCGGATTTATTCACTTTATTTTGCAAATCAACCAATGAAAAACAAATTGCAAGCAGCAAACTTTATGACGGTTTTTGGAGGCCTAAAATTCGGTTTAAAATCTATTGATGAGTTTTAATGAAAATATTTTTTTCCATTTTTTTTCTTGATTTTTTGTTGAGTTATTTCTGGGTTTGATCATCAATTTTGAAAATCAAATGCCCAGATTTTGCCAGGTATTTACAAAAAACTACCTGGATTTGTCCGGCCCGGATACGTGCCGAAAAAATTCTGGCTTCCTTAGTTTAGGATCAGTATTGGTAAAATGTAGGGCCAAGGTTCTGGAACAAGATTAGTATAAGGTTTCGGATAAAGATCCGACTCGTGAACAAGGTTGCCGGAAATAAATTATTTTTTTTTGACAAATCAAAATCTGCATTTCTGTGTTTAACCTCAAAACTCTGTGACAGTTTTCTGTGATGCTGTTGTAATGAATTTGTAAGAAAAACCAAATCAAATATTTACAAATTGAATAGATTTTTTTTATTAATTTCTTTGGAATAATATAAAATATTGTTTTATGAATAAGATTAAAAATATGAGGTAAATAGTAAGATTGGCAGATTTATTGGATTTAAAATTATCTTAAAAAAAATATATTTCATTTAATGTACTTAAATTTCCAATCGCACTTTTGTAAACCAATAGGTTTGTTTGCAGTTAAGTTTTTTGAAATCGAATATTATTGATAGTTCGAACGAAACAGAAGCCTTTCAGCAGAAAGCTACTGAAATTGTAAAGCAAAGCACCCAAATCATCAATTTTTAATTTTCCGATTCGAAACTATACCCCAAATTTATCAGCTATTCGTTTCAATTTGTTCGGTTTCATTTTTCGATAGGCAACGTTTTACATTGCAAAATAAATGGGAATCGAAATATGGGATACTGCAACGATTGATTGATTAAAGGAGAGATTGATTCTATTTTTGAGTTCCGTCTACAACCCAATAATTTATTCATTGGAAAGACAAGCTCCTGTGAACTTTGGTTATCGAGAACAAATTGACTTGGCCAAGTCTGGAGAAAAATGTACAGTTCATAAATTCATGAGCGTTGTTTGTAGCTAAACAGAAATATCGACCCGTAAATGACCCGAGCATCTGTTTTCATAAATATTCAAATATGTTTCGGGATAAAAGGATCACTTGGAAACGTCTGCCTTCTAACTAACATCATGTTAGGAGTGCCGCGAGCTCCGGCAGCTGCCAACAGATGGACGAATAGAGCGATGGGTCGAATCGATTCCCAAATGAAGGTTTGATTAAAATTTTAGGAGTGACGTGAATGGACGTGTTGCCACAACAACGAGTGAAGTTCATCATGATAGGACCTGGACACGAAATGGTCCGGCAAATGGAAAACGGAACATCCTACATCAAGTAGTCTGAGCCGCTTATGCAAATGCCAAATAAATGTGTTAACCAGGAAGCAGATTGTAATTATTTGGGCGAAAATTTACCAGCTAGGAACGTGCTTTGTAACAGATGGTTTCCACAAATGTCCTACTATTATATGAGGGGCAGTTTTCGAGACGAGAGCTGAAAAGACCATCATGATGTGTTTTAACTATACATTTTACACAGATTTAAATAATTTGTGATTTTTAGCCTTTCTGCTACCTCGTATGATTAATCAATAATTTCATTTATTGTACAAATTTCTTAAGAAATAAAAAACGAAACATTAAAAAGCAATTTAGGAAAAAAGAAATAATTCCGATCAAGATCATAATCGTTCCTAGGATTTATTGGCCTAATATATAATTTAAATTATGCATACTGAATGTCAAGCGTTTCGGACGACCACACACTTGAAATGCTATTGACCATTTATTAAAAAACCAAGGAATCACTTTCAACGGGCGGAAATTTTCCTCTCCCATCAATACATTCGGTTGAACTTGATAACCATTACCAATCGAGAAGTCCACATCAAAACGAATATGGGCGGCATCGCTCTTCAGAACTCAATTATGGTAATGCAAAAGTCCGAATGATCGGTCCCAAAAGTCCTCTCGACTACAAAGTGTTAATGCAATATTGAATTGATCAAAGGGGGGGAGGCACAAAAAAAATAATTAATGAACTGTCCTGCATTATGAAAAGACAGTTGAGATTTTTTTTACATTTTTCTCTCACGCAAATGCGTGGCAGTTTCTCGGTGGAAGTGGGTGGGATTTAATTGTGCCTCATTTTATACGATTTTTATTACGTAAACCATTGGATGTATCCACAATGTCCCTTTAAAAGTCCTTCGAAATTTTCAATTCAATAAGTTAGATAAAAACGCATGTCGGAATTTGAAATTGAGCTCAAATTATCAAAATTATTTTCAATTCTACCAAATTCCCGCCCATTGACGGTCAGAAGTACGGCGTTGGGTGCCAGGAAATTAAAAATCGACCTGTTTGTATTGCTGTTCAAATATCAACAGCATGTGGCCGGCTTTTATCAAATTTGAAATTGGCAAAATGTGTCCACCGATCAATGGTCAGCTCGTTTCATTCCGGACGAAAAGAAAACAATGGAGGAGGGTAGCAGAAGTTTTCATAAACAAGAAATCAATGAATATTCAGTCAAGACGATCACGGGAGCATATTACCATTGGAAAGGTTGGAATTAGAAACATTTATTTAAATTTATCATAGAGAACCAATTAGCATTCAAAACCAATTTATTTTAAGTACTTCTTTTAGGCGTAGTTTTTCTTGAAATTTCTGATTTTACGTAGGGAAGAGGCGAGCTTATTGCGTATACTAAGGAGAGTACTTGTTTTATCCAAAATTTCAATAGCTACGTGTCTGAAAACAACATGATTGACATAAGACTTTTTTTTTTACTATAATGTTGAATTTTTAAGATCGTACTTTAATTCCACGCATCAAAAAATTTGTAAAATTATACTATCCAAAAACGCTTAACCACCCAATTTTATCAGATTTAAATTGAAATGGTTCCTCTGGAAAATGTGGGATATCCGAGAAATTGAAGAACGGTAGCCATGGACCAAGTGAATTTAAGAAATTATGTCCATCAAGTAATGTCGTGAGGCTGAATACTATGTTAATAAATCAATGAAATGGTTTACATCGTTTTACATCTATAATTCATGCGTGAAAAAAACGCAATTCTATGGTGAAGATATAAGGTAACGGACTAAATTTGGACCACCTTGTCTAGCTCCCCTATAGAACAATTTATCATGCAATTTTTAACTTCTATGGCTTCTAAAAACTTAATGTCCTCAGACAATCATATCGCTTGTAAGTTTAAAGGTTAATGGGACATCAAATTGATGTAGTCAGAAAAAGTATCTGTTTCGCCAGTTATTTTTAAAATTTACAAAAATATGTAATTTTCACACTACTAAGAAAAAGGGAAGAGTTGCAGAAACCTTCGTTTTCAATGAAAAATCAAATGATAACGTTTGAAAATTTATAGTTTGTGGTTTATTTTTTAAACAAGATTTAAAAGGTGAATCTTTTATGTGCATTTTGATGCATTTTAGTACAGACGGGTTACTGAATTGTAATAATAGGAGAGATGTTATTATTTAACCATGAAAAACAGCTCTTAAATGTGAGTTACATCGTTGTTACGTGTTCAGACACTAAAAAAGTCTATTTAAAAACTGGCTGAAACTTGAAAAAGAAGACTAAAACGTTTAAAATACATTTTAAATATTTTTTTTTGCCGAAAGCTGAAAATCAGTTACTTTAGGGCAATGATTTTAAAACTTTTTTCACTCACCGCACTCCTATCTTCATATTTCCTCGAGTCTTCTGATTCCTTCTCCGACACCTTACCAATAGGCTAAATCGCCAGATGTAAACTAGTGCAGCTCCATAATTAAGTTGACTTCGTCGATCTGCATTCGCTGCTAGATTCTACGGCAGAATATGCTCATCGTACCCAGATCAATGCTACACTATTCGCCTCAAGATAATAAGTTATAGTAAAACGGGTTTAAAAATAAAAAGATTGAGGAATAATGTGTTTATCAGTGCTTATATTATAAATCAAGATGCTTCAACGATCAAATGAGCTTATTTTCCAGTGTTAAAAAATTATAATATTTTTGTCACTCAAGAACCTAGTTTGGTTTATTTTTTAATATTTATGTGCTTATGATGAAGAGTTTGCTTTTTTGCTGGAAAATTAATACTATGGAAACTACAAAACTTTATCTTCGGGAATTTTTTTTTTAAATACGTATTTTCTCTGAGAAGAGTGGTGCCCAGAGCCCAGAAATATAATATGAGATTGTTATTTTTTCTCGGGAACACTGTCGACTGAACCTTATTTCGACGGTTCTTTTTTATCATTTGTAGAATTCGATTTTGGACCACTTTGGAATTTCTCAAATCCTAAGCTCTTATAAGCTTTGTTTTGGTTCAATCGCAGACACCAGATACCCAGACTGATCAGAGGCGAAAGAATCCATACAACGACAAGTCGCCCAGAACCATACGCCATCTGACGGAGCATCGTGAAACTATTGTGCTTCATCAGGAAAAAAGATTACTCTTGATAATTAACAAGCCAAATGAAAACCGTCTTGATTGAATCACCTATTAGTATTTGAAATTCTATCTCGAAAATTTTCATTATCGTGTTTGTCTTCAATGTTAATTGTTTACTTTAATTTACTGTATCATAATAAGAGATGAATGTTATACAAACAATGACTGTTGATCGATTGAGATGAAAAAAAAAACAAACGCAACGTTATAGCGGTCCTTAGTTCAGAGCCATTTAATTTTGAGATTCAGTTGTTATTTCAAAATTAATTTATCCGGCTGAATAACAGTATGAAAGTTATAATGTCTGTTATAAATAATTCATTGAGTTCGGAATTGTTCGTCTTAATCTGAAAGGTTGACTGCGACCAAAACAAAACAAACTGCATATAACTTCTTGAAAAACTTGAATTCTAATTTATCTTAACTGTTTTTTGGCTCGTACCTAGATAGATTTGAGGAGTGAAATAAGTTATTGACATTCTCGTTGAGTTGATTGGAACGTGTTTAGATAATGTAAAAAAAAAGCTGAATAATATTTAAATGTGATGAATGGATTGATAAGATCTTTAATCCTATTTGCCGCTGGAAGTGTTCGTGATGCTGGTAGTTTCACTTAAACTTTTTTTTTGGGAAAAATAATCTCAGAAACGACCATGTTTTTCGTCCGGGTATTTTTCCCTGCTCAAATGTGCGTGAGAATTGTCAAAAACAACTGTAATAAGCATCTCGCGTGTGCTTTCATTCCGTCGTATGAAACATCTTGAAAATTCACAAAAAAATGCTTCAAAAGTTATCAAAACAGCTATAAAATGTGTACTTCACATATAGCATATGTTGTCCATGCTACAAATATTCTCAATGGAAAGAAGCTGCGACTAGTTTATGTCAGTTTTTGTTTTTTTCGTAATTAAACTGTTTGTTTACATTTTGTTTCATACGACGTAATGAAAGCTCACGCGAGATTTTGATATAATTCTGGAGTGGACTGGAATATCAACCTAAAAAGCGACCATGTTTTTAGACTTTTTTCCCTATCTTAATCCGTACACGAGAGCAAGTGCGCGTGAGAAATGTCAACTTAAAAATCTTTTTTAGGAAAAAAAAAATGTTGAAAAACTGAACTAAATTTGGAATATTTCAAAATGTATGTTTCAGATCAATTTCTCTTTGCTTCCGAAATTTTTTCACCTTTGACCTTTGACATTCGATCAAATTTTTTGATTCAAAGTTTTTTTAAAACCATATTTCGAAAGTAATTAGTACACTAAATGAATCAATTCTTCAAAATACTGTAATTTTGAATAAGAGTCATTTTAATGTTCCTTAACCACTGCCCAGTAAATGAGAAATAATTTCGCTGTTACTAAACTTAACAACTGGACAACTGGTAATTTGTTTTGTTTATTTTTAAAACTCACCGAAAAACGTCGATAACTTCGAAGTATAAACTTAAATATCGATTTCAATGGTTTTCCGCACCACCAAAACGAATTTTGAATGGTAAATGAACAGTACTTGATGCAAACGAAAGTCATTTTCATTTTCTTGTCGTTTTATGGAATGTAAAATACCGTACGCCTGTGTGAGTGAATTCATTTAATGTTTTGATTTTGACGTGACGAATTCACTTTTTTTTTATTTTACCCATAGATAAAATCAATTACACGTGCGATATTGAAAAAATGGTTCAAAATTTAACCAAACAAATAATAATGAAAATATAACTAAACAACAAAACAGAAAAAGCTAAGCTATTCTTACTAAACAGACTCGGATGATTGAGATTGTTTGTCAAAAAATATCATTATGTCAACCAACGTACTTTGTTAGAAATTGTACTAAATTTGCAGGAAAATGCATCATCTCGAAGCCAAAAATTTTGTTTCCACAACTGCCTCTTCCAGTGGGCGGTAAAAGGGCTAGCTTGATATCCAATTTTAGTTAGATATTTTGAAAAGAAGACATTTCTCGAATGTGACTAAATTTTTCATAAAAAGGGAAGTTTTAGGATTTATTGGAGAAAAAGTAAATAAAAATCTGACACCGGTTTTCTGTTGTAGATAATGACTTACTGGCATATTTCGTTGTGGCGATTTTCATTAAGCTTCTTATGTTAACAAAACATTGCTTTACAAATTTTGTAAATATCACCTCCACTTTTGTTTTATTCAGTTTTGTTAAACCTCTATAAATACGGCAATTCGGCTAGGTGAAGGGTTTTGAGAAACTCTAACTGAAACAGATTGTTCAAAAATTTTTTGTAAGAATCTCGTCCATTCAACTGATTTAACAGTTCTAAACAGTAATATACTTTAAAGCCACCTTCAATATACTGTAGTTTTGCAATATACAATCAGTGGAATGTTTTTACGATGTCATTTGTCGTTTCCTCAACAAGTCCTAGATCGTTTTATAACAATTTACAAATAATTGGGTTGTCACAAAATTTTTCTACTCGGGAAGCTTACCCTTGACGAAGGTTTCGGGGTTAACGAAATCTTGCAGTTGAAAGTGATCTTCACAAATTAAGTCAAATATGTCATAAAATGGTTATTTTTCAACCACAACGCAATAAGGAAGTGGAGCAGAAAATCTCAAGTTTTCATTCAATTTTCATTTCTGTCGAAGTCGATGTATTTTTTTATGAGCTTTTTGGTTGAATTCTTACCACATTTGGTTAATGCGCTCCAATTCAAAAACGGTTCTTTAGTGGTTTTCGAAATATATCGAGTTATTTTTTTATATCAAAAGTAGGTAATCAAAAACGACCGTGTTCATCGCTAGATGTAAAAAACCAAATAGCACAATGCAAATGTATGTGTGATATATCGAGATTTTTCTTTTTGTGTATGTGGCCGTTAGTTTCACGATAAGCCGTAGATAGCGCGGCAGAACAAGCGCCGAAATCAGCCTTCAGTGGTCAGTCTGGGTATCTGGTGTCTGCGGTTCAATGCTCATTTTTTAAGAAAAGGTTTATTAACGCTTACATGAGAAAATTTGAATTTTTATGTTTGTATGGGAAAATTGATTTTTTTTGAAAAAACCAACGTCATTTTTGTTTCTAATATGGAAACAAGCCTGCTTATGGGATTTATGCGAATTTAAAAATTCTTCAAAATAAATTTTCCTGAGCAACTTAGGCAAGGATCTATATCATGTATCTTATTAGCAAAAAAAAAGTTATTAGCTGTTGAAAAGTGCTATGTCTATTGGCATCGAAAAACAATCAATTCAACTGACATCACTGCCGAAGCCTAGAGAAGTATTCACCCAAAATAATTTGCACTTCATGGCTACGTGAAAAACTACATAATTTTCACACCATTGATTTTCACGTAGATGCTTCGAAATAAACATGTAAATGCGTCCCTATAGGAATTGTTGCTTACCTACAACTTATGTGAATTTTTTGTCAGTTCAACGCGATATGATGATAGATGCTATATCAAATGTTTTTAGTATTGAAATGATATTTGCGTCTTGTTTCTACGAAGTTTCTGTTCAAAATAAAGCAAATAAAATAAAATTTATTCGTAAATGATATTTATTTTCATTTTCTATTAATAATCCTTATAACTTTATCACTGCACACTACCACTACAGTTAAATTACTGTTGAAACTTCAATTCTAGGAGCTCTTGCCAGCGTGTTGATTCGGAAAATGCTGTTAAATTAAAAAAAAAATTAAAATGAGAAAAACTACTCAATGATAAAAAAAAACTTACCTTGTTAAGGCCTGGTTTGTCTTCTGGAACCAAACGCGGAATGCAAAAATGTCTGCAGATTACTCGACTAATCAAAAAACAGATCGTTCTCAAAAATTTTCCTGATGACAATTCTTTTTTTATAATTAGAATTTACAACCACGCACTTGAAAACTAACTGTGCAAAATGCATTCACGTAGAGTTTTCTTGAAATTCATGCGCTAGGTACGTAAATGTAAATGAGTTACTTCAGGACACACGAAGATTCGATGTGATGCATTAAAAGCTTAGTTTACGTGAAAAATACCGTAGAATTAATTTCAAAATTATTCTGCGTGTTGCTCAAGAAGTACACGAAAAAAAAATGGTGTGGCTACTTCCAAAACATAGTCATGATAAATTTACCATTTATGGGTTATAGTATTTTCAACCACGACATAGTATAACATTAATTTAGAAAAAGTGTGCATGAAACATTATTGCAATTACTATGTACCTGGTAATTTTCGACAACTCTCAATTTTTTTTGTCGAAAATACTATGGTCATGATAATTTCATCATAATTTCCATTAGAACTAGCGTGCGCATAGTAATTTAGACATTGTGGCATCAATTCATATCAACAAAATACTACGCACATGATACTTTTGAGAATAAAATATATTTCACTCAAAAACATGAGTGCATATGATAATTTAACTATGGTAAAGATTCTTGTTGTTTATACTAATTAACGATCATTAATTGTCAAACCGGTGAGTAAACATACACATTTGAAGCTCCTTTCAAATTTTATAACTTTGAAAAATTTTTCCTGAGCATCGGGAGAACACAGTAACATTGAGCGGCGTGTGTTCTAAGGTCGCATTCTAATTTATTAAACAATGTCAAAATTCATGCAACCAAATAAAAAAAAAACAAACATACATAGTAACATAACTATTGAAATCAAGCTCCTCATCCATACTTATTTTTATCATAACACATAGTAATTATTATCATGAAAAATATCAACTTTACTGAGCACGAAATGAAAAACGCATCCTTTCATTGACAATTTTACTAAAACGCAGTCGAGTTTACTATGCGCAGACAAATTTAGCACATGGTAAAATAACTCTGCGTAAGATATTTTAAACAACAAAATATTTTTGACTCAACAATATGGTTTCATGATGTTCATTTTAACCACGGATTTAGTAGTTTTACTAGGGGAAAGGTTTCCTAAATGGGCCTATCGGGTTAAATGACCCTACGGCTGTTTGATGAAATGGTTGACTAGGCAGCTTATCTGACCAATGCATTTTTAGGGTGATACGCTTAGAACATAAGGCAAGAAAGAATTTTATGAATTTACAAACTCAAAAAAATTAAAAAAAATCATAAGAGGGGTTGATACATTTTGATGTAATATTCCGACTTTTAAAAATTATACGTAAAGAAGCTTAAAACAAAAACTAGGATGGTTTTTGTTTCTTTCTCAAATGAACTTTAGAAATAAAAAATATTTCAGCTTTTGTGGAGGTTTAATAATGATTATGTAGTGGAATAATAGAGTGTTTTTGTATGCCCCCATCATATTTGTAAAATGCCTCCATCCTAAAATAACAGGTTAAATAGAATAAATAAATAGTTTTTTTCATTGAACCTTCAAATCTAAGCTATGAATAACATCTTAAGAGAGAATTGAAGATCTAAGAAATAGATTTGATAAAGTTTTTCTCATGGATGAACTGCCTCCACAGTATGGCAACCCTAACTTTTGTTTTATTCCATAAAATTATAATATAGATAGATTTTTATAAAACTTCAGCTTTGTCGTACGGAACTTTCTAGCAGTTTCAATGAAATTATACGGAAATATTTCCCAAAAAACAGAAATTTTGTTCAAAACATAAATAGGCGCATTTAGCCCGCACGGTTTGAGGTTCGGCATTTTAGACAACACTTATAATAAAATCATTATCTTGGAAACAGAAAAAAAAATTTACATAAAAATTACTCCAATGTATAGAAAATAGATGCCTGCACACGTGTATATAGTTTTTGTACACATATTCGATGTGATATTTGATAAAATCAGTGTTCTGCTTAATAGGCGCATATAGCCCGCTCCTCCCCTATGCTTTTCTTTTGAGTGTAGTCATGCAATACCTCGCTAGGCTCCAGCAGTGATGTAGGTTGAATTGATTGTGTTTTCATTCTAAAAGACATACTCCTATTCAGTATCTAGTGTTACCTGAAAAGATACGAAGTTAAGGACTTGAAAAAAGTTGCAGAAAATTTCTTTTAATAAATTTATAATTTTCCTAATGTTTTAAATTCGTCTTGGTACACATTCGTATCTTAAAAAAATCAAGTTTCAAGAGTGATGGGAAGTATTCCAGAAACAAGAGATATCAAAGAAAGAAAGAACATAAGCCGATAGTATCATAAATATCTCGAAAAAGATACAACGGTACACCGAAAAGAACTTGAATTCGCAAGTTTTGCTTCAGTACAACATCGCGTGAGGAAAATGGAAAATCTTCCATTCCATCGATCCATCGATCAGATATACTATTTGAAATTTAAAACAAAATTAAGATTACCAATTAACTTTATATTTTCACAGAGAGTAGTCTATAAGTAACTTGTAAACTGTTAAAGAAAAAAGAGATTTTAATGAAAGGGTCACAAAAAGTTAAAAAAGTGGTCTGAAAAACCTACTTTTCATTCGATTGCTAGTAAAAACTGCTTGAGCGGTGATTAGAGTTTTTGGAAAAATATGACTACAAAATTTATTCTAATTCTAACATTTTTTTGTCTTTAGATTTTTGATGCAACAAAAATTGAATTTACTGGAATTTTTCAAAGTTGACTACTTTGCGTGATTTTTTTTTCAAATTGAAATTTCATCTCTGTTTGTGGTCCACCGTCAGGTTGTACACGAATTTTCAGTGCTTTTATTTTGTTTGGACCAATCAAGAGTATATTCATTGGAAAGCAAATTTTATCTACATTCTTGTTTATTCTAATTTATTAAACAATGTCAAAATTCATGCAACCAAATAAAAAAAAAACAAACATACATAGTAACATAACTATTGAAATCAAGCTCCTCATCCATACTTATTTTTATCATAACACATAGTAATTATTATCATGAAAAATATCAACTTTACTGAGCACGAAATGAAAAACGCATCCTTTCATTGACAATTTTACTAAAACGCAGTCGAGTTTACTATGCGCAGACAAATTTAGCACATGGTAAAATAACTCTGCGTAAGATATTTTAAACAACAAAATATTTTTGACTCAACAATATGGTTTCATGATGTTCATTTTAACCACGGATTTAGTAGTTTTACTAGGGGAAAGGTTTCCTAAATGGGCCTATCGGGTTAAATGACCCTACGGCTGTTTGATGAAATGGTTGACTAGGCAGCTTATCTGACCAATGCATTTTTAGGGTGATACGCTTAGAACATAAGGCAAGAAAGAATTTTATGAATTTACAAACTCAAAAAAATTAAAAAAAATCATAAGAGGGGTTGATACATTTTGATGTAATATTCCGACTTTTAAAAATTATACGTAAAGAAGCTTAAAACAAAAACTAGGATGGTTTTTGTTTCTTTCTCAAATGAACTTTAGAAATAAAAAATATTTCAGCTTTTGTGGAGGTTTAATAATGATTATGTAGTGGAATAATAGAGTGTTTTTGTATGCCCCCATCATATTTGTAAAATGCCTCCATCCTAAAATAACAGGTTAAATAGAATAAATAAATAGTTTTTTTCATTGAACCTTCAAATCTAAGCTATGAATAACATCTTAAGAGAGAATTGAAGATCTAAGAAATAGATTTGATAAAGTTTTTCTCATGGATGAACTGCCTCCACAGTATGGCAACCCTAACTTTTGTTTTATTCCATAAAATTATAATATAGATAGATTTTTATAAAACTTCAGCTTTGTCGTACGGAACTTTCTAGCAGTTTCAATGAAATTATACGGAAATATTTCCCAAAAAACAGAAATTTTGTTCAAAACATAAATAGGCGCATTTAGCCCGCACGGTTTGAGGTTCGGCATTTTAGACAACACTTATAATAAAATCATTATCTTGGAAACAGAAAAAAAAATTTACATAAAAATTACTCCAATGTATAGAAAATAGATGCCTGCACACGTGTATATAGTTTTTGTACACATATTCGATGTGATATTTGATAAAATCAGTGTTCTGCTTAATAGGCGCATATAGCCCGCTCCTCCCCTATGCTTTTCTTTTGAGTGTAGTCATGCAATACCTCGCTAGGCTCCAGCAGTGATGTAGGTTGAATTGATTGTGTTTTCATTCTAAAAGACATACTCCTATTCAGTATCTAGTGTTACCTGAAAAGATACGAAGTTAAGGACTTGAAAAAAGTTGCAGAAAATTTCTTTTAATAAATTTATAATTTTCCTAATGTTTTAAATTCGTCTTGGTACACATTCGTATCTTAAAAAAATCAAGTTTCAAGAGTGATGGGAAGTATTCCAGAAACAAGAGATATCAAAGAAAGAAAGAACATAAGCCGATAGTATCATAAATATCTCGAAAAAGATACAACGGTACACCGAAAAGAACTTGAATTCGCAAGTTTTGCTTCAGTACAACATCGCGTGAGGAAAATGGAAAATCTTCCATTCCATCGATCCATCGATCAGATATACTATTTGAAATTTAAAACAAAATTAAGATTACCAATTAACTTTATATTTTCACAGAGAGTAGTCTATAAGTAACTTGTAAACTGTTAAAGAAAAAAGAGATTTTAATGAAAGGGTCACAAAAAGTTAAAAAAGTGGTCTGAAAAACCTACTTTTCATTCGATTGCTAGTAAAAACTGCTTGAGCGGTGATTAGAGTTTTTGGAAAAATATGACTACAAAATTTATTCTAATTCTAACATTTTTTTGTCTTTAGATTTTTGATGCAACAAAAATTGAATTTACTGGAATTTTTCAAAGTTGACTACTTTGCGTGATTTTTTTTTCAAATTGAAATTTCATCTCTGTTTGTGGTCCACCGTCAGGTTGTACACGAATTTTCAGTGCTTTTATTTTGTTTGGACCAATCAAGAGTATATTCATTGGAAAGCAAATTTTATCTACATTCTTGTGAGGTGCAACCATTCACACAGTGAGATTTCACAAAAATATGAAAATTATAAATGTAAAATCATTCCTGAATTTCTAGAACCACAAACAGCACGTCCAGCAGAACGTGTTTGTTTGCTCTCTGAGTAAATACGGTGGGTGGTGATTTGGGCAGAGAGCCAAGACGAGAGAAGAAATAATGATGCGTGTCGTGACTAGCAAACGCGAGCTACTATCAATAGAATATTTCCAACCAAAAAGCGCACGACACGCATCATTATTTCGGCTCTCTATATCTACGCTTATTTGCTTATTATGAATTGAGCATGTTCCTAATGATTTAAAAACTTACATAACATTCCTTTTTGGAAACTGTCTTTCAAAAGTCATCTCGATGCACTTTTAGATAAATTTAGAAATTTTGAAGTTCGTTATTGAATACACATAGGTCACTCACGGGAATCGAGCACGAATTAATTTTGAAAATCAATTAGGCTGCATACAAAGATCCTTCTGGATTTTTCTTATCTAACACGGAACGTTTAGTAATTAATGAATACCTAAGTTGACAAATTATGATCAAGAGGTTGCAGTTGCAGGTTTCTATTATGATTAATTTCAACATTTTTCGCTCAATGATTCTTTACAGACTTTGACACAATACAATGACATGTACAATGTCTGTAGACCTCAATTTTAGAAGCCTTAAAGTTCAAAAGTGTTGCATGATGCCCCAGTTAACGGTATATTCTAAACTGGAATTTTTAATTATAATTTTTGCATCCATTTTTTTATTTCCAGATTAATTTTTTCATTTCGACCTAAAGTTCTGTTTGTTTTTGAATTCAGATTTCTTAGATAGTTTTTATACCCCGATTGTGAATTAGGTTTCAAACATAAAAAAAACCTTAATACCACTAATTGTTGAAAAAAATCATAAAATTGCTTTAAATAATCAATTTGAATTTTGGATATTGATTTAGGCGTGTCAATTTGAATATACTTGGAAAATGTTGAGCAAACAAATTGTTTTGACTTCATATATTACGAAATACTAAAAATACACTTTTAAAAAATATTACACAATTTGAGTTCGATCCATTACGGAGTACTGCAGCGCTCTGAAGTAACTCAAGTACAGTTGACGTCAGTTTAGAAAAAGTTTGTTCTTTACAGCTTACGGTATTATGATGGTCTTTGAGTACATAAATTTTAAAAATCATATATTCAAAACGAGTTGGCTGCAATCAATTTTGCAAACGACATTTTGAATGTAAGTACTTTTGACAATTGTTTTGATTTGTTCTGATCGGTCAAGGAAATTCTTATGAACGAACTCAATAAGAAGGCTAATCATCGACCATACTTCAAATAAACCTCCCGGCCCTTGGCTGTAACTGTTTCCCCGTCACAGCAATCAAGGAAGCAGCTAGATCACTCATATCCATTTGATGGGCAAGCTCTCTTCATCGTCGTTCCTGAATCGAATAATCAACAGCAACTGAAGCTCTTCTTGATGAAAGCAGAAATGATTTTCATTATGATCCGCACAATATCCACTTCATTTGAGATATGATTCTTTGTAAAACCGGGGCACAATTTTCCGGATTTAGTGTACGTCAGCCAAGAAAGGACCGAAGAACGCTCTTTTGTTGGCATAGTATGGTAGGTTGGCGGATTCATCCACAAAGCCCGGAACAAGGCACGGCGAGATGGTTCATTTCGAGCAACGAACTCCCCCGCATCAGAGATGTCTGTCTAGTTTTGGGATGATGAAAGATTCTCGGCGAAAAGCGTCTTCTAACCCGACTCGCCACCCACCTTCCAGCCTCGCTGTGGAATTGGATTTGGCTGCCCGGGTTACGCCTTCCGAAAGTCGACTGAAGCTGGAGCACATAAACACGAAGTGGCAATAAAAACTGTATGAAAATATTGCTTAATAAAATTAAATCACGAGAGCTTTCGAGCAGCATCAGCAGCAGCAGTAAGAAGATGACTATCAGGCACGCCGTGAGCATCCCAACCAGAGAAAGCCGGTTTCCGGGGTGTTCTTCTTGGGGACAAGGTCTTCATTTGCACGCCCCCAACAGCCAGTCAGTCACTCGTTACAGTTCTTTTCAGTGGGTTGAGTATTCGGTGGCAGCCGGAAAGATTTGTGTCATTCACAACAATGTAAAAGCTGCACTGCCAGTCAACACACACAATTGAAGATGACCCACGCAGTACATCATTTCACGAGTACTTTCTGTCATTCTTCGTGACAAGCCACAGGTGATAGAGCATGTAAGATTGCATCACGTGAAATAAAATGTAGTGTATGAAGTATGTCCTGAAACATGGGAAATTTAAAATCATTTTTGCCTGCAAATTTGACAAAACACAGTAGGGCCAAAATTAGTGATCTCTGAATATATACACTCACTTTTTTTTCTTCAATGTACATAAAGAGCCTACAGGCGGACCTATGATGCGAAATTTTCTTAAAGATATTCAGTTTTTGCTGTTTACTAGCTTCAAAATACGCAATTTTTGTGGAAATCTTAGCCGCCCATGGAATGGAGCAAACAAAACGAAAAAGTAAATAGATTCAGCATAGTTGATCCTGCAGTTTTCACTGCCGATCAGGCTAATGATCCAAGATCAGCCTCCAAGTTCTGGCACCAAAATTAGAATCCAAGAATAGTAGATGAGCTCAAGCTAAAATCAGAATCAAAACTAATCACTTCCATCTGTACCGTTGAGCCGTCAACACGTACGCCGGAGCATTGTATCGTTGCTGTGTACCTGCAGAAACATTTTTACATTATTTATTTTTTCCCTACCTGTTTTTCAATCAGCACTTTTCAGCGCTAAAATTATTTTTATTTTCTTTTATTCATATTTTTCTCTTTTCTTTCCAGCATGGGGAAGTCATCGGCCGGTTCAAGGCCGGAAGAAAACGGATTGCCGAACCTAATTCAGGTCCATCGCCCAAAAAAGTTGAAATTTCCAATTCATTCGATGTCCTTCATAACATCGGTGATGAGGAAATATTCATATTTAATTCTGATAAGAGTACTAAGAAACCTTCTTCTTCTTATACTCTTAAAAACGAAAAGGTTCCACCAATTACGGTCACGATTCCTGACTTCAATGCCTTTCGAAAAGAAATCGTCACTTCCGTCAAGGATGTGAAAGATTTCTTTTCAGATCGGTCGAAGGGGAACTGCTCGTATTTTGGCGGAATCTTTTCATGATTTTCAAAAAATTTTAAATTATTTGAATAATAAAAAACACCAATTTTTTACGTACGATACTAGAAGTGATCGTCCTTTTAAAGTTGTACTTCGTGGTCTCACCGGCGATCAGACACCGGATGAGATCACAACTGAATTAAATTCTTTGTTAGGTTTTTCTCCGATTCAAGTAATTCAAATGAGGAAAAGAACCAACACGAATAATATCAGTAGTGTTGGTTTTGCTCCTGAGCTTTATTTGATCCATTTTAAAAAGGATCAAGTTTATAATTTGCAAATTCTTGAAAAGGCTCGTCTTATGTTTCATTGTCGAGTCAAATTCTAACCTTTTCGAACATCTTCAACCAATTTCCTTCAAAATATTACGCAATGTCGTCGTTGTCAAGCTTTTTGTCACGGCACTAAAAATTGTAGAATGAATGCCAGATGCATGCTTTGCGGCTCATTCGATCATGAAAAATCTAAATGCCTTTTTGGTGGGTGAATTTTTCAAGTGTGCAAATTGCGCAGGTAATCATTCCTCGAATTCGCTAGACTGTCCCATCAGGGCAAAAATTATTGCTTCTAGGAAAAATCCCAAAGTTTCCAGAAAAGTTTCTTCTCCTCCTTCCTCTTTTTCGTCTCCAAACGTCGGGCCAGCAAACAACCTGCCTGTTCGCGGTCAGCCTCGGTCTACATTGGAATCACGGCTGGGTAATACCCAAAGTGATTTTAATGTTACCTGTGCTGAATCTGCGCCCCAGACTCGTTGTTTATCGTTCTCAGAGGTGGTTGAAAATGGGTTTCCCTCTTCAGGTTTAACTAATAAAAATGGGAAAAAACCAAGTCTCAACGTTCATGCGAAAGCTTGGGAAAATCCCCGAAATTCAAATACTTGTTCTTCTCCTTCATTTTCTGATTCTAACAATTTTGTTGATTTGGGTGAGATTACTGAGGATAAATTAAAATTTTTGCATCAAAATTTAATGGAAATGATGCAACTTATGTTGAAAGCAAATTCAATGTTTGAAGCTTTCCAAACTTCTTTTAATTATGCTAACAAAATTATTATGACTTAACGATTCCGTCATGGATCCAAATAGATGTTTTAATATTATAAATTGGAATGCTAGATCTTTGCTGGCTAACCAAGATGAGTACTTTTTATTTTTGAAAACTCAAAACATGCATATTGCTGCCATCACTGAAACTTTTTTAAAGCCAGACAATAACTTGAAAAGCAATGCTTTCTTTAAAATTTTGCGAAATGATCGACTTGATCGACAAGGAGGAGGAGTGGCTATTGTCATCAATAGTCGTCTCAAATTTAGACTTCTTCCTTCTTTCAATACAAAAGTCTTAGAAACAATTGGAATTAAATTAGAAACTTCTATGGGGAAAATTATAATTATTGCCGCATATTTGCCTTTTCAATGCAGCGGTGAACAGAAACATTTTTTGAAGGGAGATTTACAAAAACTCACCAGAAATAAATCTAATAATTTTATTATTGGTGACTTTAATGCAAAACACCGATCTTGGAATAATATTTCATCAAATTCAAATGGGAATATTTTATTTAATGACTGCTCTGCAGGTTATTATACTATTGAATATCCTTATGGGCATACTTGTTTCTCTTCGATTAGAAATCCTTCCACAATTGATTTGGTTCTAACGGATTTAGGCGAGCATTGTAGTCAGTCAGCTACTCATGCGGACCTCGATTCAGACCACCTTCCAGTAACTTTTTCTTTATCCCAAAGTCCCATTGAAAACCCTTTAAAATCAACTTTTAACTTTCAAAAAGCTGACTGGGAGCGATATAAGAATTTTATTGAACGTAATTTGGATGTAAACGTTCCACTTAATTCAATAGAAAATATTGATTTGGCTGTAGAAAATTTGACAACTTCAATAGTCAATGCTAAAGCCGCTTCAATACCCAAAGTTAAAGATAAATTTCATCAACCTTTAATTGATGATGATCTTCAGTTTTTGATACGACTGAAAAACATTCGTTGACGCCAATATCAACGTACTAGGGATCCTTATTTAAAATTTATTTATTGCGACCTTCAAAAAGAGATCAAACGTCGTTTAAATTTCATTCGTAATGAAAATTTTGCCAAAGCAGTAGAGGACATAAAACCCTACTCAAAGCCATTTTGGAAATTAACTAAAATTCTGAAAAAGCCCCAGAAGCCAATTCCTACTTTGAAAGACGGGGATAAACTTCGTTTAACTGATGCAGAAAAAGCTCGAAAATTGGCCCAACAATTTGAGTCTGCTCATGAATTTAATTTAAACGTTGTTAGTCCAATTGATGCTCAAATTTCCCTTGAATTTGATGATATTCTTTCTAAACAAAATGTATTTGAAAGTTCTTGTGAGACAAATATTGATGAACTTAAATTGATTTTCAAAAAATTTAAAAATATGAAATCCCGGGGGAAGATAGGATTTTCTATATTCTTATTAAAAAGTTGCCTGAAAGCACTTCAAATTTTTTAGTTAAAATCTTCAATAAATGTTTTCACTTGGCTTATTTTCCCAATAAATGGAAAAATGCCAAAGTAACTCCAATTTAAAACCTGGAAAAAGTGCTTCAGAGCCTTCAAGTTATCGACCAATTAGTTTGCTTCCTTCTTTAAGTAAACTATTTGAGAGAGTTGTTTTGAATAGAAAGATCATTCACATTAATCAGAATTCTATTTTCCCTGATGAACAATTTGGTTTTCGTCTTGGGCATTCTACTACACATGAACTTTTGAGTGTAACTAATATGATTAACGCTAGCAAATCTGAAGGTTATTCGACTGGTGTTGCTCTTCTTGATATTGAAAAAGCTTTTGACAGTGTTTGGCACAAAGGTTTAGTAGCTAAATTAGCTCGATTTGATTTTCCTCTATATCTCACCAAAATTATTCAAAATTATTTGACTAGCCGAACCTTACAAGTAAGCTATCAAAATTCATGCTCTGAAAGGACACCCATTAGAGCTGGTGTCCCTCAAGGCAGTACACTTGGGTCAATTTTATACAATATTTTCACTTCTGATCTTCCTGATGTACCAGAAGGAAAAGGTAGAAGACTATTTGCTGATGATACTTTGCTTTCAGCCAAAGGTCGAAATTTACGGGTGGTACGCAGTAGATTGCAACAAAATTTAAATTCCTTTTTGAATTACTTGAAAATGTGGAAAATTTCTCCTAACGCTTCCAAAACTCAACTTATTTTATTTCCCCATAAGCCAAGAGCAAATTTTTTAAAACCTAATGAAAATCATTCCATAACTTTTAATGGGGTTTCATTTAAATGGTCTGATAACGTGAAGTACTTGGGACTCACACTTGATCGGAATCTTACTTTTAAAAATCACATTGAAGATATTCAATCAAAATGTAATAAATACACTAAATCTCTTTATTCTCTCATCAACAGGAAATCCCGACTGTGCCTGAAGAATAAGATGCTCATTTACAAGCAAGTCTTCCGACCAGCGATAATGTATGCAGTTCCGATTTGGTCTAGCTGCTGCGCGACGAGGAAGAAGGCCATCCAGAGGATTCAGAACAAGGTTCTGAAAATGATTTTGCGGCTTCCACCTTGGCACAGCACCGAAGATCTTCATCGGATTGCGGGCATTGAATCGATCAAAGAGATGGCCAACAAAATCATCTCCAACTTCAGAGGCAAATCGATGCAGTCTTCCATCGCAGAGATTCGCTCTCTCTACAATTAGTTTAATTTTAGGATAGCTTTAGTTTTTAGTTTTAAGTTTAAAATATTTTTTACACGACAGGATGTTCTCCTTTATAAAAATGCTTGATTGCGCTCAGCAAATTTAAGTCAAATAAATAAATGTTAGTGATTATTTAACTATAGGGCTCTGAAAGTTCATTATTGAACTGAACACCTAATTTAATGTATTAATGTAATATAAATGTAATGATGAATTGGTACAAATAAAGATATATTTAAAAAAAAAATCGCCAATTCATATTGCAGGGCGAAATTGATTCAAAAGAGTGATTTCACAAGAATCGAATTTTGCATGAACAGAAGAAGGCGGAAACATACCGAGTCGAAGGAACACCTTACGTAAGAACCTCATCAAAATAAACAAGCAAAACAAATAATTCAACAAGTTTCAAATTCGAAAGGGATAAATGTCATCAATACATTGAATCAATTTGCCAAATTCAGATGAAAGTGGAAAAAAGGAAGGCCCCGTACGGAAAAAGATGAGAAGATATATCCATCAATTCAAATCGAACCCATCAATCTTGGAAGCGATCAAATGAAAGTCAGGAGATATTTGTGTAGGCCACTGAAAGTTTACCCAAATGTTTTGCAACAACACAGAACCCAAAACGCCGTGCCTCTTCAGCCTCTTTCCTGGCCCGAAAACTCCAATCGATACACCGAACAACACAAATCCATTCGATATTTTCCAATATGCAGCAACATGCCGGCTCTTCTCTGCTTTCTGTGTGTTTATTCCTCAGCCCTACTACAATTGATGTAAAACTGCTTCACAATAAAAATGGATCCGCACTTGAGTTTGATGTGGAGATGTTGTTGTTTTTGCGATTCGAGGAAAATTGAATGCTCAATTATTTAGGTTCCGTTTTGACAGAAAGTTCAACCCCTCAGAGGTTGATCGGAGTTGGTTTTCCGAAACGAGAGCTTTGTATTTCCATTTCAACAGCCCGTCAGAGTGTATGGGAATGGGTGAGTGAGTTTGTGTGTTCTGATGAACATCCTAAGAATTTGAGCCTTAATAGAAAAAAAAACTGGCAAATTGATTCATAATTTTTCGGATATAGGCTGACTGTTCATTCTGAAATATTTGAATACCCTGATTCTAGTGAGTGAATCCACAAAAATGTATATTCATGAAATGAACAGCTGACCTGGAAACCTGAAAAAAGACTCCAAATTTATAATGAAGGAGCAATGAACGTTCATCATGTCAGGTTTCAGAAAATTGGTCATGATTTTGGCTCGGTTCCAGAGTGTAAAGAAAAATCATGAACGTTTTTCGGGACAAAATGTTAAATTTTTTTCACACAAACCCAGAAGCTAAAAATTGACCCAGGTGAAAGCCAATAAGAAACTCAGAGTTTGAGAAATCCTACCCAAAATCAATTCAGCCCAGTGAACAAGTCCTGTTATTCTGATTTTACAACTACAATTTCACCCCTATTTTAAAAAAGTAGGAGAAAATTCAAATTGACAAAAAGTCTTAAAAAAGCTTCTTTCAAAATATCATCTGGACCTGATTGTCAAAAAAGATACTTTTTAATAAACTTTTTTTCTGTGAACAAATTTTGGCATTTTATCGACAGCAAAATGAAATTCCATCCTATTTTTTATTCTTATTGTAGATATGACTTGTGAAGAATTTAAGGTTATGTGCAAGCTTTTCATCCCGGTCGAAAAACTATCAGATTGAATATTTAGAAAATAATTTATTGTGCAGAACAAAGCTCTTAACTTAAGCTTTCCAATGCATAACACAAAAATATTTAAGTATATTGATGCTTAATTCAAGGCTGAGTAAGTCTAAAGTTAGCACTTTATGGAACATTCGATTACTTCGATTTAAATTCGGTCTCGATTATAGCATAGAGCACCAATAATAGAAAGTAGTCTTTTTGTGTGAGTGCTTGATCGAATTTCTGGACTAAACTGAATCTCAAAATTTCCGGAATTCATAGAAAAAAGCATAAAAAGATCGAGAGATCGGATCGAAAATAAACCGATTTAATCGATTTTTCCAAAGCTAAGGAATCGATTCAAAAACTCGGAAATTTGAGTTCGAAAGATCGATCTCGCAAAGATCGATTCAAGATCAACAAATCCTTTTGAAAGTAAATCTAGCCGAAATTGTTCTTTTTTGCTGGGCGACTGTAATAGCTCTATTTAAAAATTTAAAAATGAGATATTGTATAGCTTCACAGAAATAAAGGCAGAAAATTTCATTCATCTTATTAACGTCATTTGTTTCTGAGATATCGCACAGAGAATGTACAGAGTGGGCAAGTTAGATATGAAAACTGAATCTTGGGGTACTGGGTATAAAACGTGCAGAGCCCACAAGATGCGCCACCATCAGTATTTCACTATACAACAAATTTTCAACATAATTTAAATATGGTTCACACCATAATGGTTTTAAAGAAATTTCTATGTTGAATTGGAAAACAAAGCTTGAAAATTAACGGAATTATTGAAATTCCTGAATTTCATATAGATTTAATTAACTATACACAAGAATGTCAGTGTATCTGGGCGCACTGCGCGTAGCAAAAAAAATGTCCATCTGTGAAGTAAAACAGAATTTTTTTTACTAGTCCAAAATTTTAGGGAGTACTTGAATCAATTAACACGTATTGAACGTTAACCGGCGCGTTTGGGTGCACACATAAGTGCACTTTGCCCTAATGAAATGGTAATCATACTTTAGAAATCCTTTCAAAATTTTTTCCTGTTTATGCTATTTTGGTGAAGAACAGTCCCTTTTTTGAAACTATTTTTGAATTTACTGAATTACATTCTTCATTAACTAGTTTTAAAAGATTCTTCTTAACGTGTGATTCTGACCCCTTGTTCCCCTTTAGTTAAATATCAATAAATTTAAATTCTCATTGCCGAATACGAAGCTTGGGAAACGAAATCTAATTTTAATATTCGAGCAAATTCTCCTGGAGACGCAGTAGGCATTGGTGCAATAAGCAGCGATGTTTTTTTTTCTAAGTGTTATAAATTGTGGAAAAACTGATAAGTCGTGTAAAGTTCAGTGAGCATCACTAGCAACGTGTTACCGGTTAGCTATAACGATTCTGTCAACGATCCGGATTTGTGAAAGTCTTCGGAAAAATCCAAAGAAGAGGTTTACTAACACCCATCCGGTGGAAGCTCTCTTTCTTTTCAAATTCATGTAAGTTTATTAATATTGATCAAGAATAAGTTATGGAATCAGTTTAATGGATTAATATTAGGGGAGATAAGGGCATAATGGCCACCTTAAGAGCAAGTTCACTAGTGTTTGGAATAAGTGGTAGAAATTTTGACACTTACGGCACATTTTGAAAATTTTGCCATGTAAAAACATTTTCAAGATCTGTGGCCTTCAAGTTTTTTTACAACACGTGATGTATTGTCACATGCTGTGAGCAAAAATAGCGATATTTCTATAACATACGGCTGAAATAGAAACATTGTTGTATAAAAATACTACTCCCCAAGATCTTGAAAACATTTTTGCATGGTAAAAATATGGTGGTTGTTTGTTCAATAACTGGTACATGCATTTCTTTACGAAACGAGTACTGCAGTATTGAACGTTAAATAATTGAAACATTGGCGTTTTCTGTGATCCAATGATAGAACATTTTAATTCGTTGAATTTTAAGAAAAGAGGGATAACAAAGACAACCACTCTTCCAGAAATCATTCAAAAAGACTTAGTAAAACACTCATATTATTATCTTAGACGTTTATTTGTCTTTAAACCAATTTTTCTCCCAATCAAAAAGGCTGTGAAGAACTAGTCGAACAATCAAGCCAAAATTTGATAATACATTCAAGTTCCGGGGATTGTTGCTTTAAAAGTCTGAAATTCTTGATTAAAATTTTAACAGAGGTAGAAAATGCTTCAACAGTGGCACAACAATTTTTAATTAATTTTTCTACTGCATCTCATTGTTTTAATTGGTGAATGTTTCACGAGTGTTCAATATCTGGTACCTGTTCAATAACTAGTGCTTCTACCCTATAATATGTCAATTACATCATTGTTTCGTGTTCGAACACTAAAATAGTCTATTTCCTAATTGGCCGAAACTTGAAAAAGTAGATAAAAACGTTAAAAATGCATTTTAAAAAACTTTTCCAAAAGCTGAAAGCCAGTCACTGTAGGGGCAAAATGAGAACCCCCCCTGGGACAGTATAAGCACCATTAATCGAGGCACGATGAGCGTTTTCTGTCGGAGAATCTTGCAGCGAATTCAATTCGATGAAGTCAACTGAATAATAGAGTTACAACTTGACTTGTGTCATTTGACGGTTTGGCCACTGATAAACTGATATAACTCTGCACCACATTTCCATCAACCAAAGGTTCGTGTCTTAAGGGGGGGGGGGGGGGTCTAACACTTTCAAAAATTCGATTTTTTAATTTTTTTATTTTCTTATTGTAAAAAAACAGAAAAACATCTATTAAAAATATTTAGCTCTGATTTTTTGATTTCAGATGATTCTGTGCTGAGATACAGTGTCCACCGCAAATCCTGTTTTCTAAGAGGCATCCTCGAAAGTGCTCCGTTACCGGCTCATTTTTCAATATTTTTTCACGAAAAAATTACTAAATGTTCTTTTAACAATGCTTTGTATAATGCAAAAAATTTGAATACATTTGTTTGAACGATAGCTCTAGAAAAAATCGTGAAAATGGTGTTTTTTTTTACCCATTAGACCCTACCCCCCCCCCCCCCCCCCCTTAACTGCTTAGTTAGTGATTAATACACTGGTTTTGATGGGGCGCTAGCATTCAAAAATTACTCCACGTGTTCTAATGACACTTAGAAAAATATATAGAAATTTCCCTATCTACCCAGCATTTTTAGCCTGTTTAAATTTTTTTGCGTGCAAAAGTATAAGTTGCTATGGTGTTCAATTTTTGTTACGTTTTCCGCCCATTGAAAAAAGGTCCCGAATGGTTGAAATGTATTAGATTCATTGAGCTTTGAAATTTGAGGAACAAAATTTGAAACGTGCCTACATATGGAAATCAATTCTTCATATTTAAAAAAAACTATTCCAATTAATAGGATATTAAAATTTGAAAAATAATTTCATAATAAAATTGAATGAAAGTTTCTAAGTTTTAAAGAAATAATTTTAGCAAATGAATAAAAGTTATAGATTTAAAGACTTTCAAAGCGCAAATGTTCTTTATCTTATTGAGGAAAAAATCGCAATTCTTTAAAAAAGGATCTTCTGGTGAACGATTTAGTCTAGGCATTTTATTAGAGAAAATACTTTTTAGATCATCTGAAATTTGTTCAAATTTCCCCTTTGGATAAAATTTTTAAAAGATCATACACTCTTTTTCAACAAAAATAGAATTGATCCGATACATTGAAACTAAAATTTAAACTAACTGAGTTACTTAACTTTTCATAAAAAATATTTTCGAATTGTCAAATAAAAATTGAATGATTCACGAAAAAATCGAAATTTAGCTATTGGTATCATTACATGATTGGGAAACGAAGCTTAGGGAATGATGAGCTATAGTTGGCGCCAGGAGCTTTGGGCGATGAATATTTTTCTCCTTCGCAGGGGGAATTATATCAGCTTATCAGTGGTTTGGCCTAGAGGTGATGGGCGCGCTCGCTATCCCGGTATACGATTTCTCATGCGTTATACACAGAAAGCAATAGCCTTCACTCGAATTTCACACCGATTAGCTGTCATTCTTATGGAAATCTGTGTAAGAGTAAAGAGCAAGCAATATTCTTTTTAGCAGGCTCAAGCCCAATTGGAAGGTGTTACAGATATAATCAGAGGCCAAATCTTCAGATGTAAACTGGTCAAGCTGTAGCTCTATAATTCAGTTGATTACATCGAGTTGAATTCGCTGCTAAATTATGCGGCAGAAAACGCTCATCGTGCCCCGATTGATAGTGCTCTGTTCGCCCCGAGTCAACAAATTTAAGTAAAAACGCATTTTAAAATTGATCATAATAAAAAATCAATAATTTAATGATGGTGAAAATTGAGAAACTATTGCAGTGCGTACATTATAGGTCAAGATGACTTTGATATCATAAAAGTTTACTTCGTGGTGCTCAAAAATTATAATATTTTCGACTCTTGAGAACCCAGCTGGTTTGTTTTTAAATATTTCTGTACAGATGATAAAAAGATTTCTTTTTTGGTGAAATATTAATACTATACGTTATTAATACTATAGGAAGTACGAAAATAATCCTCATGAAAATTTATTTTTAGAAAGTACGTACTTTTTGTAGAAAACAGGAGTACTTATTATGCCCCGGGTGCTCGTTATGCCCTTATCTCCCTATATGCCTATAAATAGTCAATCATCTGTAATTCCCAGAATTATCTTCAAAAAAGATAAAATAATCTGTTTGAATTAACTGCTTCCAATTCCCAAGAATTTTGAAATTACTGCTCTGAAATTAAATCACACTGTTCAGGGCCGTAGGAAGAACCGACTCATGGGGGGGGTTTTGGGTGACTGATTTTATCTATGATTTTTGCCCAACAAATCATGAATACGAAAAAAAATTAACTTATTATATTTTTAACTACCTATTCATTTTTAAATGCTTTGACATCAAACGTTTTAATATTAAATTGTAATTTTAGAAAACTGGTCCAAAACCTAAAAGGTGAGCTAAATTCGCTTTCATCGATGGTTAAAATCTTTAAATTTGTTTAAAAATCTGGTAAATCAAACTTTGTTGATTTGGGCATAAGGTAAGCATTTTTTAATAGAGTTTTCTTTTCTTCTTAAAAAATAAAACTTATTCTATACTCAAATCAAACAAGCCCAATCCTAGAAACTATTTTGCAAATTCAGAGATTTCAACCTTTGAGGAAAATAAATCCAATTTTCAAAAAAAAGTAAGAGATAAAAATCATCAGATCAAATATTCTTGATCCGACTTGAACCAAATTAATGATTTAAGTATGAAATTTGGTTTCAATAAACAGCAATGTCAACACATTGTGGACCAAATACGAGATATCTCGTTTTTAGATTGCCGCTATGCTCCATTAGAAAGCATAATTCAAACGTTATGAATCTGATAATGAAACCTCATTCTACAAAGTTTAACACAACACTTCCCGTTACACCAATATCTGTATTGAATTAGCAGAATTGTGTTTACTGATTTCTGATACATAAAATGCCAAATTTTGATGTCCCTCGTGTGTTAATAATGTTGAACAACACACTGGGAAATCATAGAATTTTGTGTAATTTATTTAGGTGAAGATGTTTCTCTAACAGCTAATATTTTACATAAAGAATCAATTCCATAATGTAAATCCTGCGGATGATTTTTTTTAAATAAAATTTGGAGTTTTCGAAAAAAAAACAAAGAACTCTAGTTCTAACTTTTATTTGTTTTTTTCTTTTCATTCTTTATATGAAATCTGTTGGCAAATAAAAAACGAAATATCTCGTATTTGGTCCGCAATGTGTTTAGTTCATGATCTCTTGAATTTCTCAACAATTTATGTTAATTGTAAAATATATTTACTAGTTAAACCATTTTGTGAATTTTGAATCTGACTCTGAACCTGAATTCAAAAATTGCGCTTTGAATCTGTATCCGAGTTTCCATTGTACATTTCTGAAATGTACAAAAAAAAACGATTTCCGAATCTTATTCGAGATCAGAATTTTATGAGCCAAGTTTTTGAGCCCTCATTCATGAATCTATTATTTGAATCCTGTAGTTTAGGTTTAATCTTAATTCACTATTAAAATTATTTGTTTTTAATCTGTATTGTGAATCAGAATTAAAATATTAATTACAAAGATCTGAATCTGACTTTTCATTTTTGGATTGCCATTTCAAAGCTTTAAATTTATTAATTTTGTGTAAGAATTAAGTTTTAGAACTTCGAATTTGAATATAAAACCAAATGCCTTTTTTCATATTTGGAAAACTATTATCAAAATATTTAAAATGCGTCTTGAAAAACATGATGTAAATTTGATATGAAATGAAAAACCAAATTAACCAGGAAGAACCAGGATTTCCAGCAGCTTTTCATTCCTAATTACTTATGATTATTTGAACGGAAAATCAAGAAACCTGAACTGGACACAGAATCCGGAATACGAAAATAGGAATAACATTTTGATTATGGAAATTATGGAATCAGGATTTAGAACCTTCGAAATGGGTCGATTTTAATTCAAAATTTAATATTTAGACCAGTCTTTCGATGAACAAGTGAGGAAATTTTGAAAAAGTGTAGCAGAATTTTGGACTACGAATAGATTTTTGGGGTTTTGGCACAAGAGTTTTTAATCTAGATTGCTACTTTTAATCAACCTTACTCTATTATCATAACTTGTTTCTGAATTTAAAATTCTAAGTGTAGAGTAGAAAACCTCGTTTGCTTTTTTGGATCTCATGGGGGGGGTTTAACCCCCAAAACCCCCCCCCGTTCCTACGGCCATGACACTGTTCATTGAGAATAGCTACTGTTCTATGTAGCACTTTGCAGAGAGACCCCTAAATATAAATAAATTACCACTGTAACAACGTTTAACGTAACCTCAACATCAGCTCGAATGAACATTTGGACGCTTTTGACCTGAGTTGTGACACAATATGTAAAACAAGCACTGCCAGACGTTAGATTGAAATGCGATGGTGGGTGGATTCGGAAGTGTGTTCTTGCACGATAACAAACACGGTTCAATAAATTGGAATACTTTCTCGAATATGAATTACTCTGTTGAAATAGCTCCACATATCAAACGAAATTATATGAATTGAAGTAAACTTCAGAAAGAAAAAAAAAGTTTTGGTAAAACAAACAAGTGGAAAATTTGAACTATTCTGAATACGTGTTTGTTCAATGCAACAGCACAATTACGGTTCTACAAGTGTCAAACAGACCACTCTGGCAAAATAATTTGACTAACATCACTATGGGCGGCAAAAAAAAACTGTCCTACTTCAATGACAGATTTTTAATAAAACCGATTGTTCAATGATTTGGATCGATTTTACTATTTTATTTTGATTGAATAATTTTAGTTTAATTTTTAAAAAGCTGTTCTAATTTTTTTTAACGTCTTTCTGTTAAAAATGACCCCAAATCGAGTCAGCCTAATGTACATACACGCAAGCCTGTTTCAGAGTTCTATCAAAATCCTGCTGTACTTCTTTTCATTAATACTGTTTTCATGTTTTAAATTCTCTTCTTTTTCACCAAACAAAATTTGGAATGCGAATATTATGCTCATCTCAACCTTGCACAGTGTCGACCCTCAGTGAAAAACCGTGCAAATCATGATTCACAATAACCCGGTGCCCTATGACCGTATGGTGAGAATATCTACTCACCCTTTGGGTGGAGAGGGCGTATTTGGCGAACCATGTTTGTCGGACGTTTTCCCAGGCGTATTGGGTTGGAAGCTGATATCTGCCCTTTAACTTCCTTATTGAGGTGGATTTTATGTACTGTGTACCAATCATCCATCCATCCAACCATCCATTCAGCCAACCAACTGCTAGATGATCGCCTTGATGCATCCCTTGACCCATTCTTGGAGAAGGCCACCCTTTTAATGGAAGACCGAACCGCATCGAATCAGCGGGGGGGCCTCACAATATTGAGGTTAACCTCATCAGCAATTTGGTCCACCGAGAAGGAATGTGGAATGCCAGTATGCCAGAAGCTGGAACATTATTTCACACTGTTTAACTTTCAAATCGAGCTTTGCCCGGGTTCGATGGGAATGAAATAATGCTGGATGATTATAAACGCTTTTGGAACGGAATTATGTACAAGTTGATGCGAGAATGATTATCAGGAATACATTTTATGGTAGAAATTTGATATGATAGTGAATTTAGTTTCAGTTTGTTTAATTTTTTTTTTGTTTCGATTATAGTTGTTTTAACATTTATATATTTCATTCGCGACTCATACCAACAATGCAGTTGGCGGACAAGTCATTGAAAAACTTATTCGGTACAACTGTGTTCGATATTTGCTCTTGGGCTCAAACTCACAGACATCGGCTCAGGCAGCAACTGACTTGCCAACTGAGCTATATCATTTCATTTTGAATAGATATAATGTCAAATTAATGATTATTAGATTTTCTGATTGATCAAGCGTTAACCAAATTGACTAGTCATTTTTAATTTTTAACGCCTGGTGTGCCAAGTGTACTGAGTTCAATTTCCGGTATCGTCAAGAAAACTGTTTGGGATCGTTTTCCATAAGTTGCCGACAGGTAAGATGTGTTTCCTTCTATAATTGAGAATATAACAAGAATGTTCAATCTGTTGCCAGCTGGCCAGGTTTATACACGGATGCCAAAATACCTGTGGTAAACTAGACCACCTGACTGAATCGTTCTTACAAAATAAATTTACATCAAAACATGCAATATATTCAGCCATAACAGTTCCTAAGAAGGCAGAAACTGCCGTGCATCCGTACACCCATGGTGGATAACCAACATTACTTACTTACATATGTGCACATATGTGCACCATGGTTAATATGGGATTAAAATGCGATCAATATGGGAATTGTTTTTTCTATGGGAAAAGTTTCATCAAAGAGTTTAGAAATAGACCATATAAATTTTTCTGTTTGGATAATCGTCAACACGCGTTTTTTTCGTTTCCTCAAATTTTGAATTAATTTGATAAAAAACAAACTTTAAACAATCAAATATTGATGAAGATTGTTGAAAGTTCGATGTCAGAACTTCGTCCAAAGAAATTGCGTATGTAAAGGAGTAATAAGAAGTATGATGAAGTAATATTCAGCTACAACAATTAATTAAGTGATTCAAAGTCTTAAAAAAATTGAAAAAAACATGCTTCGGAGAAAAAGCCGGAAAGTCAGTTTTTACAGAAGTGGTTGAAAAAAATCACTCAATGCTTGAGAAAGCTGAAGTTAAAAACTATATATTGGTCATATGGTAATATTTTTTTTTAATTCTTCCTGTCATGGTCACAAAAAATGTTAAACAGTAGTGTAAAAACCGTTCTTTTTATACATCAAACGCCAAAGCTGTTCCAGTCAAAATAGTTTTTTTTTTTTTGAAAAGAGAGATAAAAAGATGATGTTATTTGTAACATTATGCAATCTTTAGATTTATACAAAAACTATGTACACATGAGAAGATATCTGTTTTCTATACATTGAAGTTATATTTATGTTACAATTTCTCCAGTTTTCGAGAAAACAATTTTATTCTAATTTTTGTCTAAAAGGCCGAACCTAAAACCGTGCGGGCTAAATGTGCCTATTTATATTTTTGCAAAATTTCTGTTTTCTGTAATATTTCTGTATAATTTCATTGACAATGATAGAAGCTGATAACTTTTATACGACAAAGCTGAAGTATTATAAAAACTATGTCTTTTATAATTTTATTGAACAAAAAAAAAGTTAGGGTTGCAATATTATGGAGGCAGTTCATCCATAAGAAAAACTTTATCAAATCTATTTTGAGTGTTTCAATTCTCCCTTAAATTGTTAATTAGAGCTATGGATCGAAGTTTTGATAAAAAATCATATATTCTATTAGAATAAATATTCTCATAAACCTGTTATTTTACAATAGAGACATTTTAAAAACATTATATGGGGACCGCTGCAAAAAATGACTTTTTGCTCCCATATGTTGTTTCGATGCCTTTTGGGTCACCAAGCATCACTGTAAAATTTGAGATGATTTGATTGATTCCTGAGTAAGCGCAACGCGTTTGTATGGAAATTTATATGGAAGAAGAAATTTTTGCACATTAAATCATCCATAAAATTCAAATAAGCTTGAAATGAAATCGGTCTTTAATTTTTGGTTTTGACTATTCTTAAGCTTCATTTTTTGTAAACATAACAAACATCTAAGTTATTCATGGAAAAAGTAATAAAAATTTCAAAATAAAAATCTGAATCCATTGAAAAGTATTTAAAAATTGCGGATTTGGCTTGCTAGAGCTGTTCATGATAGCATGAAATGTTTTTGCAAAGGTTATATAAATCAATAAATTTTCTGGCAATGCACAGCAGTTTTTTTTTAATTTTTTATTTCCATCCTACGGTTACATAGCTTGCAAATAAGCAGACAAAATCGCGAAAATTTAGAAAAATTATTTGGAATTTTTTTTTTATAACATCGAATAACTTTTCTGGGGTATAAGTTAGCTTTTTGCTTTTTTCACATTAATAGTACTGCAAGAATCAAGGAATCTCTTTCATACAAAGTTCAAATTTTTGGAACTCTTAGTACATCTCTGGCGATTTATGAATGAAAAATTTTGTTTTCCCATTCAAATTTCCATACAAAATTAAAACTCGTTGCGGTAATTCAGGACTGATTGGAACGATTCCAAAATTTTTATTGCTATTTCTGGCAGCAAAAACAACCTAAAAAAGTTATGGGAGGTGTTAAAATTTAATAATTTGAAATTTCCATATAAAGCTTGCAGCGGTCTAATAGGGTAAAGGTCGACAACCTGCAGCTCTTCTGATATAATGCAGCCGCCCATTAGCCAATTTGGCAAACCGATTTTAATAGGTTCATAGGATCAAAAGAAAATGTTTAAATTGCATCCGCTGTAGGAAGAAACGAAAATGTTCAACTGACAAAATAGCATTTTTTAAGCCTCAATTTACAATTTTCTGCTTTTTACTGTTTCTGAAACATCAGCATTGGAATCACGATTTAATTTATCATTTTCCGTCAATGCAAAGAAAAATACTAGCTTAAATCAAACTTTTTATTTCTAAAATGGTATGAATATTTTTAAATTAATCGAACACAAAAATTGAGCTGTAGCTAAAAGGAAAAATAAAGTTAATGATTTAAAGAAAAATGTTCTTATATAACCTCTGTTTTGTTATCAAATAACTAAACCCTCACCACATTTTAAATTTTAAGCACACATAATCACTTTCAAAGCTCTTTATGAAAATTGATCAGTAACAATTTTCAAAATAGTAAATATCAAAATTGATCGACCATTCTGAAAAATATTTACAACTATGACGCGTAACAATATAAAAATATTGGAAACACCTCAATCCTATCCTTATTATTCAAATATCGATACCTCTTTAGCATTTCAGATTGCTCGGTTTTTACCGGGCTTGCCCGCATTTTCAAAGAAAAAAATGGAAAATGCCCGGTCCGGTCCATTTGCCCGGATATCCAGGAAAATGGCCCGGCTTTTTCCCGGGTTTATTCACAACTTTGGCAAAATTCCAAATTTAAACTCGTTCTAGCTAAATCAATTTGCATGCATTTTTTGGAGTTGTGAGGAACGCCCGCTGATGTGTCTTGGTGAAAATTTCGAGTGTTTTTATAATTTTTCTTTTGCCTTTTTATCTGAAGTACCTTGGTTATGGGTGAATTTTTCGGGATATCACAGGTTTTGAGTTTAAAATTTAGAAACCCAATGTCCAGATTTGCCAAGCCTGGATACGTACAGAAAAAAATTTGGAAAGCTTATTCAATAAATGACGGGTTGAAAAGTGAAAAGATACATAAAATTCAAATACCTACAAAAATAAGAATTAAGAATTACAAATAAAAATTTGACAGTTTTCCAAACTCGAATAAGCATTGATAATGAATGACCATTCCAATTCTTAAAATTTGTTCAATAACTTAATCAAATGCTTTAATCTTCTTATCAATAATATAATTGACCTTTACACCTCGAAGCAGATTTTTTTTAAATAAAATCGCACCTATGTATTTAGAAAAAGCTAACGTTTGAGTCTTTGAACACACTTAAAATTTCAAGTGTGATGCCTGCAGTCAATATTTACCAAGAGCGCACAAATTTTGAACGAAGGTTCACAAAAGGACATACTTATTTATTAATTTTTGTTCGAGAATCAATCATCGTTGATTTATTTTTTTTTTATTTTGTTTTGAAACATTATAAGTATCCTTGAACTTATTTGACCCTGTTTTTATTTTATTATTTGTCAAGAATTCTCAATGAAGGCTACAAAACCACATTATTACAAATCTTAACTGGTGGACCCAGAGTTTTTTTTTCTGTAGTCCAAATTTAAGCAAGCATTGATGAATTATGTACAGTCATTTTTTTTAATTGGACGCACAGTACTAAAAAAAAATACAACTGATTTAAATTGAAATTGTTGAATTTTCCAGATGCATAATATTCAGAAGACACGTTTACTTGATTGCATAAATTTTGAAAATTCAATCAGTTGTCACGATTTTTTTTTAATATTAAAAATTTCGGCTACATAAATTTAAGTTGAATTTAACCTCAAAGTTCTGGATTTAAGAAAGGCATTGGAAAATCTGAAGAATGTCATAAAAAAGATTAATAATTTCAACAAATTTAACGTTTCTGTATTTTGGTAATCTATGAGATCTTCTTTGCCGAAGAAATTATGAAAATTCTGCTTATGTTGATATGTTTAAATTTTTCAGTTTAACATCATGCAAAGTATTCATTTAAGCATATTATTAATATTATTATAACTTATTTGAGACCATTTAACCACCCGGGTCATTCGGGTCAAACATAAGCATGATATAAATTTTAATTTTTGATACGGTGTTTGCCATCGCATTAAAACTGATGTACATTCAAACCATGTTAGAACAGTAGACGATCCAGAAGAGAATCCATGTACTTAATGGTAATCAGAAACAGATTTTAAAGAAATATCGAAGGGAGAAAAAATCTTGATCATTCATATATTTTTTTTATAAATTGAAAACAATAAAACTTTTTGTCGCTCTTTCAGATTCTGAAATTTAGAAAATTTGATGCTTTTGGCTCCTCCGACTCAATTTTTAAATTTTTTAATTTTTTAATTTTTTCGAGTAAGTAAATTCATAAAATTCTTTCTTGTCTTATGTTCGAAGCGTATCACCCTCAAAATGCTTCGATTAGATATGCTGCAGCAGGCTCGAAGCCAACCTCTGAAGCAGGAGAGATTTATCATGTTTTAATCTTTCTAAAATAAGACTTTTTACTTTACTGTAATTGTGGTTCGTAAAATTATTCAAAAAATGCAAACATAACTGTTATTGTAATTTAAGCACTACATATTTCCATAATTTTCGACCCATTTAATTAAATAAATATTGAAATTACTTATTTCAGATTGACATACAACGTCTTAAACCAAAACCGTCGATAAAATCAAATGTTCTGTTAAAATGCGTTTCTACGATCTTAAATACACAAATGTCTTCAAAATTTATGATTATACGCAAAAAATTATGTTTTGATTATTGATAGCAAAATGTAGGTAAATATGCAAAAAAAGAGTTTTCAAATCAATATGTTATGAATTTTAAGATATTTGGATCTAAGAACAAGTACTTTTTTCTTTATTTCAAAATTTCATCTTCAGAGCACAATTTTAAACCTGTCTTTGAGATTTTTTAAATTTAATTTTCGGATTCAGTGCCCGATTTTGTTTAAGAAATTTAGGCGGTAAATAAAGTTCACATTTCTTTTCATTTTGTAAACTAGATTATTCATCAAAAGAGCAAAGCACTGTGCCATGCGTACTAAACTCTCCATGGAAGAGGTCTTGAATTTAAAAATTTTGACGACATATTAAATTGGATTCATAACGTCCGCTTTTGATTAAAAGCACGGAACTGGTTTAAGAAACTCATAAAACATTTCGTCATCTCGAAGTAAACCAATGTTGGCTGACGAGCATGAACATGAGCATGAACTTAAATCATATGATTGAAACATAACGAAAAAGAATGTTTGATTCGGAACGATATGAGAATTGTAAAACATTCAAACCTTTATTCTAAAACGTGCTCGAAAATAAAATAAATCCCCAGTATTTGATACACCCTTCGATTTTAAAATGTTGATCTAAACATTCCCAAAACCACCATCCGAGGTGCTGTATTTGCACCTCAAATCTTGAAAGTTATGACTACCATCTCCTTAAAGCGATGTCGATGCAGGAATAATTTGCGAACGACATCCTTCCGCAGCGCACCCACCAATTGAGCATCTCCTTCATCAGACCAAAAAATATGAAAAACCTTTGAAAGAAAAATTTGTCGAGGTATAAAAGTTGAAAATAAAGAATACTTATCAAGATTCGGTAGAAATGTAATTTCGCTATGCGCCTGGAAGGCGACAACCAAGTCGTGCCTGTGTCGTCGTCGTATGGAATCTTTTTTTTTTCCGCAAGACAAATTTGGAATTGAGATGAGGCCTGTGAAAGCAAGACACAAAAAAAAAACTCGAGTCATCCGGAAGGGAAAAAGTTGCGGGTTTCTCAAACATTCGAAATGCCAACAACAGTGCCGCGGGAAGGGAAATCGGAAAGAAAAATAAAATCTTTCGCAAAAAGTTTCCACAAACCACTTTATTGGAACACATAAAAGTGGGCCTCCGTTTTGTTAGACAGAGACAGATAGAGAGAAGGGAAAAACTTGCAAATTTGGATATTTGGGCGCATTTTGGTGCCGGTGCGTCTTTCCGTGGAGCCTCGAGCGTTATCGCTTTCGCATATATTGAAGATTTTCACCTACAATCCTTAAATCTCACCCATGCTGAGGTGGAAAAAAAAAGCTCCCTACCAGGACGAGTGTTTCGGGATTGAGATATTCCAGCATTGGAATTGAAAAGGAAAATTGAGAAGCATGCAAGGTGAGCCGAAAAGGTGAAGGATGCTTAACGTAGAGAAATGTATACTCAAGAAAACTTTTAAAGGCAACATAGGCGAAGAATAATTTATGAAGTGAAATTGAGTGTGTAATTGATACTTCAGAGGTAAGAAATTTTCATACCTTATAACATAGATAGAAGTTTAAAAATCAAACAAATTTAAAAAATAGAATAATATCAACTATGACAAATAAAATAATTCATTCGAGTTTGTGAAAAATAAGCCATACATTTTATTCAACTTTTCTTATTTTGAAAAAATATTCTATTTATTGCTGTCCACACGGTGCCGTGCAAATACGAGAAATCTCATATTCACGCTTAACGCGAGGAAGCTTCACCGAAAAACCTATCTCAAATGTGATACGTTTTACATAGAAACTTCATTCTACGAAATTTAAAACAACAGTAACGATGACTTTCAAAAACTAAAAGACACTAAACTTGTAGAATTTGATCCCTTGGTTGAAGAGAATGCCACTTTTTTTTGTTTTCGGCCTTAGATTCTTGCGCTTTTTTTATCCATGTATTCGTTAAGGCAAGATTTGTTTTTGGTTTTTTATGGTTAAGTGGAAAAAGTTTTATATTTTTAGTTGGACTTGCCGGAGGTTTTCGACTGATTTATATTGTCTGGATAGACAATTGCAGATAGAGCATGCAAGGAAACAGAACCAGATAACCAGATTTTCTCAATCAAAGTTAAAGTTTGTCTTAACTTTCACTGAGCCAAAAATGTTCTTCAAAAGTGGATTGTGCCACTACAACTCGTCGTTTTCACATTCACAACTTCTTCGGTAAACTTTTGACACTTTGACTGAATTGGATTGCTGAAGTTCGTTTTTTGAATAAAATTATTTTAACCCTTCGTTTAATAAAGTAACAAATTTGCAACAATTAATGTATGAAAAAATTGTGAAATCGTATTATATTTTGGTTTTTTTTTTCGATGTACGCATCATTTCCAACTGTTAAAAATTATTTTTAAGGAAAAAAAAAATCATGAAATGAAGGGTTGAAGTATGATCGCAGCAATCCGTGCTCGAGAACTGGCGTGCTTTTTCCGTCGTCGCATTTTTAGCGTTTGTTTATTTTTCGCAAATTGATAATTTGGTGAATTATAAAGCCTGCGTTCGCGGATTTTTTCTAGTTTTTAAATGTGGAAGAGTAAAGTTTTATCTGGAATACGCAAAAAATTAGCTTTTTTTAAAAGTGTTGTAAATGATTGAGTCAACGGGTGTTACGCTATCCGGACTAAACCAAGTCCTGAATACTTTTTTAGGAAAGAACGGCATGCAATTCAGCCAAGAAGTAAATCCGGTACTCAGATAAGTAGACCGATTCTGTTTTCTTTGACAAAGTAGCAGATTTAAATAGTATTTATATGATTTAAAAAATTTGTAGCTGATATTTTTGCTACAAGTTAGGTTATCTTATAGCATGATCGTATTCATTTCAATCTCGAATGCATGTTTTGGTGCGAAAATCTATTTTCCAGCTAAACATGGTTTTGTAGTTGCATACCTTTTGGCAATTTATGCTTGTTCACAAGGTATTTAATAGCTGAATAAAATTTTTGAAGATTAACTGAATATAATCATGACTTTTTTGGTATTATTTTTTATCTTTCGAACAATCATACCTACTAATTAAGTGTTAACTGTTTGTTTAGAAGCTTTACCCTAAGTTGTTATATTTTGCTTGTTTTAATATTAAATCTTATACACTTTCAATCATCAAGTCAAAATTTCTCAGATTTACTTATAATTTATTAAATCGTTTTTTGTATTTCTTTCTGTAGCAGTTTTTATAGTGTTTATAAAAAAAATCTGATCAAATTTCAATTTTTCTTTCAAAAAAGACATTTCTTTTAAACTTTTCTCTCGCTTCTTTAAACATGTTTTCAAATTGAATCATCTTTAAGTTTTTGATTCTTTAAACATGTTTTTTTAAGTGTTTATTTATTATTTCTTTTCAAGAGCCGTTTCGAGAATCAGTAATATGTTAGAGATTATAGTGAGGGAAATAGCTAGCTTCTAGGAAATTCGAATGGTTGCTATTCTAATTATTTGAGAGTTTATAATTCATTTTAAATTTTCTTATTAAAAACACTTTGAAGAAATTATTATGAGTTTCCCTAGGAAATGTCTAGAAGCAGAGGAGGTGTTAGTCAACCAAAAATCGCATCATTTTCCAAAAATGGCTCCTTATCTAAACCTCTCCCTTCCTGTTGTTGTTGTATTTTTTCTTTTTTTTTTTTTTTTTGCTACGGTTGCTACGTTTTTGCTCGTTTGAAGTGTGCGTAAAATCACGCTCTCAAACCATTGGGCTCGCTATACATGGGAATTCTCTTTCTGGGTTTCTCATGTATAGTTAGCTAATGCAGAGCAAAGGCGGGAGCAATTCATGGGAGCTTTTCATCAACATGCCCTCTAGCCTAAAATTTCAACACCTATCAAGCTTTCTCCTTTTGGCGCACTAATGCCTGTCTATCCACCTTTCTTTCAAATTCTATAAAATAAATTCTCTCTAGTTTTCGGCGCACATGCCATTAAAATTATAATCAT